>NW_028322244.1:5238684-5546842 GCF_059928025.1 Delphinapterus leucas
AGCCCGTAGCGGCATAATGAGTGGATTCAGGTACAACGATTCTACAAGAAATAAGTCACACAGAAAAAGAAACATCATAAGATATCACTAATACACGGAACGTAAAGTTGGCTACACATGAACTGAATTACAAAACAGAACAGGGTCTCATATTTAGAAAACCAACTTATGCTTGCTTATGGGGAAAGGTGTGTTGGGGTGCTGCATAAAACCAGAGATTGAAATTAGTACAGATACCGTTCCATAAGCCAAATATATAATAGACAAGACCTACTCCTTGCTCAACGAAATGGACTCAACACCCCTTATTCAACACATGGGAATATACCTGACAAGTAAGAATCTTAAAACCCATGGATTTATATGTCTCCATAAGGAAATCAAGCATGTGTACAGCGGCCTAAACACAACAGTGAAAATCCGATATATCCAATTATAAAAATAAATTTCAAAAACAAAACACAAGGACAGTGAAATAGAGAGCAATTCTTAAATAATTCTTTCAGGTCTTGTGATGCAACCTGGATTTACCACATCTACACCCAGAGCTGGGTGACACATAAGGCCGGACACTTTGGGCTGATAGCATTGGTGAGGTTCGGAGAGCAAACGCAGACCCTTTGAAGTCTTACTGCTTGGTACCCATTCCATGGGTCCCAACTCTCCAGGTTTAAGGGATTCTTCCTTCAGCTAAAACATGCATCGGAAACCCAGATTATGGTCCACCGTGTGATTGGGAAACGTTTTCAAATGCATCTCAGGTTTCGTCCCCTGATACTCGGGGTCACCGTTCCAGACGCTTTACTAACACTCTCCCCTCTTGGAGAGTCAGTGCCTTTAACCTCCTGTTTGCCACAGTTTGCAATTTCTGCGCAAGATGGACAGGAATAGGGAGAACCAAAGAGAGACTAGCTGTAGGTGTCTGCACGGGCAAATGGAACGCTCATTTCCCACCAGGAAGAGGAATTAACCAAAGGCTCAGCGTGCCCTGCCAGAAGCAGATTAGGGCCTGAAGCAATCCTGCAGATTTGCGTTCAGCTCACAAGAAAGCGAGTTGAAGAAAGGAGTTCAGGGGCACTGTAATTCACAAACCTGCAGAGTTATGAATGACAGCTATCGTCCTAAAATGTATTGAAGTAAGTCTTCGAAGAGGAGTTGAAAGCGGGGCAGAATTTCAGGGAAACGATTTCAGGGGGTAGACTGGAATTGCACTTAAAGCATAGGAAAAGAGGCAGAATGTCCACAATGATGCACTTGGCCAAAAAGGGCATATGCGTTTTTTCCTGAATATATCCAGGAAATAACGCATACGCCCTTTTTTGCCAACCAAGCAAGCGTGTAAAGGAAATCTGCACTACAATGAAGGCTCACTGCCCCCCGGTCAAAAGGGCCATCAGAAAAAAGTGTAAAATCCAGAGAGGCAGGACAGGTCATGGAGAACAGGGAGCCTTGTTATGCTGATGGGCGGGATGTACATTGCCAACAGCCACTCTGGAGAAGTGTATGGTGTTTCCTGAAACACGTAGGAAACAAAGCAACACAGCCTATGGCACTTCCACTTATGGTCCTATAGCTTAGGGAAATTAAAATCAAAAACACACAGCCACCCCAATGTTTGGGACGGCTCTGTTTACAAGAACCTCGTCTACGGTACAAGTTTAATATCCAAGAAAGCAAAAAATGGATAAAGAAGTTGTGGTACGTACGTACAATGGAATATCACTCAGCAATGAGATCTACGTCATCAGGCACGTAGCGGCATAATGACTGGATTCAGGTACGGCGATTCTACGAGAAATAAGTCACACAGAAAAAGAAACATCATAAGATATCACTAATACACGGAACGTAAACTTGGCTACACATGAACTGAATTACAAAACAGAACAGGGCCTCAAATTTAGAAAACCAACATATGCTTGCTTATGGGGAAAGGTGAGTTGGGGTACTACATAAAACCAGAGATTGAAATTAGCACAGATACCATTCCATAAGCCAAATATAAAATATACAAGACCTGCTCCTTGCTCAACGAAATGGACTCAACACCCCATATTCAACGCCTGGGAATATACCTGACAAGTAAGAATCTTAAGACCCATGGATTTATATGTCTCCATAAGGAAATCAAGCGTGTGTACAGCGGCCTAAACGCAGCAGTGAAAATCCGATAAATGCCATTATCAAAATAAATTTCACAAACACAACACAATGACAGTGAAATAGAGAGCAATTCTTAAATAATTCATTCAGGGCTTGTGATGCAACATGATTTACCACAGCTACACCCAGAGTTGGGGTAGACATAAGGCTGGATACTTCGGGCTGATAGCATTGGTGAGGTTGGGTGAGCAAACGCAGACCCTTTGAAGTCATACTGCATGGTACCCATTCCATGGGTCCCAACTCTCCAGGTTTAAGGGATTCTTCCTTCAGCTAAAACATGCATGGGAAACCCAGAGTATGGTCCACCGTGTGATTGGGAAACGTTTTCAAATGCATCTCAGGGTTCGTCCCCTGGTACTCGGGTTCACCGTTCCAGACGCTTTACTAACACTCTCCCCACTTGGAGAGTCAGTGCCTTTAACCTCCTGTTTGGCACAGTTTGCAATTTCTGCGCAAGATGAACAGGAATAGGGAGAACCAATGAGAGACCAACTGTAGGTGTCTGCACGGGCAAACGGAACGCTCATTACCCACCAGGAAGAGGAATTAACCAAAGGCTCAGCGTGCCCTGCAGGAAACAGATTAGGGCCTGAAGCAATCTTGCGGTTTTGCAGCCAGCTCACAAGAAAGCGAGTTGAAGAAAGGAGCTCAGGGGCACTGTAATTCACAAACCTGCAGAGTTATGAATGACAGCTATCGTCCAAAAATGTATTGAAGTAAGTCATCGAAGAGGACTTGAAAGCGGGGCAGAATTTCAGGAAAACGATTTCAGGGCGTAGACTGGAATTGCACTTAAAGCATAGGAAAAGAGGCGGAATGTCGACAATGATGCAATTGGCCAAAAAGTGCGTATGCGTTTTTTCCTGAATATATTCAGGAAAAAACGCATACGCCCTTTTTGGCCAACCAAGCAAGCGTGTAAAGGAAATCTGCAATACAATGAAGTCTCACTCCCCCCCGGTCAAAAGGGACATCTGAAAAAAGTGTAAAATCCAGAAAGGCAGGACAGGTCCTGGAGAACAGGGAGCCTTGTTATGCTGATTGGCGTGATGTAAATTGCCAACAGCCACTCTGGAGAAGTGTATGGTGTTTCCTGAAACACGTAGGAAACAAAGCAACACAGCCTATGGCACTTCCACTTAGGGTCCTATAGCTTAGGGAAACTAAAATCAAAAACACACAGCCACCCCAAAGTTTGGGACGGCTCTGTTTACAAGAACCTCGTCTACGGTACAAGTTAAATATCCGAGAAAGCAAAAAATGGATAAAGAAATTGTGGTACGTACGTACAATGGAATATCACTCAGCCATGAGATCTACGTCATCTGGCCCGTAGCGGCATAATGAGTGCATTCAGGTACGACGATTCTACGAGAAATAAGTCACACAGAAAAAGAAACATCATAAGATATCACTAATACACGGAACGTAAACTTGGCTACACATGAACTGAATTACAAAACAGAACAGGGTCTGAAATTTAGAAAACCAACTTATGCTTGCTTATGGGGAAAGGTGAGTTGGGGTGCTGCATCAAACCAGAGATTGAAATTAGCACAGATACCATTCCATAAGCCAAATATATAATAGACAAGACCTACTCCTTGCTCAACGAAATGGACTCAACACCCCATATTCAACGCCTGGTAATATACCTGACAAGTAAGAATCTTAAGACCCATGGATTTATACGTCTCCATAAGGAAATCAAGCGTGTGTACAGAGGCCTAAACGCAGCCGTGAAAATACGATAAATGCCATTATCAAAATAAATTTCACAAACAAAACACAATGACAGTGAAATTGAGAGCAATTCTTAAATAATTCATTCAGGGCTTGTGATGCAACCTGGATTTACCAAATCTACACACAGAGCTGGGTGAGACATAAGGCTGGCCACTTCGGGATGATAGCATTGGTGAGGTTCGGTGAGCAAACGCAGACCCTTTGAAGTCATACTGCATGGTAGCCATTCCATGGGTCCCAACTCTCCAGGTTTAAGGGATTCTTCCTTCAGCTAAAACATGCATGGGAAACCCAGAGTATGGTCCACCGTGTGATTGGGAAACGTTTTCAAATGCATCTCAGGTTTCGACCCCTGGTACTCGGGTGCACCATTCCAGACGCTTTACTAACACTCTCCTCACTTGGAGAGTCAGTGCCTTTAACCTCCTGTTTGTCACAGTTTGCAATTTCTGCGCAAGATGAACAGGAATAGGGAGAACCAATGAGAGACTAGCTGTAGGTGTCTGCACGGGCAAATGGAACGCTCATTTCCCACCAGGAAGTGGAATTAACCAAAGCATAGGAAAAGACTCCGAATGTCGAAAATGATGCACTTGGCTAAAAAGAGCGTATGCGTTTTTTCCTGAATATATTCAGGAGAAAACGCATACTCCCTTTTTGGCCAACCAAGCAAGCGTGTCAAGGAAATCTGCACTACAATGAAGTCTCACTGCCCCCCGGTCAAAAGGGCCATCTGAAACAAGTGTAAAATCCAGAAAGGCAGGACAGGTCATGGAGAACAGGGAGCCTTGTTATGCTGATGGGCGGGATGTAAATTGCCAACAGCCACTCTGGAGAAGTGTATGGTGTTTCCTGAAACACGTAGGAAACAAAGCAACACAGCCTATGGCACTTCCACTTAGGGTCCTATAGCTTAGGGAAATTAAAATCAAATACACACAGCCACCCCAATGTTTGGGACGGCGCTGTTTACAAGAACCTCGTCTACGGTACAAGTTAAATATCCGAGAAAGCAAAAAATGGATAAAGAAGTTGTGGTACGTACGTACAATGGAATATCACTCAGCCATGAGATCTACGTCATCTGGCCCGTAGCGGCATAATGAGTGCATTAAGGTACGACGATTCTACGAGAAATAAGTCACACAGAAAAAGAAACATCATAAGATATCACTAATACACGGAACGTAAACTTGGCTACACATGAACTGAATTACAAAACAGAACAGGGTCTCAAATTTAGAAAACCAACTTATGCTTGCTTATGGGGAAAGGTGAGTTGGGGTGCTGCATCAAACCAGAGATTGAAATTAGCACAGATACCGTTCCATAAGCCAAATATATTATAGACAAGACCTACTCCTTGCTCAATGAAATGGACTCAACACCCCATATTCAACGCCTGGGAATATACCTGACAAGTAAGAATCTTAAGACCCATGGATTTATATGTCTCCATAAGGAAATCAAGCGTGTGTACAGCGGCCTAAACGCAGCAGTGAAAATCCGATAAATCCCATTATCAAAATAAATTTCAAAAACAAAACACAATGACAGTGAAATAGAGAGCAATTCTTAAATAATTCATTCACGGCTTGTGATGCAACCTGGATTTACCACATCTACACCCAGAGCTGGGTGAGACATAAGGCTGGACACTTCGGGCTGATAGCATTGGTGAGGTTCGGTGAGCAAACGCAGACACGTTGAAATCATACTGCATGGTAGCCATTCCATGGGTCCCAACTCTCCAGGTTTAAGGGATTCTTCCTTCAGCTAAAACATGCATGGGAAACCCAGAGAATGGTCCACTGTGTGATTGGGAAACGTTTTCAACTGTATCTCAGGTTTCGTCCCCTAGTACTCGGGTTCACCGTTCCAGACGCTTTACTAACACTCTCCCCACTTGGAGAGTCAGTGCCTTTAACCTCCTGTTTGGCACAGTTTGCAATTTCTGCGCAAGATTTACAGGAATAGGGAGAACCAATGAGAGCCTAGCTGTAGGTGTCTGCACGGGCAAATGGAACGCTCATTTCCCACCAGGAAGAGGGATTTACCAAAGGCTCAGCGTGCCCTGCCGGAACCAGATTAGTGCCTGAAGCAATCCTGTGGTTTTGCGGCCAGCTCACAAGAAAGTGAGTTAAAGAAAGGAGCTCAGGGACACTGTAATTCACAAACATGCAGAGTTATGAATGACAGCTATCGTCCAAAAATGTATTGAAGTAAGTCTTCGAAGTGGACTTGAAAGCGGGGCAGAATTTCAGGAAAACGATTTCAGGGGGTAGACTGGAATTGCACTTAAAGAATAGGAAAAGAGGCAGAATGTCCACAATGATGCACTTGGTCAAAAAGAGCGTAAGCGTTTTTTCCTGAATATATTCAGAAAAAACGCATACGCCATTTTTGGCCAACCAAGCAAGCGTGTACAGGAAATCTGCACTACAATGAAGTCTCACTGCCCCCCGGTCAAAAGGGACATCTGGAAAAAGCGTAAAATCCAGAAAGGCAGGACAGGTCATGGAGAAGAGGGAGCCTTGTTATGCTGATGGGCGGGATGTAAATTGCCAACAGCCACTCTGGAGAAGTGTATGGTGTTTCCTGAAACACGTAGGAAACAAAGCAACACAGCCTATGGCACTTCCACTTAGGGTCCTATAGCTTAGGGAAATTAAAATTAAAAACACACAGCCACCCCAAAGTTTGGGACGGCTCTGTTTACAAGAACCTCGTCTACGGTACAAGTTAAATATCCGAGAAAGTAAAAAATGGATAAAGAAGTTGTGGTACGTACGTACAATGGAATAACACTCAGCAATGAAATCTACGTCATCAGGCCCGTAGTGGCATAATGAGTGGATTCAGGTACGACGATTCTACGAGAAATAAGTCACACAGAAAAAGAAACATCATAAGATATCACTAATACACGGAAGGTAAACTTAGCTACACATGAACTGAATTACAAAACAGAACAGGGTCTCAAATTTAGAAAACCAACTTATGCTTGCTTATGGGGAAAGGTGAGTTGGGGTGCTGCATCAAACCAGAGATTGAAATTAGCACAGATATCGTTCCATAAGCCAAATATATAATAGACAAGTCCTACTTCTTGCTCAACGAAATGGATTCAACACCCCATATTCAACGCCTGGGAATATACCTGACAAGTAAGAATCTTAAGACCCATGGATTTATATGTCTCCATAAGGAAATCAATCGTGTGTACAGCAGCCTAAACGCAGCAGTGAAAATCCGATAAATCCCATTATCAAAATAAATTACAAAAACAAAACACAATGACAGTGAAATAGAGAGCAATTCTTAAATAATTCATTCAGGGCTTGTGATGCAACCTGGATTTACCACCTCTACACCCAAAGCTGGTAGAGACATAAGGCTGGAGACTTCGGGCTGATAGCAATGGTGAGGTTCGGTGAGCAAACGCAGACCCTTTGAAGTCATACTGCATGGTAGCCATTCCATGGGTCCCAACTCTGCAGGATTAATGGATTCTTCCTTCAGCTAAAACATGCATGGGAAACCCAGAGAATGGTCCACCGTGTGATTGGGAAACGTTTTCAAATGCATCTCAGGTTTCGTCTCCTGGTACTCGAGTTCACCGCTCCAGACGCTTTACTAACTCTCTCCCCACTTGGAGAGTCAGTGCCTTTAACCTCCTGTTTGGCACAGTTTGCAATTTCTGCGCAAGATGAACAGGAATAGGGAGAAGCAATGAGAGACTAGCTGTAGGTGTCTGCACGGGCAAATGGAACGCTCATTTCCCACCAGGAAGAGGAATTAACCAAAGGCTCAGCGTGCCCTTACGGAAGCAGATTAGGGCTTGAAGCAATACTGCGGTTTTGCGGCCAGCTCACAAGAAAGCGAGTTGAAGAAAGGAGCTCAGGGGCACTGTAATTCACAAACCTGCAGAGTTATGAATGACAGCTATCGTACAAAAATGTATTGAAATAAGTCTTCGAAGAGGACTTGAAATCCGGGTAGAATTTCAGGAAAACGATTTCAGGGGGTAGACTGGAATTGCACTTAAAGCATAGGAAAAGAGGCAGAGTGTCGACAATGACGCACTTGGCCAAAAAGGGCGTATGCCTTTTTTCCTGAATATATTCAGGAAAAAACGCATACGCCCTTTTTGGACAACCAAGCAAGCGTGTCAAGGAAATCTGCACTACAATGAAGTCTCACTGCCCCCCGGTCAAAAGGGCCATCTGAAAATAGTGTAAAATCCAGAAAGGCAGGACAGATCATGGAGAAGAGGGAGCCTTGTTATGCTGATGGGCGGGATGTAAATTGCCAACAGCCACTCTGGAGAAGTGTATGGTGTTTCCTGAAACACGTAGGAAACAAAGCAACACAGCGTATGGCACTTCCACTTAGGGTCCTATAGCTTAGGGAAATTAAAATCAAAAACACACAGCCACCCCAAAGTTTGGGACGGCTCTGTTTACAAGAACCTCGTCTACGGTACAAGTTAAATATCCGAGAAAGCAAAAAATGGATAAAGAACGTGTGGTACGTACGTACAATGGAATATCACTCAGCAATGAAATCTACGTCATCAGGCCCGTAGCGGCATAATGAGTGGATTCAGGTACGACGATTCTACGAGAAATAAGTCACACAGAAAATGAAACATCATAAGATATCACTAATACACGCAAGGTAAACTTGGCTACACATGAACTGAATTACAAAACAGAGCAGGGTTTCAAATTTAGAAAACCAACTTATGCTTGCTTATGGGGAAAGGTGAGTTGGGGTGCTGCATAAAACCAGAGATTGAAATTAGCACATATACCGTTCCATAAGCCAAATATATAATAGACAAGACCTACTCCTTGCTCAACGAAATGGACTCAACACCACATATTCAACGCCTGGGAATATACCTGACAATAAGAATCTTAAGACCCATGGATTTATATGTCTCCATAAGGAAATCTAGCGTGTGTACAACGGCCTAAACGCAGCAGTGAAAATCCGATAAATCCCATTATCAAAATAAATTTCAAAAACAAAACACAATGACAGTGAAATAGAGAGCAATTCTTAAATAATTCATTCAGGGCTTGTGATGCAACCTGGATTTACCACATCTACACCCAGAGCTGGGTGAGACATAAGGCTGGACACTTCGGGCTGATAGCATTGGTGAGGTTCGGTTAGCAAACGCAGACCTTTTGAAGTCATACTGCATGGCAGCCATTCCATGGGTCCCAACTCTCCAGGTTTAAGGGATTCTTCCTTCAGCTAAAACATGCATGGGAAACCCAGAGTATGGTCGACCGTGTGATTGGGAAACGTTTTCAAATGTATCTCATGTTTCGTACCCTGGTACTCGGGTTCACCGTTCCAGACGCTTTACTAACACTCTCCCCACTTGGAGACTCAACCTTTAACCTCCTGTTTGGCACAGTTTGCAAATTCTGCGCAAGATGAACAGGAATATGGAGAACCAATGGGAGACTAGCTGTAGGTGTCTGCATGGGTAAATGGAACGCTCATTTCCCACCAGGAAGAGGAATTAACCAAAGGCTCAGCGTGCCCTGCCGGAACCAGATTAGGGCCTGAAGCAATCCTGCGGTTTTGCGGCCAGCTCACAAGAAAGCGAGGTGAAGAAAGGAGCTCAGGGGCAATGTAATTCACAAACCTGCAGAGTTGTGAATGACAGCTATCGTCCAATAATGTATTGAAGTAAGTCTTCGAAGAGGACTTGAAATCCGGGTAGAATTTCAGGAAAACGATTTCAGGGGGTAGACTGGAATTGCACTTAAAGCATAGGAAAAGAGGCAGAGTGTCAACAATGACGCACTTGGCCAAAAAGGGCGTATGCCTTTTTTCCTGAATATATTCAGGAAAAAACGCATACGCCCTTTTTGGACAACCAAGCAAGCGTGTCAAGGAAATCTGCACTACAATGAAGTCTCACTGCCCCCCGGTCAAAAGGGCCATCTGAAAAAAGTGTAAAATCCAGAAAGGCAGGACAGATCATGGAGAAGAGGGAGCCTTGTTATGCTGATGGGCGGGATGTAAATTGCCAACAGCCACTCTGGAGAAGTGTATGGTGTTTCCTGAAACACGTAGGAAACAAAGCAACACAGCGTATGGCACTTCCACTTAGGGTCCTATAGCTTAGGGAAATTAAAATCAAAAACACACAGCCACCCCAAAGTTTGGGACGGCTCTGTTTACAAGAACCTCGTCTACGGTACAAGTTAAATATCCGAGAAAGCAAAAAATGGATAAAGAACGTGTGGTACGTACGTACAATGGAATATCACTCAGCAATGAAATCTACGTCATCAGGCCCGTAGCGGCATAATGAGTGGATTCAGGTACGACGATTCTACGAGAAATAAGTCACACAGAAAATGAAACATCATAAGATATCACTAATACACGCAAGGTAAACTTGGCTACACATGAACTGAATTACAAAACAGAGCAGGGTTTCAAATTTAGAAAACCAACTTATGCTTGCTTATGGGGAAAGGTGAGTTGGGGTGCTGCATAAAACCAGAGATTGAAATTAGCACATATACCGTTCCATAAGCCAAATATATAATAGACAAGACCTACTCCTTGCTCAACGAAATGGACTCAACACCACATATTCAACGCCTGGGAATATACCTGACAATAAGAATCTTAAGACCCATGGATTTATATGTCTCCATAAGGAAATCTAGCGTGTGTACAACGGCCTAAACGCAGCAGTGAAAATCCGATAAATCCCATTATCAAAATAAATTTCAAAAACAAAACACAATGACAGTGAAATAGAGAGCAATTCTTAAATAATTCATTCAGGGCTTGTGATGCAACCTGGATTTACCACATCTACACCCAGAGCTGGGTGAGACATAAGGCTGGACACTTCGGGCTGATAGCATTGGTGAGGTTCGGGTAGCAAACGCAGACCTTTTGAAGTCATACTGCATGGCAGCCATTCCATGGGTCCCAACTCTCCAGGTTTAAGGGATTCTTCCTTCAGCTAAAACATGCATGGGAAACCCAGAGTATGGTCGACCGTGTGATTGGGAAACGTTTTCAAATGTATCTCATGTTTCGTACCCTGGTACTCGGGTTCACCGTTCCAGACGCTTTACTAACACTCTCCCCACTTGGAGACTCTGCCTTTAACCTCCTGTTTGGCACAGTTTGCAAATTCTGCGCAAGATGAACAGGAATATGGAGAACCAATGGGAGACTAGCTGTAGGTGTCTGCATGGGTAAATGGAACGCTCATTTCCCACCAGGAAGAGGAATTAACCAAAGGCTCAGCGTGCCCTGCCGGAACCAGATTAGGGCCTGAAGCAATCCTGCGGTTTTGCGGCCAGCTCACAAGAAAGCGAGGTGAAGAAAGGAGCTCAGGGGCAATGTAATTCACAAACCTGCAGAGTTGTGAATGACAGCTATCGTCCAATAATGTATTGAAGTAAGTCTTCGAAGGGGACTTGAATGCGAGGCAGAATTTCAGGAAAACGATTTCAGGGGGTAGACTGGAATTGCACTTAAAGCATAGGAAAACAGGCAGAATGTCGAAAATGATGCACTTGGACAAAAAGGGCGTATGCGTTTTTTCCTGAATATATTCAGGAAAAAACGCATATGCACTTTTTGGCCAACCAAGCAAGCGTGTAAAGGAAATCTGCAATACAATGAAGCCTCACTGCCCCCCGGGCAAAAGGGCCATCTGAAAAAAGTGTAAAATCCAGAAAGGCAGGACAGGTCATGGAGAACAGGGAGCCTTGTTATGCTGATGGGCGGGATGTAAATTGCCAACAGCCACTCTGGAGAAGTGTATGTTGTTTCCTGAAACACGTAGGAAACAAATCAACACAGCCTATGGCACTTCCACTTAGGGTCCTATAGCTTAGGGAAATTAAAATCAAAAACACACAGCCACCCCAAAGTTTAGGACGGCTCTGTTTACAAGAACCTCGTCTACGGTACAAGTTAAATATCCGAGAAAGCAAAAAATGGATAAAGAAGTGGTGGTACGTACGTACAATGGAATATCACTCAGCAATCAGATCTACGTCATCAGGCCCGTAGCGGCATAATGAGTGGATTCAGGTACGACGATTCTACGAGAAATTAGTCACACAGAAAAAGAAACATCATAAGATATCACTAATACACAGAACGTAAACTTGGCTACAAATGAACTGAATTACAAAACAGAACAGGGTCTCAAATTTAGAAAACCAACTTATGCTTGCTTATGGGGAAAGGTGAGTTGGGGTGCTGCATCAAACCAGAGATTGAAATTAGCACAGATACCGTTCCATAAGCCAAATATATAATAGACAAGACCTACTCCTTGCTCAACGAAATGGACTCAACACCCCATATTCAACGCCTGGGAATATACCTGACAAGTAAGAATCTTAAGACCCATAGATTTATATGTCTCCATAAGGAAATCAAGCGTGTGTACAGCGGCCTAAACGCAGCAGTGAAAATCTGATAAATCCCATTATCAAAATTAATTTCAAAAACAAAACACAATGACAGTGAAATAGAGAGCAATTCTTAAATAATTCATTCAGGGCTTGTGATGCAACCTGGATTTACCACATCTACACCCAGAGCTGGGTGAGACATAAGGCTGGACACTTCGGGCTGATAGCATTGGTGAGGTTCGGTGAGCAAACGCAGACCGTTTGAAGGCATACTGCATGGTACCCATTCCATGGGTCCCAACTCTCCAGGTTTAAAGGATTCTTCCTTCAGCTAAAACATGCATGGGAAACCCAGAGTATGGTCCACCGAGTGATTGGGAAACGTTTTCAAATGCATCTCAGGTTTCCTCCCCTGGTACTCGGGTTCACCGTTCCAGACGCTTTACTAACACTCTCCCCACTTGGAGAGTCAGTGCCTTTAACCTCCTGTTTGGCACAGTTTGCAATTTCTGCGCAAGATGAACAGGAATAGGGAGAAGCAATGAGAGACTAGCTGTAGGTGTCTGCACGGGCAAATGGAACGCTCATTTCCCACCAGGAAGAGGAATTAACCAAAGGCTCAGCGTGCCCTGCCGGAACCGGATTAAGGTCTGAAGCAATACTGCGGTTTGCGGGCAACTCACAAGAAATCGAGTTGAAGAAAGGAGCTCAGGGGCACTGTAATTCACAAACCTGCAGAGTTAAGAATGACAGCTATCGTCCAAAAATGTATTGAAGTAAGTCTTCGAAGAGGACTTGAAAGCGGGGCAGAATTTCAGGAAAACGATTTCAGGGGGTAGACTGGAATTGCACTTAAAGCATAGGAAAAGAGGCAGAATGTCCACAATGATGCACTTGGCCAAAAAGGGCGTATGCGTTTTTTCCTGAATACATTCAGGAAAAAACGCATACGCCCTTTTTGGCCAACCAAGCAAGCCTGTAAAGGAAATCTGCACTACAATGAAGTCTCACTGCCCCCCAGTCAAAACGGCCATCTGAAAAAAGTGTAAGATCCAGAAAGGCAGGACAGGTCATGGAGAACAGGGAGCCTTGTTATGCTGATGGGCGGGATGTCAATTGCCAACAGCCACTCTGGAGAAGTGTATGGTGTTTCCTGAAACACGTAGGAAACAAAGCAACACAGCCTATGGCATTTCCACTTAGGGTCGTATAGATTACGGAAATTAAAATCTAAAACACACAGGCACCCCAAAGTTTGGGACCGCTCTGTTTACAAGAACCTCGTCTACGGTACAAGTTAAATATCCGAGAAAGCAAAAAATTGATAAAGAAATTGTGGTACGTACGTACAATGGAATATCACTCAGCAATGAAATCTAGGTCATCAGGCCCATAGCGGCATAATGAGTGGATTCAGGTACGACGATTCTACGAGAAATAAGTCACACAGAAAAAGAAACATCATAAGATATCACTAATACACGGAAGGTAAACTTGTCTACACATGAACTGAATTACAAAACAGAACAGGGTCTCAAATTTAGAAAACCAACTTATGCTTGCTTATGGGGACAGGTGAATTGGGGTGCTGCATAAAACCAGAGATTGAAATTAGCACAGATATCGCTCCATAAGCCAAGTATATAATAGACAAGACCTACTCCTTGCTCAACGAAATGGACTCAACACCCCATATTCAACGCCTGGGAATATACCTGACAAGTAAGAATCTTAAGACCCATGGATTTATATGTCTCAATAAGGAAATCACTCGTGTGTACAGCAGCCTAAACGCAGCAGTGAAAATCCGATAAATCCCATTATCAAAATAAATTTCAAAAACAAAACACAATGACAGTGAAATAGAGAGCAATTCTTAAATAATTCATTCAGGTCTTGTGATGCAACCTGGATTTACCACCTCTACACCCAAAACTGGTTGAGACATAAGGCTGGACACTTCGGGCTGATAGCAATGCTGAGGTTCGGTGAGCAAACGCAGACCCTTTGAAGTCATACTGCATGGTAGTCATTCCATGTGTCCCAACTCTCCAGGATTAAGGGATTCTTCCTTCAGCTAAAACATGCATGGGAATCCCAGAGTCTGGTCCACCGTGTGATTGGGAAACGTTTTCAAATGCATCTCACGTTTCGTCCCCTGGTACTCGGGTTCACCGTTCCAGACGCTTTACTAACACTCTCCCCACTTGGAGAGTCTGTGCCTTTAACCTCCTGTTTGGCACAGTTTGCAATTTCTGCGCAAGATGAACAGGAATAGGGAGAACCAATGAGAGACTAGCTGTAGGTGTCTGCACGGGCAAATGGAACACTCATTTCCCACCAGGAAGAGGAATTAACCAAAGGCTCAGCGTGCCCTTCCGGAAGCAGATTAGGGCCTGAAGCAATACTGCGGTTTTGCGGCCAGCTCACAAGAAAGCGAGTTGAAGAAAGGAGCTCAGGGGCACTGTAATTCACAAACCTGCAGAGTTATGAATGACACCTATCGTCCAAAAATGTAGTGAAGTAAGTCTTCGAAGAGGACTTGAAAACGGGGCAGAATTTCAGGAAAACGATTTCAGGGGGTAGACTGGAATTGCACTTAAAACATAGGAAAAGAGGCAGAATGTCCACAATGATGCACTTGGCCAAAAAGGGCGTATGTGTTTTTTCCTGAATATACTCAGGAAAAAACGCATACGCCCTTTTTGGCCAACCAAGCAAGCGTGTAAAGGAAATCTGCACTACAATGAAGTCTCACTGCCCCCCGGTCAAAAGGGCCATCTGAAAAAAGTGTAAAATCCAGAAAGGCAGGACAGGTCATGGAGAACAAGGAGGCTTGTTACGCTGATGGGCGGGATGTAAATTGCCAACTGCCACTCTGGAGAAGTTTATGGTGTTTCCGGAAACACATTGGAAACAAAGCAACACAGCCTATGGCACTTCCACTTATGGTCCTATAGATTAGGGAAATTAAAATAAAAAACGCACAGCCACCCCAATGTTTCGGACGCCTCGGTTTACAAGAACCTCATCTACGGTACATGTTAAATATACCAGAAAGCGAAAAATGGATAAAGAATTTGTGGTACGTACGTACAATGGAATATCACTCACCAATGAAATCTATGTCATTAGGCCCGTCGCGGCATAATGAGTGGATTCAGGTACGATGATTCTAAGTGAAATAAGTCACACAGAAAAAGAAACATCATAAGATATCACTAATACACGGAACGTAAAGTTGGCTACACATGAACTGAATTACAAAACAGAACAGGGTCTCATATTTAGAAAACCAACTTATGCTTGCTTATGGGGAAAGGTGTGTTGGGGTGCTGCATAAAACCAGAGATTGAAATTAGTACAGATACCGTTCCATAAGCCAAATATATAATAGACAAGACCTACTCCTTGCTCAACGAAATGGACTCAACACCCCTTATTCAACACATGGGAATATACCTGACAAGTAAGAATCTTAAAACCCATGGATTTATATGTCTCCATAAGGAAATCAAGCATGTGTACAGCGGCCTAAACACAACAGTGAAAATCCGATATATCCAATTATAAAAATAAATTTCAAAAACAAAACACAAGGACAGTGAAATAGAGAGCAATTCTTAAATAATTCTTTCAGGTCTTGTGATGCAACCTGGATTTACCACATCTACACCCAGAGCTGGGTGACACATAAGGCCGGACACTTTGGGCTGATAGCATTGGTGAGGTTCGGAGAGCAAACGCAGACCCTTTGAAGTCTTACTGCTTGGTACCCATTCCATGGGTCCCAACTCTCCAGGTTTAAGGGATTCTTCCTTCAGCTAAAACATGCATCGGAAACCCAGATTATGGTCCACCGTGTGATTGGGAAACGTTTTCAAATGCATCTCAGGTTTCGTCCCCTGATACTCGGGGTCACCGTTCCAGACGCTTTACTAACACTCTCCCCTCTTGGAGAGTCAGTGCCTTTAACCTCCTGTTTGCCACAGTTTGCAATTTCTGCGCAAGATGGACAGGAATAGGGAGAACCAAAGAGAGACTAGCTGTAGGTGTCTGCACGGGCAAATGGAACGCTCATTTCCCACCAGGAAGAGGAATTAACCAAAGGCTCAGCGTGCCCTGCCAGAAGCAGATTAGGGCCTGAAGCAATCCTGCAGATTTGCGTTCAGCTCACAAGAAAGCGAGTTGAAGAAAGGAGTTCAGGGGCACTGTAATTCACAAACCTGCAGAGTTATGAATGACAGCTATCGTCCTAAAATGTATTGAAGTAAGTCTTCGAAGAGGAGTTGAAAGCGGGGCAGAATTTCAGGGAAACGATTTCAGGGGGTAGACTGGAATTGCACTTAAAGCATAGGAAAAGAGGCAGAATGTCCACAATGATGCACTTGGCCAAAAAGGGCATATGCGTTTTTTCCTGAATATATCCAGGAAATAACGCATACGCCCTTTTTTGCCAACCAAGCAAGCGTGTAAAGGAAATCTGCACTACAATGAAGGCTCACTGCCCCCCGGTCAAAAGGGCCATCAGAAAAAAGTGTAAAATCCAGAGAGGCAGGACAGGTCATGGAGAACAGGGAGCCTTGTTATGCTGATGGGCGGGATGTACATTGCCAACAGCCACTCTGGAGAAGTGTATGGTGTTTCCTGAAACACGTAGGAAACAAAGCAACACAGCCTATGGCACTTCCACTTATGGTCCTATAGCTTAGGGAAATTAAAATCAAAAACACACAGCCACCCCAATGTTTGGGACGGCTCTGTTTACAAGAACCTCGTCTACGGTACAAGTTTAATATCCAAGAAAGCAAAAAATGGATAAAGAAGTTGTGGTACGTACGTACAATGGAATATCACTCAGCAATGAGATCTACGTCATCAGGCACGTAGCGGCATAATGACTGGATTCAGGTACGGCGATTCTACGAGAAATAAGTCACACAGAAAAAGAAACATCATAAGATATCACTAATACACGGAACGTAAACTTGGCTACACATGAACTGAATTACAAAACAGAACAGGGCCTCAAATTTAGAAAACCAACATATGCTTGCTTATGGGGAAAGGTGAGTTGGGGTACTACATAAAACCAGAGATTGAAATTAGCACAGATACCATTCCATAAGCCAAATATAAAATATACAAGACCTGCTCCTTGCTCAACGAAATGGACTCAACACCCCATATTCAACGCCTGGGAATATACCTGACAAGTAAGAATCTTAAGACCCATGGATTTATATGTCTCCATAAGGAAATCAAGCGTGTGTACAGCGGCCTAAACGCAGCAGTGAAAATCCGATAAATGCCATTATCAAAATAAATTTCACAAACACAACACAATGACAGTGAAATAGAGAGCAATTCTTAAATAATTCATTCAGGGCTTGTGATGCAACATGATTTACCACAGCTACACCCAGAGTTGGGGTAGACATAAGGCTGGATACTTCGGGCTGATAGCATTGGTGAGGTTGGGTGAGCAAACGCAGACCCTTTGAAGTCATACTGCATGGTACCCATTCCATGGGTCCCAACTCTCCAGGTTTAAGGGATTCTTCCTTCAGCTAAAACATGCATGGGAAACCCAGAGTATGGTCCACCGTGTGATTGGGAAACGTTTTCAAATGCATCTCAGGGTTCGTCCCCTGGTACTCGGGTTCACCGTTCCAGACGCTTTACTAACACTCTCCCCACTTGGAGAGTCAGTGCCTTTAACCTCCTGTTTGGCACAGTTTGCAATTTCTGCGCAAGATGAACAGGAATAGGGAGAACCAATGAGAGACCAACTGTAGGTGTCTGCACGGGCAAACGGAACGCTCATTACCCACCAGGAAGAGGAATTAACCAAAGGCTCAGCGTGCCCTGCAGGAAACAGATTAGGGCCTGAAGCAATCTTGCGGTTTTGCAGCCAGCTCACAAGAAAGCGAGTTGAAGAAAGGAGCTCAGAGGCACTGTAATTCACAAACCTGCAGAGTTATGAATGACAGCTATCGTCCAAAAATGTATTGAAGTAAGTCATCGAAGAGGACTTGAAAGCGGGGCAGAATTTCAGGAAAACGATTTCAGGGCGTAGACTGGAATTGCACTTAAAGCATAGGAAAAGAGGCGGAATGTCGACAATGATGCAATTGGCCAAAAAGTGCGTATGCGTTTTTTCCTGAATATATTCAGGAAAAAACGCATACGCCCTTTTTGGCCAACCAAGCAAGCGTGTAAAGGAAATCTGCAATACAATGAAGTCTCACTCCCCCCCGGTCAAAAGGGACATCTGAAAAAAGTGTAAAATCCAGAAAGGCAGGACAGGTCCTGGAGAACAGGGAGCCTTGTTATGCTGATTGGCGTGATGTAAATTGCCAACAGCCACTCTGGAGAAGTGTATGGTGTTTCCTGAAACACGTAGGAAACAAAGCAACACAGCCTATGGCACTTCCACTTAGGGTCCTATAGCTTAGGGAAACTAAAATCAAAAACACACAGCCACCCCAAAGTTTGGGACGGCTCTGTTTACAAGAACCTCGTCTACGGTACAAGTTAAATATCCGAGAAAGCAAAAAATGGATAAAGAAATTGTGGTACGTACGTACAATGGAATATCACTCAGCCATGAGATCTACGTCATCTGGCCCGTAGCGGCATAATGAGTGCATTCAGGTACGACGATTCTACGAGAAATAAGTCACACAGAAAAAGAAACATCATAAGATATCACTAATACACGGAACGTAAACTTGGCTACACATGAACTGAATTACAAAACAGAACAGGGTCTGAAATTTAGAAAACCAACTTATGCTTGCTTATGGGGAAAGGTGAGTTGGGGTGCTGCATCAAACCAGAGATTGAAATTAGCACAGATACCATTCCATAAGCCAAATATATAATAGACAAGACCTACTCCTTGCTCAACGAAATGGACTCAACACCCCATATTCAACGCCTGGTAATATACCTGACAAGTAAGAATCTTAAGACCCATGGATTTATACGTCTCCATAAGGAAATCAAGCGTGTGTACAGAGGCCTAAACGCAGCCGTGAAAATACGATAAATGCCATTATCAAAATAAATTTCACAAACAAAACACAATGACAGTGAAATTGAGAGCAATTCTTAAATAATTCATTCAGGGCTTGTGATGCAACCTGGATTTACCAAATCTACACACAGAGCTGGGTGAGACATAAGGCTGGCCACTTCGGGATGATAGCATTGGTGAGGTTCGGTGAGCAAACGCAGACCCTTTGAAGTCATACTGCATGGTAGCCATTCCATGGGTCCCAACTCTCCAGGTTTAAGGGATTCTTCCTTCAGCTAAAACATGCATGGGAAACCCAGAGTATGGTCCACCGTGTGATTGGGAAACGTTTTCAAATGCATCTCAGGTTTCGACCCCTGGTACTCGGGTGCACCATTCCAGACGCTTTACTAACACTCTCCTCACTTGGAGAGTCAGTGCCTTTAACCTCCTGTTTGTCACAGTTTGCAATTTCTGCGCAAGATGAACAGGAATAGGGAGAACCAATGAGAGACTAGCTGTAGGTGTCTGCACGGGCAAATGGAACGCTCATTTCCCACCAGGAAGTGGAATTAACCAAAGCATAGGAAAAGACTCCGAATGTCGAAAATGATGCACTTGGCTAAAAAGAGCGTATGCGTTTTTTCCTGAATATATTCAGGAGAAAACGCATACTCCCTTTTTGGCCAACCAAGCAAGCGTGTCAAGGAAATCTGCACTACAATGAAGTCTCACTGCCCCCCGGTCAAAAGGGCCATCTGAAACAAGTGTAAAATCCAGAAAGGCAGGACAGGTCATGGAGAACAGGGAGCCTTGTTATGCTGATGGGCGGGATGTAAATTGCCAACAGCCACTCTGGAGAAGTGTATGGTGTTTCCTGAAACACGTAGGAAACAAAGCAACACAGCCTATGGCACTTCCACTTAGGGTCCTATAGCTTAGGGAAATTAAAATCAAATACACACAGCCACCCCAATGTTTGGGACGGCGCTGTTTACAAGAACCTCGTCTACGGTACAAGTTAAATATCCGAGAAAGCAAAAAATGGATAAAGAAGTTGTGGTACGTACGTACAATGGAATATCACTCAGCCATGAGATCTACGTCATCTGGCCCGTAGCGGCATAATGAGTGCATTAAGGTACGACGATTCTACGAGAAATAAGTCACACAGAAAAAGAAACATCATAAGATATCACTAATACACGGAACGTAAACTTGGCTACACATGAACTGAATTACAAAACAGAACAGGGTCTCAAATTTAGAAAACCAACTTATGCTTGCTTATGGGGAAAGGTGAGTTGGGGTGCTGCATCAAACCAGAGATTGAAATTAGCACAGATACCGTTCCATAAGCCAAATATATTATAGACAAGACCTACTCCTTGCTCAATGAAATGGACTCAACACCCCATATTCAACGCCTGGGAATATACCTGACAAGTAAGAATCTTAAGACCCATGGATTTATATGTCTCCATAAGGAAATCAAGCGTGTGTACAGCGGCCTAAACGCAGCAGTGAAAATCCGATAAATCCCATTATCAAAATAAATTTCAAAAACAAAACACAATGACAGTGAAATAGAGAGCAATTCTTAAATAATTCATTCACGGCTTGTGATGCAACCTGGATTTACCACATCTACACCCAGAGCTGGGTGAGACATAAGGCTGGACACTTCGGGCTGATAGCATTGGTGAGGTTCGGTGAGCAAACGCAGACACGTTGAAATCATACTGCATGGTAGCCATTCCATGGGTCCCAACTCTCCAGGTTTAAGGGATTCTTCCTTCAGCTAAAACATGCATGGGAAACCCAGAGAATGGTCCACTGTGTGATTGGGAAACGTTTTCAACTGTATCTCAGGTTTCGTCCCCTAGTACTCGGGTTCACCGTTCCAGACGCTTTACTAACACTCTCCCCACTTGGAGAGTCAGTGCCTTTAACCTCCTGTTTGGCACAGTTTGCAATTTCTGCGCAAGATTTACAGGAATAGGGAGAACCAATGAGAGCCTAGCTGTAGGTGTCTGCACGGGCAAATGGAACGCTCATTTCCCACCAGGAAGAGGGATTTACCAAAGGCTCAGCGTGCCCTGCCGGAACCAGATTAGTGCCTGAAGCAATCCTGTGGTTTTGCGGCCAGCTCACAAGAAAGTGAGTTAAAGAAAGGAGCTCAGGGACACTGTAATTCACAAACATGCAGAGTTATGAATGACAGCTATCGTCCAAAAATGTATTGAAGTAAGTCTTCGAAGTGGACTTGAAAGCGGGGCAGAATTTCAGGAAAACGATTTCAGGGGGTAGACTGGAATTGCACTTAAAGAATAGGAAAAGAGGCAGAATGTCCACAATGATGCACTTGGTCAAAAAGAGCGTAAGCGTTTTTTCCTGAATATATTCAGAAAAAACGCATACGCCATTTTTGGCCAACCAAGCAAGCGTGTACAGGAAATCTGCACTACAATGAAGTCTCACTGCCCCCCGGTCAAAAGGGACATCTGGAAAAAGCGTAAAATCCAGAAAGGCAGGACAGGTCATGGAGAAGAGGGAGCCTTGTTATGCTGATGGGCGGGATGTAAATTGCCAACAGCCACTCTGGAGAAGTGTATGGTGTTTCCTGAAACACGTAGGAAACAAAGCAACACAGCCTATGGCACTTCCACTTAGGGTCCTATAGCTTAGGGAAATTAAAATTAAAAACACACAGCCACCCCAAAGTTTGGGACGGCTCTGTTTACAAGAACCTCGTCTACGGTACAAGTTAAATATCCGAGAAAGTAAAAAATGGATAAAGAAGTTGTGGTACGTACGTACAATGGAATAACACTCAGCAATGAAATCTACGTCATCAGGCCCGTAGTGGCATAATGAGTGGATTCAGGTACGACGATTCTACGAGAAATAAGTCACACAGAAAAAGAAACATCATAAGATATCACTAATACACGGAAGGTAAACTTAGCTACACATGAACTGAATTACAAAACAGAACAGGGTCTCAAATTTAGAAAACCAACTTATGCTTGCTTATGGGGAAAGGTGAGTTGGGGTGCTGCATCAAACCAGAGATTGAAATTAGCACAGATATCGTTCCATAAGCCAAATATATAATAGACAAGTCCTACTTCTTGCTCAACGAAATGGATTCAACACCCCATATTCAACGCCTGGGAATATACCTGACAAGTAAGAATCTTAAGACCCATGGATTTATATGTCTCCATAAGGAAATCAATCGTGTGTACAGCAGCCTAAACGCAGCAGTGAAAATCCGATAAATCCCATTATCAAAATAAATTACAAAAACAAAACACAATGACAGTGAAATAGAGAGCAATTCTTAAATAATTCATTCAGGGCTTGTGATGCAACCTGGATTTACCACCTCTACACCCAAAGCTGGTAGAGACATAAGGCTGGAGACTTCGGGCTGATAGCAATGGTGAGGTTCGGTGAGCAAACGCAGACCCTTTGAAGTCATACTGCATGGTAGCCATTCCATGGGTCCCAACTCTGCAGGATTAATGGATTCTTCCTTCAGCTAAAACATGCATGGGAAACCCAGAGAATGGTCCACCGTGTGATTGGGAAACGTTTTCAAATGCATCTCAGGTTTCGTCTCCTGGTACTCGAGTTCACCGCTCCAGACGCTTTACTAACTCTCTCCCCACTTGGAGAGTCAGTGCCTTTAACCTCCTGTTTGGCACAGTTTGCAATTTCTGCGCAAGATGAACAGGAATAGGGAGAAGCAATGAGAGACTAGCTGTAGGTGTCTGCACGGGCAAATGGAACGCTCATTTCCCACCAGGAAGAGGAATTAACCAAAGGCTCAGCGTGCCCTTACGGAAGCAGATTAGGGCTTGAAGCAATACTGCGGTTTTGCGGCCAGCTCACAAGAAAGCGAGTTGAAGAAAGGAGCTCAGGGGCACTGTAATTCACAAACCTGCAGAGTTATGAATGACAGCTATCGTACAAAAATGTATTGAAATAAGTCTTCGAAGAGGACTTGAAATCCGGGTAGAATTTCAGGAAAACGATTTCAGGGGGTAGACTGGAATTGCACTTAAAGCATAGGAAAAGAGGCAGAGTGTCGACAATGACGCACTTGGCCAAAAAGGGCGTATGCCTTTTTTCCTGAATATATTCAGGAAAAAACGCATACGCCCTTTTTGGACAACCAAGCAAGCGTGTCAAGGAAATCTGCACTACAATGAAGTCTCACTGCCCCCCGGTCAAAAGGGCCATCTGAAAATAGTGTAAAATCCAGAAAGGCAGGACAGATCATGGAGAAGAGGGAGCCTTGTTATGCTGATGGGCGGGATGTAAATTGCCAACAGCCACTCTGGAGAAGTGTATGGTGTTTCCTGAAACACGTAGGAAACAAAGCAACACAGCGTATGGCACTTCCACTTAGGGTCCTATAGCTTAGGGAAATTAAAATCAAAAACACACAGCCACCCCAAAGTTTGGGACGGCTCTGTTTACAAGAACCTCGTCTACGGTACAAGTTAAATATCCGAGAAAGCAAAAAATGGATAAAGAACGTGTGGTACGTACGTACAATGGAATATCACTCAGCAATGAAATCTACGTCATCAGGCCCGTAGCGGCATAATGAGTGGATTCAGGTACGACGATTCTACGAGAAATAAGTCACACAGAAAATGAAACATCATAAGATATCACTAATACACGCAAGGTAAACTTGGCTACACATGAACTGAATTACAAAACAGAGCAGGGTTTCAAATTTAGAAAACCAACTTATGCTTGCTTATGGGGAAAGGTGAGTTGGGGTGCTGCATAAAACCAGAGATTGAAATTAGCACATATACCGTTCCATAAGCCAAATATATAATAGACAAGACCTACTCCTTGCTCAACGAAATGGACTCAACACCACATATTCAACGCCTGGGAATATACCTGACAATAAGAATCTTAAGACCCATGGATTTATATGTCTCCATAAGGAAATCTAGCGTGTGTACAACGGCCTAAACGCAGCAGTGAAAATCCGATAAATCCCATTATCAAAATAAATTTCAAAAACAAAACACAATGACAGTGAAATAGAGAGCAATTCTTAAATAATTCATTCAGGGCTTGTGATGCAACCTGGATTTACCACATCTACACCCAGAGCTGGGTGAGACATAAGGCTGGACACTTCGGGCTGATAGCATTGGTGAGGTTCGGTTAGCAAACGCAGACCTTTTGAAGTCATACTGCATGGCAGCCATTCCATGGGTCCCAACTCTCCAGGTTTAAGGGATTCTTCCTTCAGCTAAAACATGCATGGGAAACCCAGAGTATGGTCGACCGTGTGATTGGGAAACGTTTTCAAATGTATCTCATGTTTCGTACCCTGGTACTCGGGTTCACCGTTCCAGACGCTTTACTAACACTCTCCCCACTTGGAGACTCTGCCTTTAACCTCCTGTTTGGCACAGTTTGCAAATTCTGCGCAAGATGAACAGGAATATGGAGAACCAATGGGAGACTAGCTGTAGGTGTCTGCATGGGTAAATGGAACGCTCATTTCCCACCAGGAAGAGGAATTAACCAAAGGCTCAGCGTGCCCTGCCGGAACCAGATTAGGGCCTGAAGCAATCCTGCGGTTTTGCGGCCAGCTCACAAGAAAGCGAGGTGAAGAAAGGAGCTCAGGGGCAATGTAATTCACAAACCTGCAGAGTTGTGAATGACAGCTATCGTCCAATAATGTATTGAAGTAAGTCTTCGAAGAGGACTTGAAATCCGGGTAGAATTTCAGGAAAACGATTTCAGGGGGTAGACTGGAATTGCACTTAAAGCATAGGAAAAGAGGCAGAGTGTCGACAATGACGCACTTGGCCAAAAAGGGCGTATGCCTTTTTTCCTGAATATATTCAGGAAAAAACGCATACGCCCTTTTTGGACAACCAAGCAAGCGTGTCAAGGAAATCTGCACTACAATGAAGTCTCACTGCCCCCCGGTCAAAAGGGCCATCTGAAAAAAGTGTAAAATCCAGAAAGGCAGGACAGATCATGGAGAAGAGGGAGCCTTGTTATGCTGATGGGCGGGATGTAAATTGCCAACAGCCACTCTGGAGAAGTGTATGGTGTTTCCTGAAACACGTAGGAAACAAAGCAACACAGCGTATGGCACTTCCACTTAGGGTCCTATAGCTTAGGGAAATTAAAATCAAAAACACACAGCCACCCCAAAGTTTGGGACGGCTCTGTTTACAAGAACCTCGTCTACGGTACAAGTTAAATATCCGAGAAAGCAAAAAATGGATAAAGAACGTGTGGTACGTACGTACAATGGAATATCACTCAGCAATGAAATCTACGTCATCAGGCCCGTAGCGGCATAATGAGTGGATTCAGGTACGACGATTCTACGAGAAATAAGTCACACAGAAAATGAAACATCATAAGATATCACTAATACACGCAAGGTAAACTTGGCTACACATGAACTGAATTACAAAACAGAGCAGGGTTTCAAATTTAGAAAACCAACTTATGCTTGCTTATGGGGAAAGGTGAGTTGGGGTGCTGCATAAAACCAGAGATTGAAATTAGCACATATACCGTTCCATAAGCCAAATATATAATAGACAAGACCTACTCCTTGCTCAACGAAATGGACTCAACACCACATATTCAACGCCTGGGAATATACCTGACAATAAGAATCTTAAGACCCATGGATTTATATGTCTCCATAAGGAAATCTAGCGTGTGTACAACGGCCTAAACGCAGCAGTGAAAATCCGATAAATCCCATTATCAAAATAAATTTCAAAAACAAAACACAATGACAGTGAAATAGAGAGCAATTCTTAAATAATTCATTCAGGGCTTGTGATGCAACCTGGATTTACCACATCTACACCCAGAGCTGGGTGAGACATAAGGCTGGACACTTCGGGCTGATAGCATTGGTGAGGTTCGGTTAGCAAACGCAGACCTTTTGAAGTCATACTGCATGGCAGCCATTCCATGGGTCCCAACTCTCCAGGTTTAAGGGATTCTTCCTTCAGCTAAAACATGCATGGGAAACCCAGAGTATGGTCGACCGTGTGATTGGGAAACGTTTTCAAATGTATCTCATGTTTCGTACCCTGGTACTCGGGTTCACCGTTCCAGACGCTTTACTAACACTCTCCCCACTTGGAGACTCTGCCTTTAACCTCCTGTTTGGCACAGTTTGCAAATTCTGCGCAAGATGAACAGGAATATGGAGAACCAATGGGAGACTAGCTGTAGGTGTCTGCATGGGTAAATGGAACGCTCATTTCCCACCAGGAAGAGGAATTAACCAAAGGCTCAGCGTGCCCTGCCGGAACCAGATTAGGGCCTGAAGCAATCCTGCGGTTTTGCGGCCAGCTCACAAGAAAGCGAGGTGAAGAAAGGAGCTCAGGGGCAATGTAATTCACAAACCTGCAGAGTTGTGAATGACAGCTATCGTCCAATAATGTATTGAAGTAAGTCTTCGAAGAGGACTTGAAATCCGGGTAGAATTTCAGGAAAACGATTTCAGGGGGTAGACTGGAATTGCACTTAAAGCATAGGAAAAGAGGCAGAGTGTCAACAATGACGCACTTGGCCAAAAAGGGCGTATGCCTTTTTTCCTGAATATATTCAGGAAAAAACGCATACGCCCTTTTTGGACAACCAAGCAAGCGTGTCAAGGAAATCTGCACTACAATGAAGTCTCACTGCCCCCCGGTCAAAAGGGCCATCTGAAAAAAGTGTAAAATCCAGAAAGGCAGGACAGATCATGGAGAAGAGGGAGCCTTGTTATGCTGATGGGCGGGATGTAAATTGCCAACAGCCACTCTGGAGAAGTGTATGGTGTTTCCTGAAACACGTAGGAAACAAAGCAACACAGCGTATGGCACTTCCACTTAGGGTCCTATAGCTTAGGGAAATTAAAATCAAAAACACACAGCCACCCCAAAGTTTGGGACGGCTCTGTTTACAAGAACCTCGTCTACGGTACAAGTTAAATATCCGAGAAAGCAAAAAATGGATAAAGAACGTGTGGTACGTACGTACAATGGAATATCACTCAGCAATGAAATCTACGTCATCAGGCCCGTAGCGGCATAATGAGTGGATTCAGGTACGACGATTCTACGAGAAATAAGTCACACAGAAAATGAAACATCATAAGATATCACTAATACACGCAAGGTAAACTTGGCTACACATGAACTGAATTACAAAACAGAGCAGGGTTTCAAATTTAGAAAACCAACTTATGCTTGCTTATGGGGAAAGGTGAGTTGGGGTGCTGCATAAAACCAGAGATTGAAATTAGCACATATACCGTTCCATAAGCCAAATATATAATAGACAAGACCTACTCCTTGCTCAACGAAATGGACTCAACACCACATATTCAACGCCTGGGAATATACCTGACAATAAGAATCTTAAGACCCATGGATTTATATGTCTCCATAAGGAAATCTAGCGTGTGTACAACGGCCTAAACGCAGCAGTGAAAATCCGATAAATCCCATTATCAAAATAAATTTCAAAAACAAAACACAATGACAGTGAAATAGAGAGCAATTCTTAAATAATTCATTCAGGGCTTGTGATGCAACCTGGATTTACCACATCTACACCCAGAGCTGGGTGAGACATAAGGCTGGACACTTCGGGCTGATAGCATTGGTGAGGTTCGGGTAGCAAACGCAGACCTTTTGAAGTCATACTGCATGGCAGCCATTCCATGGGTCCCAACTCTCCAGGTTTAAGGGATTCTTCCTTCAGCTAAAACATGCATGGGAAACCCAGAGTATGGTCGACCGTGTGATTGGGAAACGTTTTCAAATGTATCTCATGTTTCGTACCCTGGTACTCGGGTTCACCGTTCCAGACGCTTTACTAACACTCTCCCCACTTGGAGACTCTGCCTTTAACCTCCTGTTTGGCACAGTTTGCAAATTCTGCGCAAGATGAACAGGAATATGGAGAACCAATGGGAGACTAGCTGTAGGTGTCTGCATGGGTAAATGGAACGCTCATTTCCCACCAGGAAGAGGAATTAACCAAAGGCTCAGCGTGCCCTGCCGGAACCAGATTAGGGCCTGAAGCAATCCTGCGGTTTTGCGGCCAGCTCACAAGAAAGCGAGGTGAAGAAAGGAGCTCAGGGGCAATGTAATTCACAAACCTGCAGAGTTGTGAATGACAGCTATCGTCCAATAATGTATTGAAGTAAGTCTTCGAAGGGGACTTGAATGCGAGGCAGAATTTCAGGAAAACGATTTCAGGGGGTAGACTGGAATTGCACTTAAAGCATAGGAAAACAGGCAGAATGTCGAAAATGATGCACTTGGACAAAAAGGGCGTATGCGTTTTTTCCTGAATATATTCAGGAAAAAACGCATATGCACTTTTTGGCCAACCAAGCAAGCGTGTAAAGGAAATCTGCAATACAATGAAGCCTCACTGCCCCCCGGGCAAAAGGGCCATCTGAAAAAAGTGTAAAATCCAGAAAGGCAGGACAGGTCATGGAGAACAGGGAGCCTTGTTATGCTGATGGGCGGGATGTAAATTGCCAACAGCCACTCTGGAGAAGTGTATGTTGTTTCCTGAAACACGTAGGAAACAAATCAACACAGCCTATGGCACTTCCACTTAGGGTCCTATAGCTTAGGGAAATTAAAATCAAAAACACACAGCCACCCCAAAGTTTAGGACGGCTCTGTTTACAAGAACCTCGTCTACGGTACAAGTTAAATATCCGAGAAAGCAAAAAATGGATAAAGAAGTGGTGGTACGTACGTACAATGGAATATCACTCAGCAATCAGATCTACGTCATCAGGCCCGTAGCGGCATAATGAGTGGATTCAGGTACGACGATTCTACGAGAAATTAGTCACACAGAAAAAGAAACATCATAAGATATCACTAATACACAGAACGTAAACTTGGCTACAAATGAACTGAATTACAAAACAGAACAGGGTCTCAAATTTAGAAAACCAACTTATGCTTGCTTATGGGGAAAGGTGAGTTGGGGTGCTGCATCAAACCAGAGATTGAAATTAGCACAGATACCGTTCCATAAGCCAAATATATAATAGACAAGACCTACTCCTTGCTCAACGAAATGGACTCAACACCCCATATTCAACGCCTGGGAATATACCTGACAAGTAAGAATCTTAAGACCCATAGATTTATATGTCTCCATAAGGAAATCAAGCGTGTGTACAGCGGCCTAAACGCAGCAGTGAAAATCTGATAAATCCCATTATCAAAATTAATTTCAAAAACAAAACACAATGACAGTGAAATAGAGAGCAATTCTTAAATAATTCATTCAGGGCTTGTGATGCAACCTGGATTTACCACATCTACACCCAGAGCTGGGTGAGACATAAGGCTGGACACTTCGGGCTGATAGCATTGGTGAGGTTCGGTGAGCAAACGCAGACCGTTTGAAGGCATACTGCATGGTACCCATTCCATGGGTCCCAACTCTCCAGGTTTAAAGGATTCTTCCTTCAGCTAAAACATGCATGGGAAACCCAGAGTATGGTCCACCGAGTGATTGGGAAACGTTTTCAAATGCATCTCAGGTTTCCTCCCCTGGTACTCGGGTTCACCGTTCCAGACGCTTTACTAACACTCTCCCCACTTGGAGAGTCAGTGCCTTTAACCTCCTGTTTGGCACAGTTTGCAATTTCTGCGCAAGATGAACAGGAATAGGGAGAAGCAATGAGAGACTAGCTGTAGGTGTCTGCACGGGCAAATGGAACGCTCATTTCCCACCAGGAAGAGGAATTAACCAAAGGCTCAGCGTGCCCTGCCGGAACCGGATTAAGGTCTGAAGCAATACTGCGGTTTGCGGGCAACTCACAAGAAATCGAGTTGAAGAAAGGAGCTCAGGGGCACTGTAATTCACAAACCTGCAGAGTTAAGAATGACAGCTATCGTCCAAAAATGTATTGAAGTAAGTCTTCGAAGAGGACTTGAAAGCGGGGCAGAATTTCAGGAAAACGATTTCAGGGGGTAGACTGGAATTGCACTTAAAGCATAGGAAAAGAGGCAGAATGTCCACAATGATGCACTTGGCCAAAAAGGGCGTATGCGTTTTTTCCTGAATACATTCAGGAAAAAACGCATACGCCCTTTTTGGCCAACCAAGCAAGCCTGTAAAGGAAATCTGCACTACAATGAAGTCTCACTGCCCCCCAGTCAAAACGGCCATCTGAAAAAAGTGTAAGATCCAGAAAGGCAGGACAGGTCATGGAGAACAGGGAGCCTTGTTATGCTGATGGGCGGGATGTCAATTGCCAACAGCCACTCTGGAGAAGTGTATGGTGTTTCCTGAAACACGTAGGAAACAAAGCAACACAGCCTATGGCATTTCCACTTAGGGTCGTATAGATTACGGAAATTAAAATCTAAAACACACAGGCACCCCAAAGTTTGGGACCGCTCTGTTTACAAGAACCTCGTCTACGGTACAAGTTAAATATCCGAGAAAGCAAAAAATTGATAAAGAAATTGTGGTACGTACGTACAATGGAATATCACTCAGCAATGAAATCTAGGTCATCAGGCCCATAGCGGCATAATGAGTGGATTCAGGTACGACGATTCTACGAGAAATAAGTCACACAGAAAAAGAAACATCATAAGATATCACTAATACACGGAAGGTAAACTTGTCTACACATGAACTGAATTACAAAACAGAACAGGGTCTCAAATTTAGAAAACCAACTTATGCTTGCTTATGGGGACAGGTGAATTGGGGTGCTGCATAAAACCAGAGATTGAAATTAGCACAGATATCGCTCCATAAGCCAAGTATATAATAGACAAGACCTACTCCTTGCTCAACGAAATGGACTCAACACCCCATATTCAACGCCTGGGAATATACCTGACAAGTAAGAATCTTAAGACCCATGGATTTATATGTCTCAATAAGGAAATCACTCGTGTGTACAGCAGCCTAAACGCAGCAGTGAAAATCCGATAAATCCCATTATCAAAATAAATTTCAAAAACAAAACACAATGACAGTGAAATAGAGAGCAATTCTTAAATAATTCATTCAGGTCTTGTGATGCAACCTGGATTTACCACCTCTACACCCAAAACTGGTTGAGACATAAGGCTGGACACTTCGGGCTGATAGCAATGCTGAGGTTCGGTGAGCAAACGCAGACCCTTTGAAGTCATACTGCATGGTAGTCATTCCATGTGTCCCAACTCTCCAGGATTAAGGGATTCTTCCTTCAGCTAAAACATGCATGGGAATCCCAGAGTCTGGTCCACCGTGTGATTGGGAAACGTTTTCAAATGCATCTCACGTTTCGTCCCCTGGTACTCGGGTTCACCGTTCCAGACGCTTTACTAACACTCTCCCCACTTGGAGAGTCTGTGCCTTTAACCTCCTGTTTGGCACAGTTTGCAATTTCTGCGCAAGATGAACAGGAATAGGGAGAACCAATGAGAGACTAGCTGTAGGTGTCTGCACGGGCAAATGGAACACTCATTTCCCACCAGGAAGAGGAATTAACCAAAGGCTCAGCGTGCCCTTCCGGAAGCAGATTAGGGCCTGAAGCAATACTGCGGTTTTGCGGCCAGCTCACAAGAAAGCGAGTTGAAGAAAGGAGCTCAGGGGCACTGTAATTCACAAACCTGCAGAGTTATGAATGACACCTATCGTCCAAAAATGTAGTGAAGTAAGTCTTCGAAGAGGACTTGAAAACGGGGCAGAATTTCAGGAAAACGATTTCAGGGGGTAGACTGGAATTGCACTTAAAACATAGGAAAAGAGGCAGAATGTCCACAATGATGCACTTGGCCAAAAAGGGCGTATGTGTTTTTTCCTGAATATACTCAGGAAAAAACGCATACGCCCTTTTTGGCCAACCAAGCAAGCGTGTAAAGGAAATCTGCACTACAATGAAGTCTCACTGCCCCCCGGTCAAAAGGGCCATCTGAAAAAAGTGTAAAATCCAGAAAGGCAGGACAGGTCATGGAGAACAAGGAGGCTTGTTACGCTGATGGGCGGGATGTAAATTGCCAACTGCCACTCTGGAGAAGTTTATGGTGTTTCCGGAAACACATTGGAAACAAAGCAACACAGCCTATGGCACTTCCACTTATGGTCCTATAGATTAGGGAAATTAAAATAAAAAACGCACAGCCACCCCAATGTTTCGGACGCCTCGGTTTACAAGAACCTCATCTACGGTACATGTTAAATATACCAGAAAGCGAAAAATGGATAAAGAATTTGTGGTACGTACGTACAATGGAATATCACTCACCAATGAAATCTATGTCATTAGGCCCGTCGCGGCATAATGAGTGGATTCAGGTACGATGATTCTAAGTGAAATAAGTCACACAGAAAAAGAAACATCATAAGATATCACTAATACACGGAACGTAAAGTTGGCTACACATGAACTGAATTACAAAACAGAACAGGGTCTCATATTTAGAAAACCAACTTATGCTTGCTTATGGGGAAAGGTGTGTTGGGGTGCTGCATAAAACCAGAGATTGAAATTAGTACAGATACCGTTCCATAAGCCAAATATATAATAGACAAGACCTACTCCTTGCTCAACGAAATGGACTCAACACCCCTTATTCAACACATAGGAATATACCTGACAAGTAAGAATCTTAAAACCCATGGATTTATATGTCTCCATAAGGAAATCAAGCATGTGTACAGCGGCCTAAACACAACAGTGAAAATCCGATATATCCAATTATAAAAATAAATTTCAAAAACAAAACACAAGGACAGTGAAATAGAGAGCAATTCTTAAATAATTCTTTCAGGTCTTGTGATGCAACCTGGATTTACCACATCTACACCCAGAGCTGGGTGACACATAAGGCCGGACACTTTGGGCTGATAGCATTGGTGAGGTTCGGAGAGCAAACGCAGACCCTTTGAAGTCTTACTGCTTGGTACCCATTCCATGGGTCCCAACTCTCCAGGTTTAAGGGATTCTTCCTTCAGCTAAAACATGCATCGGAAACCCAGATTATGGTCCACCGTGTGATTGGGAAACGTTTTCAAATGCATCTCAGGTTTCGTCCCCTGATACTCGGGGTCACCGTTCCAGACGCTTTACTAACACTCTCCCCTCTTGGAGAGTCAGTGCCTTTAACCTCCTGTTTGCCACAGTTTGCAATTTCTGCGCAAGATGGACAGGAATAGGGAGAACCAAAGAGAGACTAGCTGTAGGTGTCTGCACGGGCAAATGGAACGCTCATTTCCCACCAGGAAGAGGAATTAACCAAAGGCTCAGCGTGCCCTGCCAGAAGCAGATTAGGGCCTGAAGCAATCCTGCAGATTTGCGTTCAGCTCACAAGAAAGCGAGTTGAAGAAAGGAGTTCAGGGGCACTGTAATTCACAAACCTGCAGAGTTATGAATGACAGCTATCGTCCTAAAATGTATTGAAGTAAGTCTTCGAAGAGGAGTTGAAAGCGGGGCAGAATTTCAGGGAAACGATTTCAGGGGGTAGACTGGAATTGCACTTAAAGCATAGGAAAAGAGGCAGAATGTCCACAATGATGCACTTGGCCAAAAAGGGCATATGCGTTTTTTCCTGAATATATCCAGGAAATAACGCATACGCCCTTTTTTGCCAACCAAGCAAGCGTGTAAAGGAAATCTGCACTACAATGAAGGCTCACTGCCCCCCGGTCAAAAGGGCCATCAGAAAAAAGTGTAAAATCCAGAGAGGCAGGACAGGTCATGGAGAACAGGGAGCCTTGTTATGCTGATGGGCGGGATGTACATTGCCAACAGCCACTCTGGAGAAGTGTATGGTGTTTCCTGAAACACGTAGGAAACAAAGCAACACAGCCTATGGCACTTCCACTTATGGTCCTATAGCTTAGGGAAATTAAAATCAAAAACACACAGCCACCCCAATGTTTGGGACGGCTCTGTTTACAAGAACCTCGTCTACGGTACAAGTTTAATATCCAAGAAAGCAAAAAATGGATAAAGAAGTTGTGGTACGTACGTACAATGGAATATCACTCAGCAATGAGATCTACGTCATCAGGCACGTAGCGGCATAATGACTGGATTCAGGTACGGCGATTCTACGAGAAATAAGTCACACAGAAAAAGAAACATCATAAGATATCACTAATACACGGAACGTAAACTTGGCTACACATGAACTGAATTACAAAACAGAACAGGGCCTCAAATTTAGAAAACCAACATATGCTTGCTTATGGGGAAAGGTGAGTTGGGGTACTACATAAAACCAGAGATTGAAATTAGCACAGATACCATTCCATAAGCCAAATATAAAATATACAAGACCTGCTCCTTGCTCAACGAAATGGACTCAACACCCCATATTCAACGCCTGGGAATATACCTGACAAGTAAGAATCTTAAGACCCATGGATTTATATGTCTCCATAAGGAAATCAAGCGTGTGTACAGCGGCCTAAACGCAGCAGTGAAAATCCGATAAATGCCATTATCAAAATAAATTTCACAAACACAACACAATGACAGTGAAATAGAGAGCAATTCTTAAATAATTCATTCAGGGCTTGTGATGCAACATGATTTACCACAGCTACACCCAGAGTTGGGGTAGACATAAGGCTGGATACTTCGGGCTGATAGCATTGGTGAGGTTGGGTGAGCAAACGCAGACCCTTTGAAGTCATACTGCATGGTACCCATTCCATGGGTCCCAACTCTCCAGGTTTAAGGGATTCTTCCTTCAGCTAAAACATGCATGGGAAACCCAGAGTATGGTCCACCGTGTGATTGGGAAACGTTTTCAAATGCATCTCAGGGTTCGTCCCCTGGTACTCGGGTTCACCGTTCCAGACGCTTTACTAACACTCTCCCCACTTGGAGAGTCAGTGCCTTTAACCTCCTGTTTGGCACAGTTTGCAATTTCTGCGCAAGATGAACAGGAATAGGGAGAACCAATGAGAGACCAACTGTAGGTGTCTGCACGGGCAAACGGAACGCTCATTACCCACCAGGAAGAGGAATTAACCAAAGGCTCAGCGTGCCCTGCAGGAAACAGATTAGGGCCTGAAGCAATCTTGCGGTTTTGCAGCCAGCTCACAAGAAAGCGAGTTGAAGAAAGGAGCTCAGGGGCACTGTAATTCACAAACCTGCAGAGTTATGAATGACAGCTATCGTCCAAAAATGTATTGAAGTAAGTCATCGAAGAGGACTTGAAAGCGGGGCAGAATTTCAGGAAAACGATTTCAGGGCGTAGACTGGAATTGCACTTAAAGCATAGGAAAAGAGGCGGAATGTCGACAATGATGCAATTGGCCAAAAAGTGCGTATGCGTTTTTTCCTGAATATATTCAGGAAAAAACGCATACGCCCTTTTTGGCCAACCAAGCAAGCGTGTAAAGGAAATCTGCAATACAATGAAGTCTCACTCCCCCCCGGTCAAAAGGGACATCTGAAAAAAGTGTAAAATCCAGAAAGGCAGGACAGGTCCTGGAGAACAGGGAGCCTTGTTATGCTGATTGGCGTGATGTAAATTGCCAACAGCCACTCTGGAGAAGTGTATGGTGTTTCCTGAAACACGTAGGAAACAAAGCAACACAGCCTATGGCACTTCCACTTAGGGTCCTATAGCTTAGGGAAACTAAAATCAAAAACACACAGCCACCCCAAAGTTTGGGACGGCTCTGTTTACAAGAACCTCGTCTACGGTACAAGTTAAATATCCGAGAAAGCAAAAAATGGATAAAGAAATTGTGGTACGTACGTACAATGGAATATCACTCAGCCATGAGATCTACGTCATCTGGCCCGTAGCGGCATAATGAGTGCATTCAGGTACGACGATTCTACGAGAAATAAGTCACACAGAAAAAGAAACATCATAAGATATCACTAATACACGGAACGTAAACTTGGCTACACATGAACTGAATTACAAAACAGAACAGGGTCTGAAATTTAGAAAACCAACTTATGCTTGCTTATGGGGAAAGGTGAGTTGGGGTGCTGCATCAAACCAGAGATTGAAATTAGCACAGATACCATTCCATAAGCCAAATATATAATAGACAAGACCTACTCCTTGCTCAACGAAATGGACTCAACACCCCATATTCAACGCCTGGTAATATACCTGACAAGTAAGAATCTTAAGACCCATGGATTTATACGTCTCCATAAGGAAATCAAGCGTGTGTACAGAGGCCTAAACGCAGCCGTGAAAATACGATAAATGCCATTATCAAAATAAATTTCACAAACAAAACACAATGACAGTGAAATTGAGAGCAATTCTTAAATAATTCATTCAGGGCTTGTGATGCAACCTGGATTTACCAAATCTACACACAGAGCTGGGTGAGACATAAGGCTGGCCACTTCGGGATGATAGCATTGGTGAGGTTCGGTGAGCAAACGCAGACCCTTTGAAGTCATACTGCATGGTAGCCATTCCATGGGTCCCAACTCTCCAGGTTTAAGGGATTCTTCCTTCAGCTAAAACATGCATGGGAAACCCAGAGTATGGTCCACCGTGTGATTGGGAAACGTTTTCAAATGCATCTCAGGTTTCGACCCCTGGTACTCGGGTGCACCATTCCAGACGCTTTACTAACACTCTCCTCACTTGGAGAGTCAGTGCCTTTAACCTCCTGTTTGTCACAGTTTGCAATTTCTGCGCAAGATGAACAGGAATAGGGAGAACCAATGAGAGACTAGCTGTAGGTGTCTGCACGGGCAAATGGAACGCTCATTTCCCACCAGGAAGTGGAATTAACCAAAGCATAGGAAAAGACTCCGAATGTCGAAAATGATGCACTTGGCTAAAAAGAGCGTATGCGTTTTTTCCTGAATATATTCAGGAGAAAACGCATACTCCCTTTTTGGCCAACCAAGCAAGCGTGTCAAGGAAATCTGCACTACAATGAAGTCTCACTGCCCCCCGGTCAAAAGGGCCATCTGAAACAAGTGTAAAATCCAGAAAGGCAGGACAGGTCATGGAGAACAGGGAGCCTTGTTATGCTGATGGGCGGGATGTAAATTGCCAACAGCCACTCTGGAGAAGTGTATGGTGTTTCCTGAAACACGTAGGAAACAAATCAACACAGCCTATGGCACTTCCACTTAGGGTCCTATAGCTTAGGGAAATTAAAATCAAATACACACAGCCACCCCAATGTTTGGGACGGCGCTGTTTACAAGAACCTCGTCTACGGTACAAGTTAAATATCCGAGAAAGCAAAAAATGGATAAAGAAGTTGTGGTACGTACGTACAATGGAATATCACTCAGCCATGAGATCTACGTCATCTGGCCCGTAGCGGCATAATGAGTGCATTAAGGTACGACGATTCTACGAGAAATAAGTCACACAGAAAAAGAAACATCATAAGATATCACTAATACACGGAACGTAAACTTGGCTACACATGAACTGAATTACAAAACAGAACAGGGTCTCAAATTTAGAAAACCAACTTATGCTTGCTTATGGGGAAAGGTGAGTTGGGGTGCTGCATCAAACCAGAGATTGAAATTAGCACAGATACCGTTCCATAAGCCAAATATATTATAGACAAGACCTACTCCTTGCTCAATGAAATGGACTCAACACCCCATATTCAACGCCTGGGAATATACCTGACAAGTAAGAATCTTAAGACCCATGGATTTATATGTCTCCATAAGGAAATCAAGCGTGTGTACAGCGGCCTAAACGCAGCAGTGAAAATCCGATAAATCCCATTATCAAAATAAATTTCAAAAACAAAACACAATGACAGTGAAATAGAGAGCAATTCTTAAATAATTCATTCACGGCTTGTGATGCAACCTGGATTTACCACATCTACACCCAGAGCTGGGTGAGACATAAGGCTGGACACTTCGGGCTGATAGCATTGGTGAGGTTCGGTGAGCAAACGCAGACACGTTGAAATCATACTGCATGGTAGCCATTCCATGGGTCCCAACTCTCCAGGTTTAAGGGATTCTTCCTTCAGCTAAAACATGCATGGGAAACCCAGAGAATGGTCCACTGTGTGATTGGGAAACGTTTTCAACTGTATCTCAGGTTTCGTCCCCTAGTACTCGGGTTCACCGTTCCAGACGCTTTACTAACACTCTCCCCACTTGGAGAGTCAGTGCCTTTAACCTCCTGTTTGGCACAGTTTGCAATTTCTGCGCAAGATTTACAGGAATAGGGAGAACCAATGAGAGCCTAGCTGTAGGTGTCTGCACGGGCAAATGGAACGCTCATTTCCCACCAGGAAGAGGGATTTACCAAAGGCTCAGCGTGCCCTGCCGGAACCAGATTAGTGCCTGAAGCAATCCTGTGGTTTTGCGGCCAGCTCACAAGAAAGTGAGTTAAAGAAAGGAGCTCAGGGACACTGTAATTCACAAACATGCAGAGTTATGAATGACAGCTATCGTCCAAAAATGTATTGAAGTAAGTCTTCGAAGTGGACTTGAAAGCGGGGCAGAATTTCAGGAAAACGATTTCAGGGGGTAGACTGGAATTGCACTTAAAGAATAGGAAAAGAGGCAGAATGTCCACAATGATGCACTTGGTCAAAAAGAGCGTAAGCGTTTTTTCCTGAATATATTCAGAAAAAACGCATACGCCATTTTTGGCCAACCAAGCAAGCGTGTACAGGAAATCTGCACTACAATGAAGTCTCACTGCCCCCCGGTCAAAAGGGACATCTGGAAAAAGCGTAAAATCCAGAAAGGCAGGACAGGTCATGGAGAAGAGGGAGCCTTGTTATGCTGATGGGCGGGATGTAAATTGCCAACAGCCACTCTGGAGAAGTGTATGGTGTTTCCTGAAACACGTAGGAAACAAAGCAACACAGCCTATGGCACTTCCACTTAGGGTCCTATAGCTTAGGGAAATTAAAATTAAAAACACACAGCCACCCCAAAGTTTGGGACGGCTCTGTTTACAAGAACCTCGTCTACGGTACAAGTTAAATATCCGAGAAAGTAAAAAATGGATAAAGAAGTTGTGGTACGTACGTACAATGGAATAACACTCAGCAATGAAATCTACGTCATCAGGCCCGTAGTGACATAATGAGTGGATTCAGGTACGACGATTCTACGAGAAATAAGTCACACAGAAAAAGAAACATCATAAGATATCACTAATACACGGAAGGTAAACTTAGCTACACATGAACTGAATTACAAAACAGAACAGGGTCTCAAATTTAGAAAACCAACTTATGCTTGCTTATGGGGAAAGGTGAGTTGGGGTGCTGCATCAAACCAGAGATTGAAATTAGCACAGATATCGTTCCATAAGCCAAATATATAATAGACAAGTCCTACTTCTTGCTCAACGAAATGGATTCAACACCCCATATTCAACGCCTGGGAATATACCTGACAAGTAAGAATCTTAAGACCCATGGATTTATATGTCTCCATAAGGAAATCAATCGTGTGTACAGCAGCCTAAACGCAGCAGTGAAAATCCGATAAATCCCATTATCAAAATAAATTACAAAAACAAAACACAATGACAGTGAAATAGAGAGCAATTCTTAAATAATTCATTCAGGGCTTGTGATGCAACCTGGATTTACCACCTCTACACCCAAAGCTGGTAGAGACATAAGGCTGGAGACTTCGGGCTGATAGCAATGGTGAGGTTCGGTGAGCAAACGCAGACCCTTTGAAGTCATACTGCATGGTAGCCATTCCATGGGTCCCAACTCTGCAGGATTAATGGATTCTTCCTTCAGCTAAAACATGCATGGGAAACCCAGAGAATGGTCCACCGTGTGATTGGGAAACGTTTTCAAATGCATCTCAGGTTTCGTCTCCTGGTACTCGAGTTCACCGCTCCAGACGCTTTACTAACTCTCTCCCCACTTGGAGAGTCAGTGCCTTTAACCTCCTGTTTGGCACAGTTTGCAATTTCTGCGCAAGATGAACAGGAATAGGGAGAAGCAATGAGAGACTAGCTGTAGGTGTCTGCACGGGCAAATGGAACGCTCATTTCCCACCAGGAAGAGGAATTAACCAAAGGCTCAGCGTGCCCTTACGGAAGCAGATTAGGGCTTGAAGCAATACTGCGGTTTTGCGGCCAGCTCACAAGAAAGCGAGTTGAAGAAAGGAGCTCAGGGGCACTGTAATTCACAAACCTGCAGAGTTATGAATGACAGCTATCGTACAAAAATGTATTGAAATAAGTCTTCGAAGAGGACTTGAAATCCGGGTAGAATTTCAGGAAAACGATTTCAGGGGGTAGACTGGAATTGCACTTAAAGCATAGGAAAAGAGGCAGAGTGTCGACAATGACGCACTTGGCCAAAAAGGGCGTATGCCTTTTTTCCTGAATATATTCAGGAAAAAACGCATACGCCCTTTTTGGACAACCAAGCAAGCGTGTCAAGGAAATCTGCACTACAATGAAGTCTCACTGCCCCCCGGTCAAAAGGGCCATCTGAAAATAGTGTAAAATCCAGAAAGGCAGGACAGATCATGGAGAAGAGGGAGCCTTGTTATGCTGATGGGCGGGATGTAAATTGCCAACAGCCACTCTGGAGAAGTGTATGGTGTTTCCTGAAACACGTAGGAAACAAAGCAACACAGCGTATGGCACTTCCACTTAGGGTCCTATAGCTTAGGGAAATTAAAATCAAAAACACACAGCCACCCCAAAGTTTGGGACGGCTCTGTTTACAAGAACCTCGTCTACGGTACAAGTTAAATATCCGAGAAAGCAAAAAATGGATAAAGAACGTGTGGTACGTACGTACAATGGAATATCACTCAGCAATGAAATCTACGTCATCAGGCCCGTAGCGGCATAATGAGTGGATTCAGGTACGACGATTCTACGAGAAATAAGTCACACAGAAAATGAAACATCATAAGATATCACTAATACACGCAAGGTAAACTTGGCTACACATGAACTGAATTACAAAACAGAGCAGGGTTTCAAATTTAGAAAACCAACTTATGCTTGCTTATGGGGAAAGGTGAGTTGGGGTGCTGCATAAAACCAGAGATTGAAATTAGCACATATACCGTTCCATAAGCCAAATATATAATAGACAAGACCTACTCCTTGCTCAACGAAATGGACTCAACACCACATATTCAACGCCTGGGAATATACCTGACAATAAGAATCTTAAGACCCATGGATTTATATGTCTCCATAAGGAAATCTAGCGTGTGTACAACGGCCTAAACGCAGCAGTGAAAATCCGATAAATCCCATTATCAAAATAAATTTCAAAAACAAAACACAATGACAGTGAAATAGAGAGCAATTCTTAAATAATTCATTCAGGGCTTGTGATGCAACCTGGATTTACCACATCTACACCCAGAGCTGGGTGAGACATAAGGCTGGACACTTCGGGCTGATAGCATTGGTGAGGTTCGGTTAGCAAACGCAGACCTTTTGAAGTCATACTGCATGGCAGCCATTCCATGGGTCCCAACTCTCCAGGTTTAAGGGATTCTTCCTTCAGCTAAAACATGCATGGGAAACCCAGAGTATGGTCGACCGTGTGATTGGGAAACGTTTTCAAATGTATCTCATGTTTCGTACCCTGGTACTCGGGTTCACCGTTCCAGACGCTTTACTAACACTCTCCCCACTTGGAGACTCAACCTTTAACCTCCTGTTTGGCACAGTTTGCAAATTCTGCGCAAGATGAACAGGAATATGGAGAACCAATGGGAGACTAGCTGTAGGTGTCTGCATGGGTAAATGGAACGCTCATTTCCCACCAGGAAGAGGAATTAACCAAAGGCTCAGCGTGCCCTGCCGGAACCAGATTAGGGCCTGAAGCAATCCTGCGGTTTTGCGGCCAGCTCACAAGAAAGCGAGGTGAAGAAAGGAGCTCAGGGGCAATGTAATTCACAAACCTGCAGAGTTGTGAATGACAGCTATCGTCCAATAATGTATTGAAGTAAGTCTTCGAAGAGGACTTGAAATCCGGGTAGAATTTCAGGAAAACGATTTCAGGGGGTAGACTGGAATTGCACTTAAAGCATAGGAAAAGAGGCAGAGTGTCAACAATGACGCACTTGGCCAAAAAGGGCGTATGCCTTTTTTCCTGAATATATTCAGGAAAAAACGCATACGCCCTTTTTGGACAACCAAGCAAGCGTGTCAAGGAAATCTGCACTACAATGAAGTCTCACTGCCCCCCGGTCAAAAGGGCCATCTGAAAAAAGTGTAAGATCCAGAAAGGCAGGACAGATCATGGAGAAGAGGGAGCCTTGTTATGCTGATGGGCGGGATGTAAATTGCCAACAGCCACTCTGGAGAAGTGTATGGTGTTTCCTGAAACACGTAGGAAACAAAGCAACACAGCGTATGGCACTTCCACTTAGGGTCCTATAGCTTAGGGAAATTAAAATCAAAAACACACAGCCACCCCAAAGTTTGGGACGGCTCTGTTTACAAGAACCTCGTCTACGGTACAAGTTAAATATCCGAGAAAGCAAAAAATGGATAAAGAACGTGTGGTACGTACGTACAATGGAATATCACTCAGCAATGAAATCTACGTCATCAGGCCCGTAGCGGCATAATGAGTGGATTCAGGTACGACGATTCTACGAGAAATAAGTCACACAGAAAATGAAACATCATAAGATATCACTAATACACGCAAGGTAAACTTGGCTACACATGAACTGAATTACAAAACAGAGCAGGGTTTCAAATTTAGAAAACCAACTTATGCTTGCTTATGGGGAAAGGTGAGTTGGGGTGCTGCATAAAACCAGAGATTGAAATTAGCACATATACCGTTCCATAAGCCAAATATATAATAGACAAGACCTACTCCTTGCTCAACGAAATGGACTCAACACCACATATTCAACGCCTGGGAATATACCTGACAATAAGAATCTTAAGACCCATGGATTTATATGTCTCCATAAGGAAATCTAGCGTGTGTACAACGGCCTAAACGCAGCAGTGAAAATCCGATAAATCCCATTATCAAAATAAATTTCAAAAACAAAACACAATGACAGTGAAATAGAGAGCAATTCTTAAATAATTCATTCAGGGCTTGTGATGCAACCTGGATTTACCACATCTACACCCAGAGCTGGGTGAGACATAAGGCTGGACACTTCGGGCTGATAGCATTGGTGAGGTTCGGTTAGCAAACGCAGACCTTTTGAAGTCATACTGCATGGCAGCCATTCCATGGGTCCCAACTCTCCAGGTTTAAGGGATTCTTCCTTCAGCTAAAACATGCATGGGAAACCCAGAGTATGGTCGACCGTGTGATTGGGAAACGTTTTCAAATGTATCTCATGTTTCGTACCCTGGTACTCGGGTTCACCGTTCCAGACGCTTTACTAACACTCTCCCCACTTGGAGACTCTGCCTTTAACCTCCTGTTTGGCACAGTTTGCAAATTCTGCGCAAGATGAACAGGAATATGGAGAACCAATGGGAGACTAGCTGTAGGTGTCTGCATGGGTAAATGGAACGCTCATTTCCCACCAGGAAGAGGAATTAACCAAAGGCTCAGCGTGCCCTGCCGGAACCAGATTAGGGCCTGAAGCAATCCTGCGGTTTTGCGGCCAGCTCACAAGAAAGCGAGGTGAAGAAAGGAGCTCAGGGGCAATGTAATTCACAAACCTGCAGAGTTGTGAATGACAGCTATCGTCCAATAATGTATTGAAGTAAGTCTTCGAAGGGGACTTGAATGCGAGGCAGAATTTCAGGAAAACGATTTCAGGGGGTAGACTGGAATTGCACTTAAAGCATAGGAAAACAGGCAGAATGTCGAAAATGATGCACTTGGACAAAAAGGGCGTATGCGTTTTTTCCTGAATATATTCAGGAAAAAACGCATATGCACTTTTTGGCCAACCAAGCAAGCGTGTAAAGGAAATCTGCAATACAATGAAGCCTCACTGCCCCCCGGGCAAAAGGGCCATCTGAAAAAAGTGTAAAATCCAGAAAGGCAGGACAGGTCATGGAGAACAGGGAGCCTTGTTATGCTGATGGGCGGGATGTAAATTGCCAACAGCCACTCTGGAGAAGTGTATGTTGTTTCCTGAAACACGTAGGAAACAAATCAACACAGCCTATGGCACTTCCACTTAGGGTCCTATAGCTTAGGGAAATTAAAATCAAAAACACACAGCCACCCCAAAGTTTAGGACGGCTCTGTTTACAAGAACCTCGTCTACGGTACAAGTTAAATATCCGAGAAAGCAAAAAATGGATAAAGAAGTGGTGGTACGTACGTACAATGGAATATCACTCAGCAATCAGATCTACGTCATCAGGCCCGTAGCGGCATAATGAGTGGATTCAGGTACGACGATTCTACGAGAAATTAGTCACACAGAAAAAGAAACATCATAAGATATCACTAATACACAGAACGTAAACTTGGCTACAAATGAACTGAATTACAAAACAGAACAGGGTCTCAAATTTAGAAAACCAACTTATGCTTGCTTATGGGGAAAGGTGAGTTGGGGTGCTGCATCAAACCAGAGATTGAAATTAGCACAGATACCGTTCCATAAGCCAAATATATAATAGACAAGACCTACTCCTTGCTCAACGAAATGGACTCAACACCCCATATTCAACGCCTGGGAATATACCTGACAAGTAAGAATCTTAAGACCCATAGATTTATATGTCTCCATAAGGAAATCAAGCGTGTGTACAGCGGCCTAAACGCAGCAGTGAAAATCTGATAAATCCCATTATCAAAATTAATTTCAAAAACAAAACACAATGACAGTGAAATAGAGAGCAATTCTTAAATAATTCATTCAGGGCTTGTGATGCAACCTGGATTTACCACATCTACACCCAGAGCTGGGTGAGACATAAGGCTGGACACTTCGGGCTGATAGCATTGGTGAGGTTCGGTGAGCAAACGCAGACCGTTTGAAGGCATACTGCATGGTACCCATTCCATGGGTCCCAACTCTCCAGGTTTAAAGGATTCTTCCTTCAGCTAAAACATGCATGGGAAACCCAGAGTATGGTCCACCGAGTGATTGGGAAACGTTTTCAAATGCATCTCAGGTTTCCTCCCCTGGTACTCGGGTTCACCGTTCCAGACGCTTTACTAACACTCTCCCCACTTGGAGAGTCAGTGCCTTTAACCTCCTGTTTGGCACAGTTTGCAATTTCTGCGCAAGATGAACAGGAATAGGGAGAAGCAATGAGAGACTAGCTGTAGGTGTCTGCACGGGCAAATGGAACGCTCATTTCCCACCAGGAAGAGGAATTAACCAAAGGCTCAGCGTGCCCTGCCGGAACCGGATTAAGGTCTGAAGCAATACTGCGGTTTGCGGGCAACTCACAAGAAATCGAGTTGAAGAAAGGAGCTCAGGGGCACTGTAATTCACAAACCTGCAGAGTTAAGAATGACAGCTATCGTCCAAAAATGTATTGAAGTAAGTCTTCGAAGAGGACTTGAAAGCGGGGCAGAATTTCAGGAAAACGATTTCAGGGGGTAGACTGGAATTGCACTTAAAGCATAGGAAAAGAGGCAGAATGTCCACAATGATGCACTTGGCCAAAAAGGGCGTATGCGTTTTTTCCTGAATACATTCAGGAAAAAACGCATACGCCCTTTTTGGCCAACCAAGCAAGCCTGTAAAGGAAATCTGCACTACAATGAAGTCTCACTGCCCCCCAGTCAAAACGGCCATCTGAAAAAAGTGTAAGATCCAGAAAGGCAGGACAGGTCATGGAGAACAGGGAGCCTTGTTATGCTGATGGGCGGGATGTCAATTGCCAACAGCCACTCTGGAGAAGTGTATGGTGTTTCCTGAAACACGTAGGAAACAAAGCAACACAGCCTATGGCATTTCCACTTAGGGTCGTATAGATTACGGAAATTAAAATCTAAAACACACAGGCACCCCAAAGTTTGGGACCGCTCTGTTTACAAGAACCTCGTCTACGGTACAAGTTAAATATCCGAGAAAGCAAAAAATTGATAAAGAAATTGTGGTACGTACGTACAATGGAATATCACTCAGCAATGAAATCTAGGTCATCAGGCCCATAGCGGCATAATGAGTGGATTCAGGTACGACGATTCTACGAGAAATAAGTCACACAGAAAAAGAAACATCATAAGATATCACTAATACACGGAAGGTAAACTTGTCTACACATGAACTGAATTACAAAACAGAACAGGGTCTCAAATTTAGAAAACCAACTTATGCTTGCTTATGGGGACAGGTGAATTGGGGTGCTGCATAAAACCAGAGATTGAAATTAGCACAGATATCGCTCCATAAGCCAAGTATATAATAGACAAGACCTACTCCTTGCTCAACGAAATGGACTCAACACCCCATATTCAACGCCTGGGAATATACCTGACAAGTAAGAATCTTAAGACCCATGGATTTATATGTCTCAATAAGGAAATCACTCGTGTGTACAGCAGCCTAAACGCAGCAGTGAAAATCCGATAAATCCCATTATCAAAATAAATTTCAAAAACAAAACACAATGACAGTGAAATAGAGAGCAATTCTTAAATAATTCATTCAGGTCTTGTGATGCAACCTGGATTTACCACCTCTACACCCAAAACTGGTTGAGACATAAGGCTGGACACTTCGGGCTGATAGCAATGCTGAGGTTCGGTGAGCAAACGCAGACCCTTTGAAGTCATACTGCATGGTAGTCATTCCATGTGTCCCAACTCTCCAGGATTAAGGGATTCTTCCTTCAGCTAAAACATGCATGGGAATCCCAGAGTCTGGTCCACCGTGTGATTGGGAAACGTTTTCAAATGCATCTCACGTTTCGTCCCCTGGTACTCGGGTTCACCGTTCCAGACGCTTTACTAACACTCTCCCCACTTGGAGAGTCTGTGCCTTTAACCTCCTGTTTGGCACAGTTTGCAATTTCTGCGCAAGATGAACAGGAATAGGGAGAACCAATGAGAGACTAGCTGTAGGTGTCTGCACGGGCAAATGGAACACTCATTTCCCACCAGGAAGAGGAATTAACCAAAGGCTCAGCGTGCCCTTCCGGAAGCAGATTAGGGCCTGAAGCAATACTGCGGTTTTGCGGCCAGCTCACAAGAAAGCGAGTTGAAGAAAGGAGCTCAGGGGCACTGTAATTCACAAACCTGCAGAGTTATGAATGACACCTATCGTCCAAAAATGTAGTGAAGTAAGTCTTCGAAGAGGACTTGAAAACGGGGCAGAATTTCAGGAAAACGATTTCAGGGGGTAGACTGGAATTGCACTTAAAACATAGGAAAAGAGGCAGAATGTCCACAATGATGCACTTGGCCAAAAAGGGCGTATGTGTTTTTTCCTGAATATACTCAGGAAAAAACGCATACGCCCTTTTTGGCCAACCAAGCAAGCGTGTAAAGGAAATCTGCACTACAATGAAGTCTCACTGCCCCCCGGTCAAAAGGGCCATCTGAAAAAAGTGTAAAATCCAGAAAGGCAGGACAGGTCATGGAGAACAAGGAGGCTTGTTACGCTGATGGGCGGGATGTAAATTGCCAACTGCCACTCTGGAGAAGTTTATGGTGTTTCCGGAAACACATTGGAAACAAAGCAACACAGCCTATGGCACTTCCACTTATGGTCCTATAGATTAGGGAAATTAAAATAAAAAACGCACAGCCACCCCAATGTTTCGGACGCCTCGGTTTACAAGAACCTCATCTACGGTACATGTTAAATATACCAGAAAGCGAAAAATGGATAAAGAATTTGTGGTACGTACGTACAATGGAATATCACTCACCAATGAAATCTATGTCATTAGGCCCGTCGCGGCATAATGAGTGGATTCAGGTACGATGATTCTAAGTGAAATAAGTCACACAGAAAAAGAAACATCATAAGATATCACTAATACACGGAACGTAAAGTTGGCTACACATGAACTGAATTACAAAACAGAACAGGGTCTCATATTTAGAAAACCAACTTATGCTTGCTTATGGGGAAAGGTGTGTTGGGGTGCTGCATAAAACCAGAGATTGAAATTAGTACAGATACCGTTCCATAAGCCAAATATATAATAGACAAGACCTACTCCTTGCTCAACGAAATGGACTCAACACCCCTTATTCAACACATGGGAATATACCTGACAAGTAAGAATCTTAAAACCCATGGATTTATATGTCTCCATAAGGAAATCAAGCATGTGTACAGCGGCCTAAACACAACAGTGAAAATCCGATATATCCAATTATAAAAATAAATTTCAAAAACAAAACACAAGGACAGTGAAATAGAGAGCAATTCTTAAATAATTCTTTCAGGTCTTGTGATGCAACCTGGATTTACCACATCTACACCCAGAGCTGGGTGACACATAAGGCCGGACACTTTGGGCTGATAGCATTGGTGAGGTTCGGAGAGCAAACGCAGACCCTTTGAAGTCTTACTGCTTGGTACCCATTCCATGGGTCCCAACTCTCCAGGTTTAAGGGATTCTTCCTTCAGCTAAAACATGCATCGGAAACCCAGATTATGGTCCACCGTGTGATTGGGAAACGTTTTCAAATGCATCTCAGGTTTCGTCCCCTGATACTCGGGGTCACCGTTCCAGACGCTTTACTAACACTCTCCCCTCTTGGAGAGTCAGTGCCTTTAACCTCCTGTTTGCCACAGTTTGCAATTTCTGCGCAAGATGGACAGGAATAGGGAGAACCAAAGAGAGACTAGCTGTAGGTGTCTGCACGGGCAAATGGAACGCTCATTTCCCACCAGGAAGAGGAATTAACCAAAGGCTCAGCGTGCCCTGCCAGAAGCAGATTAGGGCCTGAAGCAATCCTGCAGATTTGCGTTCAGCTCACAAGAAAGCGAGTTGAAGAAAGGAGTTCAGGGGCACTGTAATTCACAAACCTGCAGAGTTATGAATGACAGCTATCGTCCTAAAATGTATTGAAGTAAGTCTTCGAAGAGGAGTTGAAAGCGGGGCAGAATTTCAGGGAAACGATTTCAGGGGGTAGACTGGAATTGCACTTAAAGCATAGGAAAAGAGGCAGAATGTCCACAATGATGCACTTGGCCAAAAAGGGCATATGCGTTTTTTCCTGAATATATCCAGGAAATAACGCATACGCCCTTTTTTGCCAACCAAGCAAGCGTGTAAAGGAAATCTGCACTACAATGAAGGCTCACTGCCCCCCGGTCAAAAGGGCCATCAGAAAAAAGTGTAAAATCCAGAGAGGCAGGACAGGTCATGGAGAACAGGGAGCCTTGTTATGCTGATGGGCGGGATGTACATTGCCAACAGCCACTCTGGAGAAGTGTATGGTGTTTCCTGAAACACGTAGGAAACAAAGCAACACAGCCTATGGCACTTCCACTTATGGTCCTATAGCTTAGGGAAATTAAAATCAAAAACACACAGCCACCCCAATGTTTGGGACGGCTCTGTTTACAAGAACCTCGTCTACGGTACAAGTTTAATATCCAAGAAAGCAAAAAATGGATAAAGAAGTTGTGGTACGTACGTACAATGGAATATCACTCAGCAATGAGATCTACGTCATCAGGCACGTAGCGGCATAATGACTGGATTCAGGTACGGCGATTCTACGAGAAATAAGTCACACAGAAAAAGAAACATCATAAGATATCACTAATACACGGAACGTAAACTTGGCTACACATGAACTGAATTACAAAACAGAACAGGGCCTCAAATTTAGAAAACCAACATATGCTTGCTTATGGGGAAAGGTGAGTTGGGGTACTACATAAAACCAGAGATTGAAATTAGCACAGATACCATTCCATAAGCCAAATATAAAATATACAAGACCTGCTCCTTGCTCAACGAAATGGACTCAACACCCCATATTCAACGCCTGGGAATATACCTGACAAGTAAGAATCTTAAGACCCATGGATTTATATGTCTCCATAAGGAAATCAAGCGTGTGTACAGCGGCCTAAACGCAGCAGTGAAAATCCGATAAATGCCATTATCAAAATAAATTTCACAAACACAACACAATGACAGTGAAATAGAGAGCAATTCTTAAATAATTCATTCAGGGCTTGTGATGCAACATGATTTACCACAGCTACACCCAGAGTTGGGGTAGACATAAGGCTGGATACTTCGGGCTGATAGCATTGGTGAGGTTGGGTGAGCAAACGCAGACCCTTTGAAGTCATACTGCATGGTACCCATTCCATGGGTCCCAACTCTCCAGGTTTAAGGGATTCTTCCTTCAGCTAAAACATGCATGGGAAACCCAGAGTATGGTCCACCGTGTGATTGGGAAACGTTTTCAAATGCATCTCAGGGTTCGTCCCCTGGTACTCGGGTTCACCGTTCCAGACGCTTTACTAACACTCTCCCCACTTGGAGAGTCAGTGCCTTTAACCTCCTGTTTGGCACAGTTTGCAATTTCTGCGCAAGATGAACAGGAATAGGGAGAACCAATGAGAGACCAACTGTAGGTGTCTGCACGGGCAAACGGAACGCTCATTACCCACCAGGAAGAGGAATTAACCAAAGGCTCAGCGTGCCCTGCAGGAAACAGATTAGGGCCTGAAGCAATCTTGCGGTTTTGCAGCCAGCTCACAAGAAAGCGAGTTGAAGAAAGGAGCTCAGGGGCACTGTAATTCACAAACCTGCAGAGTTATGAATGACAGCTATCGTCCAAAAATGTATTGAAGTAAGTCATCGAAGAGGACTTGAAAGCGGGGCAGAATTTCAGGAAAACGATTTCAGGGCGTAGACTGGAATTGCACTTAAAGCATAGGAAAAGAGGCGGAATGTCGACAATGATGCAATTGGCCAAAAAGTGCGTATGCGTTTTTTCCTGAATATATTCAGGAAAAAACGCATACGCCCTTTTTGGCCAACCAAGCAAGCGTGTAAAGGAAATCTGCAATACAATGAAGTCTCACTCCCCCCCGGTCAAAAGGGACATCTGAAAAAAGTGTAAAATCCAGAAAGGCAGGACAGGTCCTGGAGAACAGGGAGCCTTGTTATGCTGATTGGCGTGATGTAAATTGCCAACAGCCACTCTGGAGAAGTGTATGGTGTTTCCTGAAACACGTAGGAAACAAAGCAACACAGCCTATGGCACTTCCACTTAGGGTCCTATAGCTTAGGGAAACTAAAATCAAAAACACACAGCCACCCCAAAGTTTGGGACGGCTCTGTTTACAAGAACCTCGTCTACGGTACAAGTTAAATATCCGAGAAAGCAAAAAATGGATAAAGAAATTGTGGTACGTACGTACAATGGAATATCACTCAGCCATGAGATCTACGTCATCTGGCCCGTAGCGGCATAATGAGTGCATTCAGGTACGACGATTCTACGAGAAATAAGTCACACAGAAAAAGAAACATCATAAGATATCACTAATACACGGAACGTAAACTTGGCTACACATGAACTGAATTACAAAACAGAACAGGGTCTGAAATTTAGAAAACCAACTTATGCTTGCTTATGGGGAAAGGTGAGTTGGGGTGCTGCATCAAACCAGAGATTGAAATTAGCACAGATACCATTCCATAAGCCAAATATATAATAGACAAGACCTACTCCTTGCTCAACGAAATGGACTCAACACCCCATATTCAACGCCTGGTAATATACCTGACAAGTAAGAATCTTAAGACCCATGGATTTATACGTCTCCATAAGGAAATCAAGCGTGTGTACAGAGGCCTAAACGCAGCCGTGAAAATACGATAAATGCCATTATCAAAATAAATTTCACAAACAAAACACAATGACAGTGAAATTGAGAGCAATTCTTAAATAATTCATTCAGGGCTTGTGATGCAACCTGGATTTACCAAATCTACACACAGAGCTGGGTGAGACATAAGGCTGGCCACTTCGGGATGATAGCATTGGTGAGGTTCGGTGAGCAAACGCAGACCCTTTGAAGTCATACTGCATGGTAGCCATTCCATGGGTCCCAACTCTCCAGGTTTAAGGGATTCTTCCTTCAGCTAAAACATGCATGGGAAACCCAGAGTATGGTCCACCGTGTGATTGGGAAACGTTTTCAAATGCATCTCAGGTTTCGACCCCTGGTACTCGGGTGCACCATTCCAGACGCTTTACTAACACTCTCCTCACTTGGAGAGTCAGTGCCTTTAACCTCCTGTTTGTCACAGTTTGCAATTTCTGCGCAAGATGAACAGGAATAGGGAGAACCAATGAGAGACTAGCTGTAGGTGTCTGCACGGGCAAATGGAACGCTCATTTCCCACCAGGAAGTGGAATTAACCAAAGCATAGGAAAAGACTCCGAATGTCGAAAATGATGCACTTGGCTAAAAAGAGCGTATGCGTTTTTTCCTGAATATATTCAGGAGAAAACGCATACTCCCTTTTTGGCCAACCAAGCAAGCGTGTCAAGGAAATCTGCACTACAATGAAGTCTCACTGCCCCCCGGTCAAAAGGGCCATCTGAAACAAGTGTAAAATCCAGAAAGGCAGGACAGGTCATGGAGAACAGGGAGCCTTGTTATGCTGATGGGCGGGATGTAAATTGCCAACAGCCACTCTGGAGAAGTGTATGGTGTTTCCTGAAACACGTAGGAAACAAAGCAACACAGCCTATGGCACTTCCACTTAGGGTCCTATAGCTTAGGGAAATTAAAATCAAATACACACAGCCACCCCAATGTTTGGGACGGCGCTGTTTACAAGAACCTCGTCTACGGTACAAGTTAAATATCCGAGAAAGCAAAAAATGGATAAAGAAGTTGTGGTACGTACGTACAATGGAATATCACTCAGCCATGAGATCTACGTCATCTGGCCCGTAGCGGCATAATGAGTGCATTAAGGTACGACGATTCTACGAGAAATAAGTCACACAGAAAAAGAAACATCATAAGATATCACTAATACACGGAACGTAAACTTGGCTACACATGAACTGAATTACAAAACAGAACAGGGTCTCAAATTTAGAAAACCAACTTATGCTTGCTTATGGGGAAAGGTGAGTTGGGGTGCTGCATCAAACCAGAGATTGAAATTAGCACAGATACCGTTCCATAAGCCAAATATATTATAGACAAGACCTACTCCTTGCTCAATGAAATGGACTCAACACCCCATATTCAACGCCTGGGAATATACCTGACAAGTAAGAATCTTAAGACCCATGGATTTATATGTCTCCATAAGGAAATCAAGCGTGTGTACAGCGGCCTAAACGCAGCAGTGAAAATCCGATAAATCCCATTATCAAAATAAATTTCAAAAACAAAACACAATGACAGTGAAATAGAGAGCAATTCTTAAATAATTCATTCACGGCTTGTGATGCAACCTGGATTTACCACATCTACACCCAGAGCTGGGTGAGACATAAGGCTGGACACTTCGGGCTGATAGCATTGGTGAGGTTCGGTGAGCAAACGCAGACACGTTGAAATCATACTGCATGGTAGCCATTCCATGGGTCCCAACTCTCCAGGTTTAAGGGATTCTTCCTTCAGCTAAAACATGCATGGGAAACCCAGAGAATGGTCCACTGTGTGATTGGGAAACGTTTTCAACTGTATCTCAGGTTTCGTCCCCTAGTACTCGGGTTCACCGTTCCAGACGCTTTACTAACACTCTCCCCACTTGGAGAGTCAGTGCCTTTAACCTCCTGTTTGGCACAGTTTGCAATTTCTGCGCAAGATTTACAGGAATAGGGAGAACCAATGAGAGCCTAGCTGTAGGTGTCTGCACGGGCAAATGGAACGCTCATTTCCCACCAGGAAGAGGGATTTACCAAAGGCTCAGCGTGCCCTGCCGGAACCAGATTAGTGCCTGAAGCAATCCTGTGGTTTTGCGGCCAGCTCACAAGAAAGTGAGTTAAAGAAAGGAGCTCAGGGACACTGTAATTCACAAACATGCAGAGTTATGAATGACAGCTATCGTCCAAAAATGTATTGAAGTAAGTCTTCGAAGTGGACTTGAAAGCGGGGCAGAATTTCAGGAAAACGATTTCAGGGGGTAGACTGGAATTGCACTTAAAGAATAGGAAAAGAGGCAGAATGTCCACAATGATGCACTTGGTCAAAAAGAGCGTAAGCGTTTTTTCCTGAATATATTCAGAAAAAACGCATACGCCATTTTTGGCCAACCAAGCAAGCGTGTACAGGAAATCTGCACTACAATGAAGTCTCACTGCCCCCCGGTCAAAAGGGACATCTGGAAAAAGCGTAAAATCCAGAAAGGCAGGACAGGTCATGGAGAAGAGGGAGCCTTGTTATGCTGATGGGCGGGATGTAAATTGCCAACAGCCACTCTGGAGAAGTGTATGGTGTTTCCTGAAACACGTAGGAAACAAAGCAACACAGCCTATGGCACTTCCACTTAGGGTCCTATAGCTTAGGGAAATTAAAATTAAAAACACACAGCCACCCCAAAGTTTGGGACGGCTCTGTTTACAAGAACCTCGTCTACGGTACAAGTTAAATATCCGAGAAAGTAAAAAATGGATAAAGAAGTTGTGGTACGTACGTACAATGGAATAACACTCAGCAATGAAATCTACGTCATCAGGCCCGTAGTGACATAATGAGTGGATTCAGGTACGACGATTCTACGAGAAATAAGTCACACAGAAAAAGAAACATCATAAGATATCACTAATACACGGAAGGTAAACTTAGCTACACATGAACTGAATTACAAAACAGAACAGGGTCTCAAATTTAGAAAACCAACTTATGCTTGCTTATGGGGAAAGGTGAGTTGGGGTGCTGCATCAAACCAGAGATTGAAATTAGCACAGATATCGTTCCATAAGCCAAATATATAATAGACAAGTCCTACTTCTTGCTCAACGAAATGGATTCAACACCCCATATTCAACGCCTGGGAATATACCTGACAAGTAAGAATCTTAAGACCCATGGATTTATATGTCTCCATAAGGAAATCAATCGTGTGTACAGCAGCCTAAACGCAGCAGTGAAAATCCGATAAATCCCATTATCAAAATAAATTACAAAAACAAAACACAATGACAGTGAAATAGAGAGCAATTCTTAAATAATTCATTCAGGGCTTGTGATGCAACCTGGATTTACCACCTCTACACCCAAAGCTGGTAGAGACATAAGGCTGGAGACTTCGGGCTGATAGCAATGGTGAGGTTCGGTGAGCAAACGCAGACCCTTTGAAGTCATACTGCATGGTAGCCATTCCATGGGTCCCAACTCTGCAGGATTAATGGATTCTTCCTTCAGCTAAAACATGCATGGGAAACCCAGAGAATGGTCCACCGTGTGATTGGGAAACGTTTTCAAATGCATCTCAGGTTTCGTCTCCTGGTACTCGAGTTCACCGCTCCAGACGCTTTACTAACTCTCTCCCCACTTGGAGAGTCAGTGCCTTTAACCTCCTGTTTGGCACAGTTTGCAATTTCTGCGCAAGATGAACAGGAATAGGGAGAAGCAATGAGAGACTAGCTGTAGGTGTCTGCACGGGCAAATGGAACGCTCATTTCCCACCAGGAAGAGGAATTAACCAAAGGCTCAGCGTGCCCTTACGGAAGCAGATTAGGGCTTGAAGCAATACTGCGGTTTTGCGGCCAGCTCACAAGAAAGCGAGTTGAAGAAAGGAGCTCAGGGGCACTGTAATTCACAAACCTGCAGAGTTATGAATGACAGCTATCGTACAAAAATGTATTGAAATAAGTCTTCGAAGAGGACTTGAAATCCGGGTAGAATTTCAGGAAAACGATTTCAGGGGGTAGACTGGAATTGCACTTAAAGCATAGGAAAAGAGGCAGAGTGTCGACAATGACGCACTTGGCCAAAAAGGGCGTATGCCTTTTTTCCTGAATATATTCAGGAAAAAACGCATACGCCCTTTTTGGACAACCAAGCAAGCGTGTCAAGGAAATCTGCACTACAATGAAGTCTCACTGCCCCCCGGTCAAAAGGGCCATCTGAAAAAAGTGTAAAATCCAGAAAGGCAGGACAGATCATGGAGAAGAGGGAGCCTTGTTATGCTGATGGGCGGGATGTAAATTGCCAACAGCCACTCTGGAGAAGTGTATGGTGTTTCCTGAAACACGTAGGAAACAAAGCAACACAGCGTATGGCACTTCCACTTAGGGTCCTATAGCTTAGGGAAATTAAAATCAAAAACACACAGCCACCCCAAAGTTTGGGACGGCTCTGTTTACAAGAACCTCGTCTACGGTACAAGTTAAATATCCGAGAAAGCAAAAAATGGATAAAGAACGTGTGGTACGTACGTACAATGGAATATCACTCAGCAATGAAATCTACGTCATCAGGCCCGTAGCGGCATAATGAGTGGATTCAGGTACGACGATTCTACGAGAAATAAGTCACACAGAAAATGAAACATCATAAGATATCACTAATACACGCAAGGTAAACTTGGCTACACATGAACTGAATTACAAAACAGAGCAGGGTTTCAAATTTAGAAAACCAACTTATGCTTGCTTATGGGGAAAGGTGAGTTGGGGTGCTGCATAAAACCAGAGATTGAAATTAGCACATATACCGTTCCATAAGCCAAATATATAATAGACAAGACCTACTCCTTGCTCAACGAAATGGACTCAACACCACATATTCAACGCCTGGGAATATACCTGACAATAAGAATCTTAAGACCCATGGATTTATATGTCTCCATAAGGAAATCTAGCGTGTGTACAACGGCCTAAACGCAGCAGTGAAAATCCGATAAATCCCATTATCAAAATAAATTTCAAAAACAAAACACAATGACAGTGAAATAGAGAGCAATTCTTAAATAATTCATTCAGGGCTTGTGATGCAACCTGGATTTACCACATCTACACCCAGAGCTGGGTGAGACATAAGGCTGGACACTTCGGGCTGATAGCATTGGTGAGGTTCGGTTAGCAAACGCAGACCTTTTGAAGTCATACTGCATGGCAGCCATTCCATGGGTCCCAACTCTCCAGGTTTAAGGGATTCTTCCTTCAGCTAAAACATGCATGGGAAACCCAGAGTATGGTCGACCGTGTGATTGGGAAACGTTTTCAAATGTATCTCATGTTTCGTACCCTGGTACTCGGGTTCACCGTTCCAGACGCTTTACTAACACTCTCCCCACTTGGAGACTCAACCTTTAACCTCCTGTTTGGCACAGTTTGCAAATTCTGCGCAAGATGAACAGGAATATGGAGAACCAATGGGAGACTAGCTGTAGGTGTCTGCATGGGTAAATGGAACGCTCATTTCCCACCAGGAAGAGGAATTAACCAAAGGCTCAGCGTGCCCTGCCGGAACCAGATTAGGGCCTGAAGCAATCCTGCGGTTTTGCGGCCAGCTCACAAGAAAGCGAGGTGAAGAAAGGAGCTCAGGGGCAATGTAATTCACAAACCTGCAGAGTTGTGAATGACAGCTATCGTCCAATAATGTATTGAAGTAAGTCTTCGAAGAGGACTTGAAATCCGGGTAGAATTTCAGGAAAACGATTTCAGGGGGTAGACTGGAATTGCACTTAAAGCATAGGAAAAGAGGCAGAGTGTCAACAATGACGCACTTGGCCAAAAAGGGCGTATGCCTTTTTTCCTGAATATATTCAGGAAAAAACGCATACGCCCTTTTTGGACAACCAAGCAAGCGTGTCAAGGAAATCTGCACTACAATGAAGTCTCACTGCCCCCCGGTCAAAAGGGCCATCTGAAAAAAGTGTAAAATCCAGAAAGGCAGGACAGATCATGGAGAAGAGGGAGCCTTGTTATGCTGATGGGCGGGATGTAAATTGCCAACAGCCACTCTGGAGAAGTGTATGGTGTTTCCTGAAACACGTAGGAAACAAAGCAACACAGCGTATGGCACTTCCACTTAGGGTCCTATAGCTTAGGGAAATTAAAATCAAAAACACACAGCCACCCCAAAGTTTGGGACGGCTCTGTTTACAAGAACCTCATCTACGGTACAAGTTAAATATCCGAGAAAGCAAAAAATGGATAAAGAACGTGTGGTACGTACGTACAATGGAATATCACTCAGCAATGAAATCTACGTCATCAGGCCCGTAGCGGCATAATGAGTGGATTCAGGTACGACGATTCTACGAGAAATAAGTCACACAGAAAATGAAACATCATAAGATATCACTAATACACGCAAGGTAAACTTGGCTACACATGAACTGAATTACAAAACAGAGCAGGGTTTCAAATTTAGAAAACCAACTTATGCTTGCTTATGGGGAAAGGTGAGTTGGGGTGCTGCATAAAACCAGAGATTGAAATTAGCACATATACCGTTCCATAAGCCAAATATATAATAGACAAGACCTACTCCTTGCTCAACGAAATGGACTCAACACCACATATTCAACGCCTGGGAATATACCTGACAATAAGAATCTTAAGACCCATGGATTTATATGTCTCCATAAGGAAATCTAGCGTGTGTACAACGGCCTAAACGCAGCAGTGAAAATCCGATAAATCCCATTATCAAAATAAATTTCAAAAACAAAACACAATGACAGTGAAATAGAGAGCAATTCTTAAATAATTCATTCAGGGCTTGTGATGCAACCTGGATTTACCACATCTACACCCAGAGCTGGGTGAGACATAAGGCTGGACACTTCGGGCTGATAGCATTGGTGAGGTTCGGGTAGCAAACGCAGACCTTTTGAAGTCATACTGCATGGCAGCCATTCCATGGGTCCCAACTCTCCAGGTTTAAGGGATTCTTCCTTCAGCTAAAACATGCATGGGAAACCCAGAGTATGGTCGACCGTGTGATTGGGAAACGTTTTCAAATGTATCTCATGTTTCGTACCCTGGTACTCGGGTTCACCGTTCCAGACGCTTTACTAACACTCTCCCCACTTGGAGACTCTGCCTTTAACCTCCTGTTTGGCACAGTTTGCAAATTCTGCGCAAGATGAACAGGAATATGGAGAACCAATGGGAGACTAGCTGTAGGTGTCTGCATGGGTAAATGGAACGCTCATTTCCCACCAGGAAGAGGAATTAACCAAAGGCTCAGCGTGCCCTGCCGGAACCAGATTAGGGCCTGAAGCAATCCTGCGGTTTTGCGGCCAGCTCACAAGAAAGCGAGGTGAAGAAAGGAGCTCAGGGGCAATGTAATTCACAAACCTGCAGAGTTGTGAATGACAGCTATCGTCCAATAATGTATTGAAGTAAGTCTTCGAAGGGGACTTGAATGCGAGGCAGAATTTCAGGAAAACGATTTCAGGGGGTAGACTGGAATTGCACTTAAAGCATAGGAAAACAGGCAGAATGTCGAAAATGATGCACTTGGACAAAAAGGGCGTATGCGTTTTTTCCTGAATATATTCAGGAAAAAACGCATATGCACTTTTTGGCCAACCAAGCAAGCGTGTAAAGGAAATCTGCAATACAATGAAGCCTCACTGCCCCCCGGGCAAAAGGGCCATCTGAAAAAAGTGTAAAATCCAGAAAGGCAGGACAGGTCATGGAGAACAGGGAGCCTTGTTATGCTGATGGGCGGGATGTAAATTGCCAACAGCCACTCTGGAGAAGTGTATGTTGTTTCCTGAAACACGTAGGAAACAAATCAACACAGCCTATGGCACTTCCACTTAGGGTCCTATAGCTTAGGGAAATTAAAATCAAAAACACACAGCCACCCCAAAGTTTAGGACGGCTCTGTTTACAAGAACCTCGTCTACGGTACAAGTTAAATATCCGAGAAAGCAAAAAATGGATAAAGAAGTGGTGGTACGTACGTACAATGGAATATCACTCAGCAATCAGATCTACGTCATCAGGCCCGTAGCGGCATAATGAGTGGATTCAGGTACGACGATTCTACGAGAAATTAGTCACACAGAAAAAGAAACATCATAAGATATCACTAATACACAGAACGTAAACTTGGCTACAAATGAACTGAATTACAAAACAGAACAGGGTCTCAAATTTAGAAAACCAACTTATGCTTGCTTATGGGGAAAGGTGAGTTGGGGTGCTGCATCAAACCAGAGATTGAAATTAGCACAGATACCGTTCCATAAGCCAAATATATAATAGACAAGACCTACTCCTTGCTCAACGAAATGGACTCAACACCCCATATTCAACGCCTGGGAATATACCTGACAAGTAAGAATCTTAAGACCCATAGATTTATATGTCTCCATAAGGAAATCAAGCGTGTGTACAGCGGCCTAAACGCAGCAGTGAAAATCTGATAAATCCCATTATCAAAATTAATTTCAAAAACAAAACACAATGACAGTGAAATAGAGAGCAATTCTTAAATAATTCATTCAGGGCTTGTGATGCAACCTGGATTTACCACATCTACACCCAGAGCTGGGTGAGACATAAGGCTGGACACTTCGGGCTGATAGCATTGGTGAGGTTCGGTGAGCAAACGCAGACCGTTTGAAGGCATACTGCATGGTACCCATTCCATGGGTCCCAACTCTCCAGGTTTAAAGGATTCTTCCTTCAGCTAAAACATGCATGGGAAACCCAGAGTATGGTCCACCGAGTGATTGGGAAACGTTTTCAAATGCATCTCAGGTTTCCTCCCCTGGTACTCGGGTTCACCGTTCCAGACGCTTTACTAACACTCTCCCCACTTGGAGAGTCAGTGCCTTTAACCTCCTGTTTGGCACAGTTTGCAATTTCTGCGCAAGATGAACAGGAATAGGGAGAAGCAATGAGAGACTAGCTGTAGGTGTCTGCACGGGCAAATGGAACGCTCATTTCCCACCAGGAAGAGGAATTAACCAAAGGCTCAGCGTGCCCTGCCGGAACCGGATTAAGGTCTGAAGCAACACTGCGGTTTGCGGGCAACTCACAAGAAATCGAGTTGAAGAAAGGAGCTCAGGGGCACTGTAATTCACAAACCTGCAGAGTTAAGAATGACAGCTATCGTCCAAAAATGTATTGAAGTAAGTCTTCGAAGAGGACTTGAAAGCGGGGCAGAATTTCAGGAAAACGATTTCAGGGGGTAGACTGGAATTGCACTTAAAGCATAGGAAAAGAGGCAGAATGTCCACAATGATGCACTTGGCCAAAAAGGGCGTATGCGTTTTTTCCTGAATACATTCAGGAAAAAACGCATACGCCCTTTTTGGCCAACCAAGCAAGCCTGTAAAGGAAATCTGCACTACAATGAAGTCTCACTGCCCCCCAGTCAAAAAGGCCATCTGAAAAAAGTGTAAGATCCAGAAAGGCAGGACAGGTCATGGAGAACAGGGAGCCTTGTTATGCTGATGGGCGGGATGTCAATTGCCAACAGCCACTCTGGAGAAGTGTATGGTGTTTCCTGAAACACGTAGGAAACAAAGCAACACAGCCTATGGCATTTCCACTTAGGGTCGTATAGATTACGGAAATTAAAATCTAAAACACACAGGCACCCCAAAGTTTGGGACCGCTCTGTTTACAAGAACCTCGTCTACGGTACAAGTTAAATATCCGAGAAAGCAAAAAATTGATAAAGAAATTGTGGTACGTACGTACAATGGAATATCACTCAGCAATGAAATCTAGGTCATCAGGCCCATAGCGGCATAATGAGTGGATTCAGGTACGACGATTCTACGAGAAATAAGTCACACAGAAAAAGAAACATCATAAGATATCACTAATACACGGAAGGTAAACTTGTCTACACATGAACTGAATTACAAAACAGAACAGGGTCTCAAATTTAGAAAACCAACTTATGCTTGCTTATGGGGACAGGTGAATTGGGGTGCTGCATAAAACCAGAGATTGAAATTAGCACAGATATCGCTCCATAAGCCAAGTATATAATAGACAAGACCTACTCCTTGCTCAACGAAATGGACTCAACACCCCATATTCAACGCCTGGGAATATACCTGACAAGTAAGAATCTTAAGACCCATGGATTTATATGTCTCAATAAGGAAATCACTCGTGTGTACAGCAGCCTAAACGCAGCAGTGAAAATCCGATAAATCCCATTATCAAAATAAATTTCAAAAACAAAACACAATGACAGTGAAATAGAGAGCAATTCTTAAATAATTCATTCAGGTCTTGTGATGCAACCTGGATTTACCACCTCTACACCCAAAACTGGTTGAGACATAAGGCTGGACACTTCGGGCTGATAGCAATGCTGAGGTTCGGTGAGCAAACGCAGACCCTTTGAAGTCATACTGCATGGTAGTCATTCCATGTGTCCCAACTCTCCAGGATTAAGGGATTCTTCCTTCAGCTAAAACATGCATGGGAATCCCAGAGTCTGGTCCACCGTGTGATTGGGAAACGTTTTCAAATGCATCTCACGTTTCGTCCCCTGGTACTCGGGTTCACCGTTCCAGACGCTTTACTAACACTCTCCCCACTTGGAGAGTCTGTGCCTTTAACCTCCTGTTTGGCACAGTTTGCAATTTCTGCGCAAGATGAACAGGAATAGGGAGAACCAATGAGAGACTAGCTGTAGGTGTCTGCACGGGCAAATGGAACACTCATTTCCCACCAGGAAGAGGAATTAACCAAAGGCTCAGCGTGCCCTTCCGGAAGCAGATTAGGGCCTGAAGCAATACTGCGGTTTTGCGGCCAGCTCACAAGAAAGCGAGTTGAAGAAAGGAGCTCAGGGGCACTGTAATTCACAAACCTGCAGAGTTATGAATGACACCTATCGTCCAAAAATGTAGTGAAGTAAGTCTTCGAAGAGGACTTGAAAACGGGGCAGAATTTCAGGAAAACGATTTCAGGGGGTAGACTGGAATTGCACTTAAAACATAGGAAAAGAGGCAGAATGTCCACAATGATGCACTTGGCCAAAAAGGGCGTATGTGTTTTTTCCTGAATATACTCAGGAAAAAACGCATACGCCCTTTTTGGCCAACCAAGCAAGCATGTAAAGGAAATCTGCACTACAATGAAGTCTCACTGCCCCCCGGTCAAAAGGGCCATCTGAAAAAAGTGTAAAATCCAGAAAGGCAGGACAGGTCATGGAGAACAAGGAGGCTTGTTACGCTGATGGGCGGGATGTAAATTGCCAACTGCCACTCTGGAGAAGTTTATGGTGTTTCCGGAAACACATTGGAAACAAAGCAACACAGCCTATGGCACTTCCACTTATGGTCCTATAGATTAGGGAAATTAAAATAAAAAACGCACAGCCACCCCAATGTTTCGGACGCCTCGGTTTACAAGAACCTCATCTACGGTACATGTTAAATATCCCAGAAAGTGAAAAATGGATAAAGAATTTGTGGTACGTACGTACAATGGAATATCACTCACCAATGAAATCTATGTCATTAGGCCCGTCGCGGCATAATGAGTGGATTCAGGTACGATGATTCTAAGTGAAATAAGTCACACAGAAAATGAAACATCATAAGATATCACTAATACACGGAATGTAAACTTGGCTACACATGAACTGAATTACAAAACAGAACAGGGTCTCAAATTTAGAAAACCAACTTATGATTGCTTAATTTGAAAGGTGAGTTGGGGTGCTGCATAAAACCAGAGATAAATATTAGCACAGATACCTTTCCATAAGCCAAATATGTAATAGTCAAGACCTACCCCTTACTCAACGAAATGGACTAAACACCACATATTCAATGCCTAGGAATACACCTGACTAGTAAGAATCTTCAAACCCATGGATTTATATGTCTCCGTAAGAGAATCAGGTGTGTGTACAGCTGCATGAACGCAGCAGAGAAAATCCGATAAATCCCATTATCAAAATGAATTACAAAAACAAAACACAATGACAGTGAAATAGAGATCAATTCTTAAATAAATCATTCAGGGATTGTGATGCAACCTGGATTTACCACATCTAGACCCAGAGCTGAGTGAGACATAAGGTTGGACACTTCAGGGCTGATAGCATTGGTGAGGTTCGATGAGCAAATGCAGACCCTTTGAAGTCATACTGCATGGTACCCATTCCATGGGTCCCAACTCTCCAGGTTTAAGGGATTCTTCCTTCAGCTAAAACACGCATGGGAAACCCACAGTATGGTGCACCGTGTGACTGGGAAACGTTTTCAAATGCATCTCAGTTTTCGTCCCCTTTTACTCGGGTTGACCATTCCAGACCCTTTACTAACACTCTCCCCACTTGGAGAGTCAGTGTCTTTAAACTCCTGTTTGGCAAAGTTTGCAATTTCTGCGCAAGATGAACAGGAATAGGGAGAACCAATGAGAGACTAGCTGTAGGTGTCTGCACGGGCAAATTTAATGCTCATTTCCCACCAGGAAGAGGAATTAACCAAAGGCTCAGCATGCCGTGCCGGAACCAGATTAGGGCCTTAAGCAATCTTGCGATTTTGTGGCCAGCTCACAAGAAAGCGAGTTGAAGAAAGGAGCTCAGGGGCACTGTAATTCACAAACATGCAGAGTTATAAATGACAGCTATCATCCAAAAATATATTGAAGGAAGGCTGTGAAGAGGATTTGTAAGGGGAGCAGAATTGCAGGAAAATGATTTCAGGGGGTAGACTGGAATTGCATTTAAAGCATAGGAAAAGAGGCAGAACGTCGACATTGATGCCCTTGGCCAAAAAGGGCGTATGCATTTTTTCCTGAATATATTCAGGAAAAAAACGCATACGCCCTTTTTGGCCAACCAAGCAAGCATGTTAAAGAAATGTGCTGTACAGTGACGTCTCACTGCCCCCCGGTCAAAAGAGCCATCTGAAAATAGTGTAAAATCCAGAAGGGCAGCACAGGCCATGGAGAACAGGGAGCCTTGTTATGCTGATGGGCGGGATTAAAATTGCCAACAGCCACTCTGGAGAAGTGTATGGTGTTTTCTCAATCACCTAAAAAACAAAACAACGGAGCCTATGGCACTTCCACTTATGGTCCTATAGCTTAGGGAAATTAAAATCAAAAACACACAGCCACCCCAAAGTTTCGGACGGCTCTGTTTACAAGAACCTTGTCTACGGTACAAGTTAAATATCCCAGAAAGCCAAAAATGGATAAAGAAGTTGTGGTACGTACGTACAATGGAATATCACTCAGCAATGAAATCTATGGTCATCAGGCACGTCGCGGCATAATGACAGGATTCAGGTATGATCATTCTAAGTGAAATTAGTCACACAGAAAATGAAATATCATAAGATATCACTAATACACGGAATGTAAACTTGGCTACACATGAACTGAATTACAAAACAGAACAGGGTCTCAAATATAGAAAACCAACTTATGCTTGCTTAATTGGAAAAGTGAGTTGGGGTGCTGCATAAAACCAGAGATAAAAATTAGCAGAGATACCTTTCCATAAGCCAAATATGTAATAGTCAAGACTTACCCCTTACTCAACGAAATGGACTAAACACCACATATTCAATGCCTAGGAATACACCTGACTAGTAAGAATCTTCAAACCCATGGATTTATATGTTTCCATAAGAGAATCAAGCGTTTGTAGAGCTGCATGAACGCAGCAGAGATAATCCGATAAATCCCATTATCAAAATGAATTACAAAACAAACACAATGACAGTGAAATAGAGAGCAATTCTTAACTAATTCATTCAGGACTTGTGATGCAACTTTGATTTACCACATCTACACCCAGATCTGAGTAAGACATAAGGTTGGACACTTCGGGCAGATAGCATTGGTGAGGTTCAATGAGCAAATGCAGACCGTTTGAAGTCATACTGCATGGTACCCATTCCATGGGTCCCAACTCTCCAGGTTTAAGGGATTCGTCCTTCAGCTAAAACATGCATGGGAAATCCCCAGTATGGTGCACTGTGTGACCGGGAAACATTTTAAAATACATCTCAATGTTCGTCCCCTTTTACTGGGGTTCACCATTCCAGACCATTTACTAACACTCTCCCCACTTCGAGAGTCAGTGCGTTTAACCTCCTATTTGGCACAGTTTGCAATTTCTGCGCAAGATGAACAGGAATAGGGAGAACCAATGAGAGACTACCTGTAGGTGTCTGCACGGGCAAATTTAATGCTCATTCCCACCAGGAAGAGAAATTAACCAAAGGCTCAGCATGCCGTGCCGGAACCAGATTAGGGCCTGAAGCAATCCTGCGGGTTTGCGGCCAGCTCACAAGAAAGCGAGTTGAAGAAAGGAGCTCAGGGGCACTGTAATTCACAAACCTGCAGAGTTATGAATGACAGCTATCGTCCAAAAATGTATTAAAGTAAGTCTTCGAAGAGGACTTGAAATCGGGACAGAATTTCAGGAAAACGATTTCAGGGGGTAGACTGGAATTGCACTTAAAGCATAGGAAAAGAGGCAGAATGTCCACAATGATGCACTTGGCCAAAAAGTGCGTATTCGTTTTTTCCTGAATATATTCATGAAAAAACGCATACGCCCATTTTGGCCAACGAAGCAAGCGTGTAAAGGAAACCTGGACTACAATGAAGTCTCACTGCCCCCCGGTCAAAAGGGCCATCTGAAACAAGTGTAAAATTCAGAAAGGCAGGACAGGTCATGGAGAACAGGGAGCCTTGTTATGCTGATGGGTGGGATGTAAATTGCCAACAGCCACTCTGGAGATGTGTATGGTGTTTCCTGAAACACGTAGGAAACAAAGCAACACAGCCTATGGCACTTCCACTTAGGGTCCTATAGCTTAGGGAAATTAAAATCAAAAACACACAGCCACCCCAAAGTTTGGGACGGCTCTGTTTACAAGAACCTCGTCTACGGTACAAGTTAAATATCCGAGAAAGCAAAAAATGGATAAAGAAGTTGTGGTACGTACGTACAATGGAATATCACCCAGCAATGAGATCTACCTCATCAGGCCCGTAGCAGCATAATGAGTGGATTCAGGTACGACGATTCTACGAGAAATAAGTCACACAGAAAAAGAAACATCATAAGATATCACTAATACACGGAACGTAAACTTGGCTACACATGAACTGAATTACAAAACAGAACAGGGTCTCAAATTTAGAAAACCAACTTATGCTTGCTTATGGGGAAAGGTGTGTTGGGGTGCTGCATCAAACCAGAGATTGAAATTAGCACAGATACCGTTCCATAAGGCAAATATATAATAGACACGACCTACTCCTTGCTCAACGAAATGGACTCAACACCCCATATTCAACGCCTGGGAATATACCTGACAAGTAAGAATCTTAAGACCCATGGATTTATATGTCTCCATAAGGAAATCAAGCGTGTGTACAGCGGCATAAACGCAACAGTGAAAATCCGATAAATCCCATTATAAAAATAAATTTCAAAAACAAAACACAATGACAGTGAAATAGAGAGCAATTCTTAAATAATTCATTCAGGGCTTGTGATGCAACCTGGATTTACCACATCTACACCCAGAGCTGGTTGAGACATAAGGCTGGACACTTTGGGCTGATAGCATTGGTGAGGTTTGGTGAGCAAACGCAGACCCTTTGAAGTCATACTGAATGGTACCCATTCCATGGGTCCCAACTCTCCAGGTTTAAGGGATTCTTCCTTCAGCTAAAACATGCATGGGAAACCCAGAGTATGGTCCACCGTGTGAATGGGAAACGTTTTCAAATGGATCTCAAGTTACGTCCTATGGTACTCGGGTGCACCGTTCCAGACACTTTACTAACACTCTCCCCACTTGGAAAGTCAGTGCCTTTAACCTCCTGTTTGGCACAGTTTGCAATTTCTGCGCAAGATGAACAGGAATAGGGAGAACCAATGAGAGACTAGCTGTCGGTGTCTGCACGGGCAAATGGAACGCTCATTTCCCACCAGGAAGAGGAATTAACCAAAGGCTCAGCGTGCCCTGCCGGAACTAGATTAGGGCCTGAAGCAATCCTGTGGTTTTGCGGCCAGCTCACAAGAAAGCGAGTTGAAGAAAGGAGCTCAGGGGCACTGTAATTCACGATCCTGCAGAGTTATTAATGACAGCTATCGTCCAAAAATGTATTGAAGTAAGTTTTCGAAGAGGACTTGAAAGTGGGGCAGAATTTCAGGAAAACGATTTCAGGAGGTAGACTGGAATTGCACTTAAAGCATAGGAAAAGAGGCAGAATGTCCACAATGATGCACTTGGCCAAAAAGGGCGTATGCGTTTTTTCCTGAATATATTCAGGAAAAAACGCATACGCACCTTTTGGAATACCAAGCAAGCGTGTAAAGGAAATCTGCACTACAATGAAGTCTCACTGCCCCCCGGTCAAAAGGGCCATCTGAAAAAAGTGTAAAATCCAGAAAGGCAGAACAGGTCATGGAGAACAGGGAGCCTTGTTATGCTGATGGGCGGGATGTAAATTGCCAACAGCCACTCTGGAGATGTGTATGGTGTTTCCTGAAACACGTAGGAAACAAAGCAACACAGCCTATGGCACTTCCACTTAGGGTCCTATAGCTTAGGGAAATTAAAATCAAAAACACACAGCCACCCCAAAGTTTGGGACGGCTCTGTTTACAAGAACCTCGTCTACGGTACAAGTTAAATATCCGAGAAAGCAAAAAATGGATAAAGAAGTTGTGGTACGTACGTACAATGGAATATCACTCAGAAATGAGATCTACGTCATCAGGCCCGTAGCGGCATAATGAGTGCATTCAGGTACGACGATTCTACGAGAAATAAGTCATACAGAAAAAGAAACATCATAAGATATCACTAATACACGGAACGTAAACTTGGCTACACATGAACTGAATTACAAAACAGAACAGGGTCTCAAATTTAGAAAACCAACTTATGCTTGCTTATGGGGAAAGGTGAGTTGGGATGCTGCATCAAAGCAGAGATTGAAATTAGCACAGATACCGTTCCATAAGCCAAATATATAATAGACAAGACCTACTCCTTGCTCAACGAAATGGAATCAACACCCCATATTCAACGCCTGGGAATATACCTGACAAGTAAGAATCTTAAGACCCATGGATTTATATGTCTAAATAAGGAAGTCAAGCGTGTGTACAGTGGCCTAAACGCAGCAGTGAAAATCCGATAAATCCCATTAACAAAATAAATTTCAAAAACCAAACACAATGACAGTGAAATAGAAAGCAATTCTTAAATAATTCATTCAGGGCTTGTGATGCAACCTGGATTTACCACATCTACACCCAGAGCTGGTTGAGACATAAGGCTGAACACTTCAGGCTGATAGCATTGGTGAGGTTTGGTGAGCAAACGCAGACCCTTTGAAGTCATACTGCATGGTACCCATTCCATGGTTCCCAACTCTCCAGGTTTAAGGGATTCTTCCTTCAGCTAAAACATGCATGGGAAACCCGGAGTATGTTCAACCATGTGATTGGGAAACGTTTTCAAATGCATCTCAGGTTTCATCCCCTGGTACTCGGGTGCACCGTTCCAGACACTTTACTAACACTCTCCCCACTTGGAAAGTCAGTGCCTTTAACCTTCTGTTTGGCACAGTTTGCAATTTCTGCGCAAGATGAACAGGAATAGGGACAACCAATGAGAGACTAGCTGTAGGTGTCTGCACGGGCAAATGGAACGCTCATTTCCCACCAGGAAGAGGAATTAACCGAAGGCTCAGCATGCCCTGCCGGAACCAGATTAGGGCCTGAAACAATCCTGCGGTTTTGCGGCCAGCTCACAAGAAAGCGAGTTGAAGAAAGGAGCTCAGGGACACTGTAATTCACAAACCTGCAGAGTTATGAATGACAGCTATCGTCCAAAAATGTATTGAAGTAAGTCTTCGAAGAGGACTTTAAAGCGGGGCAGAAATTCAGGAAAACGATTACAGGGGGTAGACTGGAATTGCACTTAAAGCATAGGAAAAGAGGCAGAATGTCGACAATGATGCACTTGGCCAAAAAGGGCGTATGCGTTTTTTCCTGAATATATTCAGGAAAAAACGCATACGCCCTTTTTGGCCAACCAAGCAAGCGTGTAAAGGAAATCTGCACTACAATGAAGTCTCACTGCCCCCCGGTCAAAAGGGCCATCTGAAAAAAGTGTAAAATCCAGAAAGGCAGGACAGGTCATGGAGAACAGGGAGCCTTGTTATGCTGATGGGCGGGATGTAAATTGCCAACAGCCACTCTGGAGAAGTGTATGCTGTTTCCTGAAACACATAGGAAACAACACAACACAGCCTATGGCACTTCCACTAAGGGTCCTATAGCTTAGGGAAATTAAAATCAAAAACACACAGCCACCCCAATGTTTGGGCCGGCTCTGTTTACAAGAACCTCGTCTACGGTACAAGTTAAATATCCGAGAAAGCAAAAAATGGATAAAGAAGTTGTGGTACGTACGTACAATGGAATATCACTCAGCAATGAGATCTACGTCATCAGGCCCGTAGCGGCATCATGAGTGGATTCAGGTACGACGATTCTACGAGAAATAAGTCATACAGAAAAAGAAACATCATAAGATATCACTAATACACGGAACGTAAACTTGGCTACACATGAACTGAATTACAAAACAGAACAGGGTCTCAAATTTAGAAAACCAACTTATGCTTGCTTATGGGGAAAGGTGAGTTGGGGTGCTGCATAAAACCAGAGATTGAAATTAGCACAGATACCGTTCCATAAGCCAAATATATAATAGACAAACCTACTGTTGCTCAACGAAATGGACTCAACACCCCATATTCAACGCCTGGGAATATACCTGACAAGTAAGAATCTTAAGACCCATGGATTTATATGTCTAAATAAGGAAGTCAAGCGTGTGTACAGTGGCCTAAACGCAGCAGTGAAAATCCGATAAATCCCATTAACAAAATAAATTTCAAAAACAAAACACAATGACAGTGAAATAGAGAGCAATTCTTAAGTAATTCATTCAGGGCTTGTGATGCAACCTGGATTTACCACATATACACCCAGAGCTGGTTGAGACATAAGGCTGAACACTTCGGGCTGATAGCATTGGTGATGTTTGGTGAACAAACGCAGACCCTTTGAAGTCATACTGCATGGTACCCATTCCATGGGTCCCAAATCTCCAGGTTTAAGGGATTCTTCCTTCAGCTAAAACATGCATGGGACACCCGGAGTATGTTCCACCGTGTGATTGGGAAACGTTTTCAAATGCATCTCAGGTTTCATCCCCTGGTACTCGGGTGCACCGTTCCAGACACTTTACTAACACTCTCTCCACTTGGAAAGTCAGTGCCTTTAAACTTCTGTTTGGCACAGTTTGCAATTTCTGCGCAAGATGAACAGGAATAGGGACAAACAATGGGAGTCTAGCTGTAGGTGTCTGCACGGGCAAATGGAACGCTCATTTCCCACCAGGAATAGGAATTAACCAAAGGCTCAGCATGCCCTGCCGGAACCAGATTAGGGCCTGAAACAATACTGCGGTTTTGCGGCCAGCTCACAAGAAAGCGAGTTGAAGAAAGGAGCTCAGGGGCACTGTAATTCACAAACCTGCAGAGTTATGAATGACAGCTATCGTCCAAAAATGTATTGAAGTAAGTCTTCGAAGAGGACTTGAAAGCGGGGCAGAATTTCAGGAAAACGATTTCAGGGGGTAGACTGGAATTGCACTTAAAGCATAGGAAAAGAGGCAGAATGTCGACAATGATGCAGTTGGTCAAAAAGGGCGTATGCGTTTTTTCCTGAATATATTCAGGAAAAAACGCATACGCCCTTTTTGGCCAAACAAGCAAGCGTGTAAAGGAAATCTGCACTACAATGAAGTCTCACTGCCCCCGGTCAAAAGGGCCATCTGAAAAAAGTGTAAAATCCAGAAAGGCAGAACAGGTCATGGAGAAGAGGGAGCCTTGTTATGCTGATGGTCGGGATGTAAATTGCCAACAGCCACTCTGGAGAAGTGTATGGTGTTTCCTGAAACACATAGGAAACAAAGCAACACAGCCTATGGAACTTCCACTTATGGTCCTATAGCTTAGGAAAATTAAAATCAAAAACACACAGCCACCCCAACATTTGGGACGGCTCTGTTTACAAGAACCTCGTCTACGGTACAAGCTAAATATCCGAGAAAGCAAAAAATGGATAAAGAAGTTGAGGTACGTACGTACAATGGAATATCACTCAGCAATGAGATCTACGTCATCAGGCCTGTAGCGGCATAATGAGTGGATTCAGGTACGACGATTCTACGAGAAATAAGTCACACAGAAAAAGAAACATCATAAGATATCACTAATACACGGAACGTAAACTTGGCTAAACATGAACTGAATTACAAAACAGAACATGGTCTCAAATTTAGAAAACCAACTTATGCTTGCTTATGGGGAAAGGTGAGTTGGGGTGCTGCATCAAACCAGAGATTGAAATTAGCACAGATACCGTTCCATAAGCCAAATATATAATAGACAAGACCTACCCCTTGCTCAACGAAATGGAATCAACACCCCATATGCAACGCCTGGAAATTAACCTGACAATAAGAATCTTAAGACCCATGGATTTATATGTCTCCATAAGGAAATCAAGCGTGTGTACAGCGGCCCAAACGCAGCAGTGAAAATCCGATAAATCCCATTATCAAAATTAATTTCAAAAACAAAACACAATGACAGTGAAATAGAGAGCAATTCTTAAATAATTCATTCAGGGCTTGTGATGCAACCTGGATTTACCACATCTACACCCAGAGCTGGGTGAGACATAAGGCTGGACACTTCGGGCTGATAGCAATGGTGAGGTTCGGTGAGCAAACGCAGACCCTTTGAAGTCATACTGCATGGTACCCATTCCATGGGTCCCAACTCTCCATGATTAAGGGATTCTTCCTTCAGCTAAAACATGCATGGGAAACCCAGAGTATGGTCCACCGTGTGATTGGGAAACGTTTTCAAATGCATCTCACGTTTCGTCCCCTGGTACTCGGGTTCACCGCTCCAGACGCTTTACTAACACTCTCCCCACTTGGAGAGTCTGTGCCTTTAACCTCCTGTTTGGCACAGTTTGCAATTTCTGCGCAAGATGAACAGGAATAGGGAGAACCAATGAGAGACTAGCTGTAGGTGTCTGCACAGGCAAATGGAACGCTCATTTCCCACCAGGAAGAGGAATTAACCAAAGACTCAGCGTGCCCTTCCGGAAGCAGATTAGGGCCTGAAGCAATACTGCGGTTTTGCGGCCAGCTCACAAGAAAGCGAGTTGAAGAAAGGAGCTCAGGGGCACTGTAATTCACAAACCTGCAGAGTTATGAATGACACCTATCGTCCAAAAATGTAGTGAAGTAAGTCTTCGAAGAGGACTTGAAAGCGGGGCAGAATTTCAGGAAAACGATTTCAGGGGGTAGACTGGAATTGCACTTAAAGCATAGGAAAAGAGGCAGAATGTCCACAATGATGCACTTGGCCAAAAAGGGTGTATGTGTTTTTTCCTGAATATACTCAGGAAAAAACGCATACGCCCTTTTTGGCCAACCAAGCAAGCGTGTAAAGGAAATCTGCACTACAATGAAGTCTCACTGCCCCCCGGTCAAAAGGGCCATCTGAAAAAAGTGTAAAATCCAGAAAGGCAGGACAGGTCATGGAGAACAAGGAGGCTTGTTACGCTGATGGGCGGGATGTAAATTGCCAACAGCCACTCTGGAGAAGTTTATGGTGTTTCCGGAAACACATTGGAAACAAAGCAACACAGCCTATGGCACTTCCACTTATGGTCCTATAGATTAGGGAAATTAAAATAAAAAACGCACAGCCACCCCAATGTTTCGGACGCCTCGGTTTACAAGAACTTCATCTACGGTACATGTCAAATATCCCAGAAAGCGAAAAATGGATAAAGAATTTGTGGTACGTACGTACAATGGAATATCACTCACCAATGAAATCTATGTCATTAGGCCCGTCGCGGCATAATGAGTGGGTTCAGGTACGATGATTCTAAGTGAAATAAGTCACACAGAAAATGAAACATCATAAGATATCACTAATACACGGAATGTAAACTTGGCTACACATGAACTGAATTACAAAACAGAACAGGGTCTCAAATTTAGAAAACCAACTTATGATTGCTTAATTTGAAAGGTGAGTTGGGGTGCTGCATAAAACCAGAGATAAATATTAGCACAGATACCTTTCCATAAGCCAAATATGTAATAGTCAAGACCTACCCCTTACTCAACGAAATGGACTAAACACCACATATTCAATGCCTAGGAATACACCTGACTAGTAAGAATCTTCAAACCCATGGATTTATATGTCTCCGTAAGAGAATCAGGTGTGTGCACAGCTGCATGAACGCAGCAGAGAAAATCCGATAAATCCCATTATCAAAATGAATTACAAAAACAAAACACAATGACAGTGAAATAGAGATCAATTCTTAAATAAATCATTCAGGGATTGTGATGCAACCTGGATTTACCACATCTAGACCCAGAGCTGAGTGAGACATAAGGTTGGACACTTCAGGGCTGATAGCATTGGTGAGGTTCGATGAGCAAATGCAGACCCTTTGAAGTCATACTGCATGGTACCCATTCCATGGGTCCCAACTCTCCAGGTTTAAGGGATTCTTCCTTCAGCTAAAACACGCATGGGAAACCCACAGTATGGTGCACCGTGTGACTGGGAAACGTTTTCAAATGCATCTCAGTTTTCGTCCCCTTTTACTCGGGTTGACCATTCCAGACCCTTTACTAACACTCTCCCCACTTGGAGAGTCAGTGTCTTTAAACTCCTGTTTGGCAAAGTTTGCAATTTCTGCGCAAGATGAACAGGAATAGGGAGAACCAATGAGAGACTAGCTGTAGGTGTCTGCACGGGCAAATTTAATGCTCATTTCCCACCAGGAAGAGGAATTAACCAAAGGCTCAGCATGCCGTGCCGGAACCAGATTAGGGCCTTAAGCAATCTTGCGATTTTGTGGCCAGCTCACAAGAAAGCGAGTTGAAGAAAGGAGCTCAGGGGCACTGTAATTCACAAACATGCAGAGTTATAAATGACAGCTATCGTCCAAAAATATATTGAAGGAAGGCTGTGAAGAGGATTTGTAAGGGGAGCAGAATTGCAGGAAAATGATTTCAGGGGGTAGACTGGAATTGCATTTAAAGCATAGGAAAAGAGGCAGAACGTCGACATTGATGCCCTTGGCCAAAAAGGGCGTATGCATTTTTTCCTGAATATATTCAGGAAAAAAACGCATACGCCCTTTTTGGCCAACCAAGCAAGCATGTTAAAGAAATGTGCTGTACAGTGACGTCTCACTGCCCCCCGGTCAAAAGAGCCATCTGAAAATAGTGTAAAATCCAGAAGGGCAGCACAGGCCATGGAGAACAGGGAGCCTTGTTATGCTGATGGGCGGGATTAAAATTGCCAACAGCCACTCTGGAGAAGTGTATGGTGTTTTCTCAATCACCTAAAAAACAAAACAACGGAGCCTATGGCACTTCCACTTATGGTCCTATAGCTTAGGGAAATTAAAATCAAAAACACACAGCCACCCCAAAGTTTCGGACGGCTCTGTTTACAAGAACCTTGTCTACGGTACAAGTTAAATATCCCAGAAAGCCAAAAATGGATAAAGAAGTTGTGGTACGTACGTACAATGGAATATCACTCAGCAATGAAATCTATGGTCATCAGGCACGTCGCGGCATAATGACAGGATTCAGGTATGATGATTCTAAGTGAAATTAGTCACACAGAAAATGAAATATCATAAGATATCACTAATACACGGAATGTAAACTTGGCTACACATGAACTGAATTACAAAACAGAACAGGGTCTCAAATATAGAAAACCAACTTATGCTTGCTTAATTGGAAAAGTGAGTTGGGGTGCTGCATAAAACCAGAGATAAAAATTAGCAGAGATACCTTTCCATAAGCCAAATATGTAATAGTCAAGACTTACCCCTTACTCAACGAAATGGACTAAACACCACATATTCAATGCCTAGGAATACACCTGACTAGTAAGAATCTTCAAACCCATGGATTTATATGTTTCCATAAGAGAATCAAGCGTTTGTAGAGCTGCATGAATGCAGCAGAGATAATCCGATAAATCCCATTATCAAAATGAATTACAAAACAAACACAATGACAGTGAAATAGAGAGCAATTCTTAACTAATTCATTCAGGACTTGTGATGCAACTTTGATTTACCACATCTACACCCAGATCTGAGTAAGACATAAGGTTGGACACTTCGGGCAGATAGCATTGGTGAGGTTCAATGAGCAAATGCAGACCGTTTGAAGTCATACTGCATGGTACCCATTCCATGGGTCCCAACTCTCCAGGTTTAAGGGATTCGTCCTTCAGCTAAAACATGCATGGGAAACCCCCAGTATGGTGCACTGTGTGACCGGGAAACATTTTAAAATACATCTCAATGTTCGTCCCCTTTTACTGGGGTTCACCATTCCAGACCATTTACTAACACTCTCCCCACTTCGAGAGTCAGTGCGTTTAACCTCCTATTTGGCACAGTTTGCAATTTCTGCGCAAGATGAACAGGAATAGGGAGAACCAATGAGAGACTACCTGTAGGTGTCTGCACGGGCAAATTTAATGCTCATTCCCACCAGGAAGAGAAATTAACCAAAGGCTCAGCATGCCGTGCCGGAACCAGATTAGGGCCTGAAGCAATCCTGCGGGTTTGCGGCCAGCTCACAAGAAAGCGAGTTGAAGAAAGGAGCTCAGGGGCACTGTAATTCACAAACCTGCAGAGTTATGAATGACAGCTATCGTCCAAAAATGTATTAAAGTAAGTCTTCGAAGAGGACTTGAAATCGGGACAGAATTTCAGGAAAACGATTTCAGGGGGTAGACTGGAATTGCACTTAAAGCATAGGAAAAGAGGCAGAATGTCCACAATGATGCACTTGGCCAAAAAGGGCGTATGTGTTTTTTCCTGAATATACTCAGGAAAAAACGCATACACCCTTTTTGGCCAACCAAGCAAGCGTGTAAAGGAAATCTGCACTACAATGAAGTCTCACTGCCCCCCGGTCAAAAGGGCCATCTGAAAAAAGTGTAAAATCCAGAAAGGCAGGACAGGTCATGGAGAACAAGGAGGCTTGTTACGCTGATGGGCGGGATGTAAATTGCCAACAGCCACTCTGGAGAAGTTTATGGTGTTTCCGGAAACACATTGGAAACAAAGCAACACAGCCTATGGCACTTCCACTTATGGTCCTATAGATTAGGGAAATTAAAATAAAAAACGCACAGCCACCCCAATGTTTCGGACGCCTCGGTTTACAAGAACTTCATCTACGGTACATGTTAAATATCCCAGAAAGCGAAAAATGGATAAAGAATTTGTGGTACGTACGTACAATGGAATATCACTCACCAATGAAATCTATGTCATTAGGCCCGTCGCGGCATAATGAGTGGGTTCAGGTATGATGATTCTAAGTGAAATAAGTCACACAGAAAATGAAACATCATAAGATATCACTAATACACGGAATGTAAACTTGGCTACACATGAACTGAATTACAAAACAGAACAGGGTCTCAAATTTAGAAAACCAACTTATGATTGCTTAATTTGAAAGGTGAGTTGGGGTGCTGCATAAAACCAGAGATAAATATTAGCACAGATACCTTTCCATAAGCCAAATATGTAATAGTCAAGACCTACCCCTTACTCAACGAAATGGACTAAACACCACATATTCAATTCCTAGGAATACACCTGACTAGTAAGAATCTTCAAACCCATGGATTTATATGTCTCCGTAAGAGAATCAGGTGTGTGCACAGCTGCATGAACGCAGCAGAGAAAATCCGATAAATCCCATTATCAAAATGAATTACAAAAACAAAACACAATGACAGTGAAATAGAGATCAATTCTTAAATAAATCATTCAGGGATTGTGATGCAACCTGGATTTACCACATCTAGACCCAGAGCTGAGTGAGACATAAGGTTGGACACTTCAGGGCTGATAGCATTGGTGAGGTTCGATGAGCAAATGCAGACCCTTTGAAGTCATACTGCATGGTACCCATTCCATGGGTCCCAACTCTCCAGGTTTAAGGGATTCTTCCTTCAGCTAAAACACGCATGGGAAACCCACAGTATGGTGCACCGTGTGACTGGGAAACGTTTTCAAATGCATCTCAGTTTTCGTCCCCTTTTACTCGGGTTGACCATTCCAGACCCTTTACTAACACTCTCCCCACTTGGAGAGTCAGTGTCTTTAAACTCCTGTTTGGCAAAGTTTGCAATTTCTGCGCAAGATGAACAGGAATAGGGAGAACCAATGAGAGACTAGCTGTAGGTGTCTGCACGGGCAAATTTAATGCTCATTTCCCACCAGGAAGAGGAATTAACCAAAGGCTCAGCATGCCGTGCCGGAACCAGATTAGGGCCTTAAGCAATCTTGCGATTTTGTGGCCAGCTCACAAGAAAGCGAGTTGAAGAAAGGAGCTCAGGGGCACTGTAATTCACAAACATGCAGAGTTATAAATGACAGCTATCGTCCAAAAATATATTGAAGGAAGGCTGTGAAGAGGATTTGTAAGGGGAGCAGAATTGCAGGAAAATGATTTCAGGGGGTAGACTGGAATTGCATTTAAAGCATAGGAAAAGAGGCAGAACGTCGACATTGATGCCCTTGGCCAAAAAGGGCGTATGCATTTTTTCCTGAATATATTCAGGAAAAAAACGCATACGCCCTTTTTGGCCAACCAAGCAAGCATGTTAAAGAAATGTGCTGTACAGTGACGTCTCACTGCCCCCCGGTCAAAAGAGCCATCTGAAAATAGTGTAAAATCCAGAAGGGCAGCACAGGCCATGGAGAACAGGGAGCCTTGTTATGCTGATGGGCGGGATTAAAATTGCCAACAGCCACTCTGGAGAAGTGTATGGTGTTTTCTCAATCACCTAAAAAACAAAACAACGGAGCCTATGGCACTTCCACTTATGGTCCTATAGCTTAGGGAAATTAAAATCAAAAACACACAGCCACCCCAAAGTTTCGGACGGCTCTGTTTACAAGAACCTTGTCTACGGTACAAGTTAAATATCCCAGAAAGCCAAAAATGGATAAAGAAGTTGTGGTACGTACGTACAATGGAATATCACTCAGCAATGAAATCTATGGTCATCAGGCACGTCGCGGCATAATGACAGGATTCAGGTATGATGATTCTAAGTGAAATTAGTCACACAGAAAATGAAATATCATAAGATATCACTAATACACGGAATGTAAACTTGGCTACACATGAACTGAATTACAAAACAGAACAGGGTCTCAAATATAGAAAACCAACTTATGCTTGCTTAATTGGAAAAGTGAGTTGGGGTGCTGCATAAAACCAGAGATAAAAATTAGCAGAGATACCTTTCCATAAGCCAAATATGTAATAGTCAAGACTTACCCCTTACTCAACGAAATGGACTAAACACCACATATTCAATGCCTAGGAATACACCTGACTAGTAAGAATCTTCAAACCCATGGATTTATATGTTTCCATAAGAGAATCAAGCGTTTGTAGAGCTGCATGAATGCAGCAGAGATAATCCGATAAATCCCATTATCAAAATGAATTACAAAACAAACACAATGACAGTGAAATAGAGAGCAATTCTTAACTAATTCATTCAGGACTTGTGATGCAACTTTGATTTACCACATCTACACCCAGATCTGAGTAAGACATAAGGTTGGACACTTCGGGCAGATAGCATTGGTGAGGTTCAATGAGCAAATGCAGACCGTTTGAAGTCATACTGCATGGTACCCATTCCATGGGTCCCAACTCTCCAGGTTTAAGGGATTCGTCCTTCAGCTAAAACATGCATGGGAAACCCCCAGTATGGTGCACTGTGTGACCGGGAAACATTTTAAAATACATCTCAATGTTCGTCCCCTTTTACTGGGGTTCACCATTCCAGACCATTTACTAACACTCTCCCCACTTCGAGAGTCAGTGCGTTTAACCTCCTATTTGGCACAGTTTGCAATTTCTGCGCAAGATAAACAGGAATAGGGAGAACCAATGAGAGACTACCTGTAGGTGTCTGCACGGGCAAATTTAATGCTCATTCCCACCAGGAAGAGAAATTAACCAAAGGCTCAGCATGCCGTGCCGGAACCAGATTAGGGCCTGAAGCAATCCTGCGGGTTTGCGGCCAGCTCACAAGAAAGCGAGTTGAAGAAAGGAGCTCAGGGGCACTGTAATTCACAAACCTGCAGAGTTATGAATGACAGCTATCGTCCAAAAATGTATTAAAGTAAGTCTTCGAAGAGGACTTGAAATCGGGACAGAATTTCAGGAAAACGATTTCAGGGGGTAGACTGGAATTGCACTTAAAGCGTAGGAAAAGAGGCAGAATGTCCACAATGATGCACTTGGCCAAAAAGGGCGTATACGTTTTTTCCTGAATATATTCATGAAAAAACGCATACGCCCTTTTTGGCCAACGAAGCAAGCGTGTAAAGGAAATCTGGACTACAATGATGTCTCACTGCCCCCCTGTCAAAAGGGCCATCTGAAACAAGTGTAAAATTCAGAAAGGCAGGACAGGTCATGGAGAACAGGGAGCCTTGTTATGCTGATGGGCGGGATGTAAATTGCCAACAGCCACTCTGGAGATGTGTATGGTGTTTCCTGAAACACGTAGGAAACAAAGCAACACAGCCTATGGCACTTCCACTTAGGGTCCTATAGCTTAGGGAAATTAAAATCAAAAACACACAGCCACCCCAAAGTTTGGGATGGCTCTGTTTACAAGAACCTCGTCTACGGTACAAGTTAAATATCCGAGAAAGCAAAAAATGGATAAAGAAGTTGTGGTACGTACGTACAATGGAATATCACCCAGCAATGAGATCTACCTCATCAGGCCCGTAGCAGCATAATGAGTGGATTCAGGTACGACGATTCTACGAGAAATAAGTCACACAGAAAAAGAAACATCATAAGATATCACTAATACACGGAACGTAAACTTGGCTACACATGAACTGAATTACAAAACAGAACAGGGTCTCAAATTTAGAAAACCAACTTATGCTTGCTTATGGGGAAAGGTGTGTTGGGGTGCTGCATCAAACCAGAGATTGAAATTAGCACAGATACCGTTCCATAAGGCAAATATATAATAGACACGACCTACTCCTTGCTCAACGAAATGGACTCAACACCCCATATTCAACGCCTGGGAATATACCTGACAAGTAAGAATCTTAAGACCCATGGATTTATATGTCTCCATAAGGAAATCAAGCGTGTGTACAGCGGCATAAACGCAACAGTGAAAATCCGATAAATGCCATTATCAAAATAAATTTCAAAAACAAAACACAATGACAGTGAAATAGAGAGCAATTCTTAAATAATTCATTCAGGGCTTGTGATGCAACCTGGATTTACCACATCTACACCCAGAGCTGGTTGAGACATAAGGCTGGACACTTTGGGCTGATAGCATTGGTGAGGTTTGGTGAGCAAACGCAGACCCTTTGAAGTCATACTGAATGGTACCCATTCCATGGGTCCCAACTCTCCAGGTTTAAGGGATTCTTCCTTCAGCTAAAACATGCATGGGAAACCCAGAGTATGGTCCACCGTGTGAATGGGAAACGTTTTCAAATGGATCTCAAGTTACGTCCTATGGTACTCGGGTGCACCGTTCCAGACACTTTACTAACACTCTCCCCACTTGGAAAGTCAGTGCCTTTAACCTCCTGTTTGGCACAGTTTGCAATTTCTGCGCAAGATGAACAGGAATAGGGAGAACCAATGAGAGACTAGCTGTCGGTGTCTGCACGGGCAAATGGAACGCTCATTTCCCACCAGGAAGAGGAATTAACCAAAGGTTCAGCGTGCCCTGCCGGAACTAGATTAGGGCCTGAAGCAATCCTGCGGTTTTGCGGCCAGCTCACAAGAAAGCGAGTTGAAGAAAGGAGCTCAGGGGCACTGTAATTCACGATCCTGCAGAGTTATGAATGACAGCTATCGTCCAAAAATGTATTGAAGTAAGTTTTCGAAGAGGACTTGAAAGCGGAGCAGAATTTCAGGAAAACGATTTCAGGAGGTAGACTGGAATTGCACTTAAAGCATAGGAAAAGAGGCAGAATGTCCACAATGATGCACTTGGCCAAAAAGGGCGTATGCGTTTTTTCCTGAATATATTCAGGAAAAAACGCATACGCACCTTTTGGAATACCAAGCAAGCGTGTAAAGGAAATCTGCACTACAATGAAGTCTCACTGCCCCCCGGTCAAAAGGGCCATCTGAAAAAAGTGTAAAATCCAGAAAGGCAGAACAGGTCATGGAGAACAGGAAGCCTTGTTATGCTGATGGGCGGGATGTAAATTGCCAACAGCCACTCTGGAGATGTGTATCGTGTTTCCTGAAACACGTAGGAAACAAAGCAACACAGCCTATGGCACTTCCACTTAGGGTCCTATAGCTTAGGGAAATTAAAATCAAAAACACACAGCCACCCCAAAGTTTGGGACGGCTCTCTTTACAAGAACCTCGTCTACGGTACAAGTTAAATATCCGAGAAAGCAAAAAATGGATAAAGAAGTTGTGGTACGTACGTACAATGGAATATCACTCAGCAATGAGATCTACGTCATCAGGCCCGTAGCGGCATTATGAGTGGATTCAGGTACGACGATTCTACGAGAAATAAGTCATACAGAAAAAGAAACATCATAAGATATCACTAATCCACGGAACGTAAACTTGGCTACACATGAACTGAATTACAAAACAGAACAGGGTCTCAAATTTAGAAAACCAACTTATGCTTGCTTATGGGGAAAGGTGAGTTAGGATGCTGCATCAAAGCAGAGATTGAAATTAGTACAGATACCGTTCCATAAGCCAAATATATAATAGACAAGACCTACTCCTTGCTCAACGAAATGGAATCAACACCCCATATTCAACGCCTGGGAATATACCTTACAAGTAAGAATCTTAAGACCCATGGATTTATATGTCTAAATAAGGAAGTCAAGCGTGTGTACAGTGGCCTAAACGCAGCAGTGAAAATCCGATAAATCCCATTAACAAAATAAATTTCAAAAACCAAACACAATGACAGTGAAATAGAGAGCAATTCTTAAATAATTCATTCAGGGCTTGTGATGCAACCTGGATTTACCACATCTACACCCAGAGCTGGTTGAGACATAAGGCTGAACACTTCAGGCTGATAGCATTGGTGAGGTTTGGTGAGCAAACGCAGACCATTTGAAGTCATACTGCATGGTACCCATTCCATGGGTCCCAACTCTCCAGGTTTAAGGGATTCTTCCTTCAGCTAAAACATGCATGGGAAACCCGGAGTATGTTCAACCATGTGATTGGGAAACGTTTTCAAATGCATCTCAGGTTTCATCCCCTGGTACTCGGGTGCACCGTTCCAGACACTTTACTAACACTCTCCCCACTTGGAAAGTCAGTGCCTTTAACCTTCTGTTTGGCACAGTTTGCAATTTCTGCGCAAGATGAACAGGAATAGGGACAACCAATGAGAGACTAGCTGTAGGTGTCTGCACGGGCAAATGGAACGCTCATTTCCCACCAGGAAGAGGAATTAACCGAAGGCTCAGCATGCACTGCCGGAACCAGATTAGGGCCTGAAACAATCCTGCGGTTTTGCGGCCAGCTCACAAGAAAGCGAGTTGAAGAAAGGAGCTCAGGGACACTGTAATTTACAAACCTGCAGAGTTATGAATGACAGCTATCGTCCAAAAATGTATTGAAGTAAGTCTTCGAAGAGGACTTTAAAGCGGGGCACAATTTCAGGAAAACGATTACAGGGGGTAGACTGGAATTGCACTTAAAGCATAGGAAAAGAGGGAGAATGTCGACAATGATTCACTTGGCCAAAAAGTTCGTATGCGTTTTTCCCTGAATATATTCAGGAAAAAACGCATACGCCCTTTTTGGCCAACCAAGCAAGCGTGTAAAGGAAATCTGCACTACAATGAAGTCTCACTGCCCCCCGGTCAAAAGGGCCATCTGAAAAAAGTGTAAAATCCAGAAAGGCAGGACAGGTCATGGAGAACAGGGAGCCTTGTTATGCTGATGGGCGGGATGTAAATTGCCAACAGCCACTCTGGAGAAGTGTATGCTGTTTCCTGAAACACATAGGAAACAACGCAACACAGCCTATGGCACTTCCTCTAAGGGTCCTATAGCTTAGGAAAATTAAAATCAAAAACACACAGCCACCCCAACATTTGGGACGGCTCTGTTTACAAGAACCTCGTCTACGGTACAAGTTAAATATCCGAGAAAGCAAAAAATGGATAAAGAAGTTGTGGTACGTACGTACAATGGAATATCACTCAGCAATGAGATCTACGTCATCAGGCCCGTAGCGGCATCATGAGTGGATTCAGGTACGACGATTCTACGAGAAATAAGTCATACAGAAAAAGAAACATCATAAGATATCACTAACACACGGAACGTAAACTTGGCTACACATGAACTGAATTACAAAACAGAACAGGGTCTCAAATTTAGAAAACCAACTTATGCTTGCTTATGGGGAAAGGTGAGTTGGGGTGCTGCATAAAACCAGAGATTGAAATTAGCACAGATACCGTTCCATAAGCCAAATATATAATAGACAAGACCCACCCCTTGCTCAACGAAATGGACTCAACACCCCATATTCAACGCCTGGATATATACCTGACAAGTAAGAATGTTAAGACCCATGGATTTATATGTCTAAATAAGGAAGTCAAGCGTGTGTACAGCGGCCTAAACGCAACAGTGAAAATCCGATAAATCCCATTATCAAAATTAATTTCAAAAACAAAACACAATGACAGTGAAATAGAGAGCAATTCTTAAATAATTCATTCAGGGCTTTTGATGCAACCTGGATTTATCACATATACACCCAGAGCTGGGTGAGACATAAGGCTGGACACTTCGGGCTGATAGCAATGGTGAGGTTCGGTGAGCAAACGCAGACCCTTTGAAGTCATACTGCATGGTACCCATTCCATGGGTCCCAACTCTCCAGGATTAAGGGATTCTTCCTCCAGCTAAAACATGCATGGGAATCCCAGAGTATGGTCCACCGTGTGATTGGGAAACGTTTTCAAATGCATCTCACGTTTCGTCCCCTGGTACTCGGGTTCACCGCTCCAGACGCTTTACTAACACTCTCCCCACTTGGAGAGTCTGTGCCTTTAACCTCCTGTTTGGCACAGTTTGCAATTTCTGCGCAAGATGAACAGGAATAGGGAGAACCAATGAGAGACTAGCTGTAGGTGTCTGCACAGGCAAATGGAACGCTCATTTCCCACCAGGAAGAGGAATTAACCAAAGACTCAGCGTGCCCTTCCGGAAGCAGATTAGGGCCTGAAGCAATACTGCGGTTTTGCGGCCAGCTCACAAGAAAGCGAGTTGAAGAAAGGAGCTCAGGGGCACTGTAATTCACAAACCTGCAGAGTTATGAATGACACCTATCGTCCAAAAATGTAGTGAAGTAAGTCTTCGAAGAGGACTTGAAAGGGGGGCAGAATTTCAGGAAAACGATTTCAGGGGGTAGACTGGAATTGCACTTAAAGCATAGGAAAAGAGGCAGAATGTCCACAATGATGCACTTGGCCAAAAAGGGCGTATGTGTTTTTTCCTGAATATACTCAGGAAAAAACGCATACACCCTTTTTGGCCAACCAAGCAAGCGTGTAAAGGAAATCTGCACTACAATGAAGTCTCACTGCCCCCCGGTCAAAAGGGCCATCTGAAAAAAGTGTAAAATCCAGAAAGGCAGGACAGGTCATGGAGAACAAGGAGGCTTGTTACGCTGATGGGCGGGATGTAAATTGCCAACAGCCACTCTGGAGAAGTTTATGGTGTTTCCGGAAACACATTGGAAACAAAGCAACACAGCCTATGGCACTTCCACTTATGGTCCTATAGATTAGGGAAATTAAAATAAAAAACGCACAGCCACCCCAATGTTTCGGACGCCTCGGTTTACAAGAACTTCATCTACGGTACATGTTAAATATCCCAGAAAGCGAAAAATGGATAAAGAATTTGTGGTACGTACGTACAATGGAATATCACTCACCAATGAAATCTATGTCATTAGGCCCGTCGCGGCATAATGAGTGGGTTCAGGTATGATGATTCTAAGTGAAATAAGTCACACAGAAAATGAAACATCATAAGATATCACTAATACACGGAATGTAAACTTGGCTACACATGAACTGAATTACAAAACAGAACAGGGTCTCAAATTTAGAAAACCAACTTATGATTGCTTAATTTGAAAGGTGAGTTGGGGTGCTGCATAAAACCAGAGATAAATATTAGCACAGATACCTTTCCATAAGCCAAATATGTAATAGTCAAGACCTACCCCTTACTCAACGAAATGGACTAAACACCACATATTCAATGCCTAGGAATACACCTGACTAGTAAGAATCTTGAAACCCATGGATTTATATGTCTCCGTAAGAGAATCAGGTGTGTGCACAGCTGCATGAACGCAGCAGAGAAAATCCGATAAATCCCATTATCAAAATGAATTACAAAAACAAAACACAATGACAGTGAAATAGAGATCAATTCTTAAATAAATCATTCAGGGATTGTGATGCAACCTGGATTTACCACATCTAGACCCAGAGCTGAGTGAGACATAAGGTTGGACACTTCAGGGCTGATAGCATTGGTGAGGTTCGATGAGCAAATGCAGACCCTTTGAAGTCATACTGCATGGTACCCATTCCATGGGTCCCAACTCTCCAGGTTTAAGGGATTCTTCCTTCAGCTAAAACACGCATGGGAAACCCACAGTATGGTGCACCGTGTGACTGGGAAACGTTTTCAAATGCATCTCAGTTTTCGTCCCCTTTTACTCGGGTTGACCATTCCAGACCCTTTACTAACACTCTCCCCACTTGGAGAGTCAGTGTCTTTAAACTCCTGTTTGGCAAAGTTTGCAATTTCTGCGCAAGATGAACAGGAATAGGGAGAACCAATGAGAGACTAGCTGTAGGTGTCTGCACGGGCAAATTTAATGCTCATTTCCCACCAGGAAGAGGAATTAACCAAAGGCTCAGCATGCCGTGCCGGAACCAGATTAGGGCCTTAAGCAATCTTGCGATTTTGTGGCCAGCTCACAAGAAAGCGAGTTGAAGAAAGGAGCTCAGGGGCACTGTAATTCACAAACATGCAGAGTTATAAATGACAGCTATCGTCCAAAAATATATTGAAGGAAGGCTGTGAAGAGGATTTGTAAGGGGAGCAGAATTGCAGGAAAATGATTTCAGGGGGTAGACTGGAATTGCATTTAAAGCATAGGAAAAGAGGCAGAACGTCGACATTGATGCCCTTGGCCAAAAAGGGCGTATGCATTTTTTCCTGAATATATTCAGGAAAAAAACGCATACGCCCTTTTTGGCCAACCAAGCAAGCATGTTAAAGAAATGTGCTGTACAGTGACGTCTCACTGCCCCCCGGTCAAAAGAGCCATCTGAAAATAGTGTAAAATCCAGAAGGGCAGCACAGGCCATGGAGAACAGGGAGCCTTGTTATGCTGATGGGCGGGATTAAAATTGCCAACAGCCACTCTGGAGAAGTGTATGGTGTTTTCTCAATCACCTAAAAAACAAAACAACGGAGCCTATGGCACTTCCACTTATGGTCCTATAGCTTAGGGAAATTAAAATCAAAAACACACAGCCACCCCAAAGTTTCGGACGGCTCTGTTTACAAGAACCTTGTCTACGGTACAAGTTAAATATCCCAGAAAGCCAAAAATGGATAAAGAAGTTGTGGTACGTACGTACAATGGAATATCACTCAGCAATGAAATCTATGGTCATCAGGCACGTCGCGGCATAATGACAGGATTCAGGTATGATGATTCTAAGTGAAATTAGTCACACAGAAAATGAAATATCATAAGATATCACTAATACACGGAATGTAAACTTGGCTACACATGAACTGAATTACAAAACAGAACAGGGTCTCAAATATAGAAAACCAACTTATGCTTGCTTAATTGGAAAAGTGAGTTGGGGTGCTGCATAAAACCAGAGATAAAAATTAGCAGAGATACCTTTCCATAAGCCAAATATGTAATAGTCAAGACTTACCCCTTACTCAACGAAATGGACTAAACACCACATATTCAATGCCTAGGAATACACCTGACTAGTAAGAATCTTCAAACCCATGGATTTATATGTTTCCATAAGAGAATCAAGCGTTTGTAGAGCTGCATGAATGCAGCAGAGATAATCCGATAAATCCCATTATCAAAATGAATTACAAAACAAACACAATGACAGTGAAATAGAGAGCAATTCTTAACTAATTCATTCAGGACTTGTGATGCAACTTTGATTTACCACATCTACACCCAGATCTGAGTAAGACATAAGGTTGGACACTTCGGGCAGATAGCATTGGTGAGGTTCAATGAGCAAATGCAGACCGTTTGAAGTCATACTGCATGGTACCCATTCCATGGGTCCCAACTCTCCAGGTTTAAGGGATTCGTCCTTCAGCTAAAACATGCATGGGAAACCCCCAGTATGGTGCACTGTGTGACCGGGAAACATTTTAAAATACATCTCAATGTTCGTCCCCTTTTACTGGGGTTCACCATTCCAGACCATTTACTAACACTCTCCCCACTTCGAGAGTCAGTGCGTTTAACCTCCTATTTGGCACAGTTTGCAATTTCTGCGCAAGATGAACAGGAATAGGGAGAACCAATGAGAGACTACCTGTAGGTGTCTGCACGGGCAAATTTAATGCTCATTCCCACCAGGAAGAGAAATTAACCAAAGGCTCAGCATGCCGTGCCGGAACCAGATTAGGGCCTGAAGCAATCCTGCGGGTTTGCGGCCAGCTCACAAGAAAGCGAGTTGAAGAAAGGAGCTCAGGGGCACTGTAATTCACAAACCTGCAGAGTTATGAATGACAGCTATCGTCCAAAAATGTATTAAAGTAAGTCTTCGAAGAGGACTTGAAATCGGGACAGAATTTCAGGAAAACGATTTCAGGGGGTAGACTGGAATTGCACTTAAAGCATAGGAAAAGAGGCAGAATGTCCACAATGATGCACTTGGCCAAAAAGGGCGTATACGTTTTTTCCTGAATATATTCATGAAAAAACGCATACGCCCTTTTTGGCCAACGAAGCAAGCGTGTAAAGGAAATCTGGACTACAATGAAGTCTCACTGCCCCCCTGTCAAAAGGGCCATCTGAAACAAGTGTAAAATTCAGAAAGGCAGGACAGGTCATGGAGAACAGGGAGCCTTGTTATGCTGATGGGCGGGATGTAAATTGCCAACAGCCACTCTGGAGATGTGTATGGTGTTTCCTGAAACACGTAGGAAACAAAGCAACACAGCCTATGGCACTTCCACTTAGGGTCCTATAGCTTAGGGAAATTAAAATCAAAAACACACAGCCACCCCAAAGTTTGGGATGGCTCTGTTTACAAGAACCTCGTCTACGGTACAAGTTAAATATCCGAGAAAGCAAAAAATGGATAAAGAAGTTGTGGTACGTACGTACAATGGAATATCACCCAGCAATGAGATCTACCTCATCAGGCCCGTAGCAGCATAATGAGTGGATTCAGGTACGACGATTCTACGAGAAATAAGTCACACAGGAAAAGAAACATCATAAGATATCACTAATACACGGAACGTAAACTTGGCTACACATGAACTGAATTACAAAACAGAACAGGGTCTCAAATTTAGAAAACCAACTTATGCTTGCTTATGGGGAAAGGTGTGTTGGGGTGCTGCATCAAACCAGAGATTGAAATTAGCACAGATACCGTTCCATAAGGCAAATATATAATAGACACGACCTACTCCTTGCTCAATGAAATGGACTCAACACCCCATATTCAACGCCTGGGAATATACCTGACAAGTAAGAATCTTAAGACCCATGGATTTATATGTCTCCATAAGGAAATCAAGCGTGTGTACAGCGGCATAAACGCAACAGTGAAAATCCGATAAATCCCATTATAAAAATAAATTTCAAAAACAAAACACAATGACAGTGAAATAGAGAGCAATTCTTAAATAATTCATTCAGGGCTTGTGATGCAACCTGGATTTACCACATCTACACCCAGAGCTGGTTGAGACATAAGGCTGGACACTTTGGGCTGATAGCATTGGTGAGGTTTGGTGAGCAAACGCAGACCCTTTGAAGTCATACTGAATGGTACCCATTCCATGGGTCCCAACTCTCCAGGTTTAAGGGATTCTTCCTTCAGCTAAAACATGCATGGGAAACCCAGAGTATGGTCCACCGTGTGAATGGGAAACGTTTTCAAATGGATCTCAAGTTACGTCCTATGGTACTCGGGTGCACCGTTCCAGACACTTTACTAACACTCTCCCCACTTGGAAAGTCAGAGCCTTTAACCTCCTGTTTGGCACAGTTTGCAATTTCTGCGCAAGATTAACAGGAATAGGGAGAACCAATGAGAGACTAGCTGTCGGTGTCTGCACGGGCAAATGGAACGCTCATTTCCCACCAGGAAGAGGAATTAACCAAAGGCTCAGCGTGCCCTGCCGGAACTAGATTAGGGCCTGAAACAATCCTGCGGTTTTGCGGCCAGCTCACAAGAAAGCGAGTTGAAGAAAGGAGCTCAGGGGCACTGTAATTCACAATCCTGCAGAGTTATGAATGACAGCTATCGTCCAAAAATGTATTGAAGTAAGTTTTCGAAGAGGACTTGAAAGCGGGGCAGAATTTCAGGAAAACGATTTCAGGAGGTAGACTGGAATTGCACTTAAAGCATAGGAAAAGAGGCAGAATGTCCACAATGATGCACTTGGCCAAAAAGGGTGTATGCGTTTTTTCCTGAATATATTCAGGAAAAAACGCATACGCACCTTTTGGCCAACCAAGCAAGCGTGTAAAGGAAATCTGCACTACAATGAAGTCTCACTGCCCCCCGGTCAAAAGGGCCATCTGAAAAAAGTGTAAAATCCAGAAAGGCAGAACAGGTTATGGAGAACAGGGAGCCTTGTTATGCTGATGGGCGGGATGTAAATTGCCAACAGCCACTCTGGAGATGTGTATGGTGTTTCCTGAAACACGTAGGAAACAAAGCAACACAGCCTATGGCACTTCCACTTAGGGTCCTATAGCTTAGGGAAATTAAAATCAAAAACACACAGCCACCCCAAAGTTTGGGACGGCTCTGTTTACAAGAACCTCGTCTACGGTACAAGTTAAATATCCGAGAAAGCAAAAAATGGATAAAGAAGTTGTGGTACGTACGTATAATGGAATACCACTCAGCAATGAGATCTACGTCATCAGGCCCGTAGCGGCATAATGAGTGGATTCAGGTACGACGATTCTACGAGAAATAAGTCATACAGAAAATGAAACATCATAAGATATCACTAATACACGGAACGTAAACTTGGCTACACATGAACTGAATTACAAAACAGAACAGGGTCTCAAATTTAGAAAACCAACTTATGCTTGCTTATGGGGAAAGGTGAGTTGGGATGCTGCATCAAAGCAGAGATTGAAATTAGCACAGATACCGTTCCATAAGCCAAATATATAATAGACAAGACCTACTCCTTGCTCAACGAAATGGAATCAACACCCCATATTCAACGCCTGGGAATATACCTGACAATTAAGAATCTTAAGACCCATGGATTTATATGTCTAAATAAGGAAGTCAAGCGTGTGTACAGTGGCCTAAACGCAGCAGTGAAAATCCGATAAATCCCATTAACAAAATAAATTTCAAAAACCAAACACAATGACAGTGAAATAGAGAGCAATTCTTAAATAATTCATTCAGGGCTTGTGATGCAACCTGGATTTACCACATCTACACCCAGAGCTGGTTGAGACATAAGGCTGAACACTTCAGGCTGATAGCATTGGTGAGGTTTGGTGAGCAAACGCAGACCCTTTGAAGTCATACTGCATGGTACCCATTCCATGGGTCCCAACTCTCCAGGTTTAAGGGATTCTTCTTTCAGCTAAAACATGCATGGGAAACCCGGAGTATGTTCCACCGTGTGATTGGGAAACGTTTTCAAATGCATCTCAGGTTTCATCCCCTGGTCCTCGGGTGCACCGTTCCACACACTTTACTAACACTCTCCCCACTTGGAAAGTCAGTGCCTTTAACCTTCTGTTTGGCACAGTTTGCAATTTCTGCGCAAGATGAACAGGAATAGGGACAACCAATGAGAGACTAGCTGTAGGTGTCTGCACGGGCAAACGGAACGCTCATTTCCCACCAGGAAGAGGAATTAACCAAAGGCTCAGCATGCCCTGCCGGAACCAGATTAGGGCCTGAAACAATCCTGCGGTTTTGCGGCCAGCTCACAAGAAAGCGAGTTGAAGAAAGGAGCTCAGGGACACTGTAATTCACAAACCTGCAGAGTTATGAATGACAGCTATCGTCCAAAAATGTATTGAAGTAAGTCTTCGAAGAGGACTTGAAAGCGGGGCAGAATTTCAGGAAAACGATTTCAGGGCGTAGACTGGAATTGCACTTAAAGCATAGGAAAAGAGGCAGAATGTCGACAATGATGCACTTGGTCAAAAAGGGCGTATGCGTTTTTTCCTGAATATATTCAGGAAAAAACGCATAAGCCATTTTTGGCCAAACAAGCAAGCGTGTAAAAGAAATCTTCACTACAAAGAAGTCTCACTGCCCCCGGTCAAAAGGGCCATCTGAATAAAGTGTAAAATCCAGAAAGGCAGGACAGGTCATGGAGAAGAGGGAGCCTTGTTATGCTGATGGTCGGGATGTAAATTGCCAACAGCCACTCTGGAGAAGTGTATGGTGTTTCCTGAAACACATAGGAAACAAAGCAACACAGCCTATGGCACTTCTACTTATGGTCCTATAGCTTAGGAAAATTAAAATCAAAAACACACAGCCACCCCAACATTTGGGACGGCTCTGTTTACAAGAACCTCGTCTACGGTACAAGTTAAATATCCGAGAAAGCAAAAAATGGATAAAGAAGTTGAGGTACGTACGTACAATGGAATATCACTCAGCAATGAGATCTACGTCATGAGGCCCGTAGCGGCATAATGAGTGGATTCAGGTACGACGATTCTACGAGAAATAAGTCAAACAGAAAAAGAAACATCATAAGATATCACTAATACACGGAACGTAAACTTGGCTAAGCATGAACTGAATTACAAAACAGAACATGGTCTCAAATTTAGAAAACCAACTTATGCTTGCTTATGGGGAAAGGTGAGTTGGGGTGCTGCATCAAAGCAGAGATTGAAATTAGCACAGATACCATTCCATAAGCCAAATATATAATAGACAAGACCTACCCCTTGCTCAACGAAATGGACTCAACACCCCATATTCAACGCCTGGAAATTAACCTGACAAGTAAGAATGTTAAGACCCATGGATTTATATGTCTCCATAAGGAAATCAAGCGTGTGTACAGCGGCCTAAACGCAGCAGTGAAAATCCGATAAATCCCATTATCAAAATTAATTTCAAAAACAAAACACAATGACAGTGAAATAGAGAGCAATTCTTAAATAATTCATTCAGGGCTTGTGATGCAACCTGCATTTACCACATATACACCCAGAGCTGGGTGAGACATAAGGCTGGACACTTCGGGCTGATAGCAATGGTGAGGTTCGGTGACCAAACGCAGACCCTTTGAAGTCATACTGCATGGTAGCCATTCCATGGGTCCCAACTCTCCAGGTTTAAGGGATTCTTCCTTCAGCTAAAACATGCATGGGAAACCCAGAGTGTGGTCCACCGTGTGATTGGGAAACGTTTTCATATGCATCTCAGGTTTCGTCCCCTGGTACTCGGGTTCACCGCTCCAGACACTTTACTAACACTCTCCCCACTTGGAGAGTCAGTGTCTTTAACCTCCTGTTTGGCACAGTTTGCAATTTCTGCGCAAGATGAACAGGAATAGGGAGAACCAATGAGAGACTAGCTGTAGGTGTCTGCTCGGGCAAATGGAACGCTCATTTCCCAACAGGATGAGGAATTAACCAAAGGCTCAGCGTGCCCTGCCGGAACCAGATTAGGGCCTGAAGCAATCCTGCGGTTTTGCGGCCAGCTCACAACAAAGCAAGTTGAAGAAATGAGCTCAGGGGCACTGTAATTCACAAACCTGTAGAGTTATGAATGACAGCTATCGTACAAAAATGTATTGAAGTAAGTCTTCGAAGAGGACTTGAAAGCGGGGCAGAATTTCAGGAAAACGATTTCAGGGGGTAGACCGGAATTGCACTTAAAGTATAGGAAAAGAGGCAGAATGTCGACAATGATGCACTTGGCCAAAAAGGGCGTATGCGTTTTTTCCTGAATATATTCAGGAAAAAACTCATACGCCCTTTTTGGCCAACCAAGCAAGCATGTAAAGGAAATCTGCACTACAATGAAGTCTCACTGCCTCCCGGTCCACACGGCCATCTGAAACAAGTGTAAAATCCAGAAAGGCAGGACAGGTCATGGAGAACAGGGAGCCTTGTTATGCTGATGGGCGGGATGTAAATTGCCAACAGCCACTCTGGAGAAGTGTATGGTGTTTCCTGAAACACGTAGGAAAAAAGCAACACAGCCTATGGCACTTCCACTTAGGGTCCTATAGCTTAGGGAAATTAAAATCAAAAACACCCAGGCACCCCAAAGTTTGGGACGGCTCTGTTTACAAGAACCTCTTCTACGGTACAAGTTAAATATCCGAGAAAGCAAAAAATGGATAAAGAAGTTGTGGTACGTACGTACAATGGAATAACACTCAGAAATGAGATCTACGTCATCAGGTCCGTAGCAGCATAGTGAGTGGATTCAGGTACCACGATTCTACGAGAAATAAGTCACACAGAAAAAGAAACATCATAAGATATCCCTAATACACGGAACGTAAACTTGGCTACTCATGAACTGAATTACAAAACAGAACAGGGTCTCAAATTTAGAAAACCAACTTATGCTTGCTTATGGGGAAAGGTGAGCTGGGGTGCTGCATAAAACCAGAGATTGAAATTAGCACACATACTGTTCCATAAGCAAAATATATAATAGACAAGACCTACACCTGGCTCAATGAAATGGACTCAACACCCCATATTCAAAGCCGGGGAATATACCTGACAAATAAGAATCTTAAGACCCATGGATTTATATCTCTCCATAAGGAAATCAAGCGTGTGTACAGCGGCCTAAACGCAGCAGTGAAAATCCGATAAATCCCATTATCAAAATAAATTTCACAAACTAAACACAATGACAGTGAAATAGAGAGGAATTCTTAAATAATTCATTCAGGGCTTGTGATGCAACCTGGATTTACCACATCCACACCCAGAGCTGGGTGAGACATAAGGCTGGACACTTCGGGCTGATAGCATTGGTGAGATTCGGTGAGCAAATGCAGACCCTTTGAAGTCATACTGCATGGTAGCCATTCCAAGGGTCTCAACTCTCCAGGTTTAAGGGATTCTTCCTTCAGCTAAAACATGCATGGGAAACCCAGAGTATGGTCCACTGTGTGATTGGGAAACGTTTTCAAATGCATCTCAGGTTTCGTCCCCTGGTACATGGGTTCACCATTCCAGACGCTTTACTAACACTCTCCCCACTTGGAGAGTCAGTGCCTTTAACCTCCTGTTTGTCACAGTTTGCAATTTCTGCGCAAGATGAACAGGAATAGGGAGAACCAATGAGAGACTAGCTGTAGGTGTCTGCACGGGCAAATGGAATGCTAATTTCCCACCAGGAAGAGGTATTAACCAAAGGCTCAGCGTGCCCTGCCAGAACCAGATTAGGGCCTGAAGCAATACAGCTGTTTTGCGGCCAGCTCACAAGAAAGCGAGTTGAAGAAAGGAACTCAGGGACCCTGTAATTCACAAACCTGCAGAGTTATGAATGACAGCTATCGTCCAAAAATGTATTGAAGTAAGTCTTCGAAGGGGACTTGAAAGCAGGGCAGAATTTCAGGAACACGATTTCAGGGGGTAGACTGGAATTGCACTTAAAGCATAGGAAAAGAGGCAGAATGTCGACAATGATGCACTTGGCCAAAAAGGGCGTATGCGTTTTTTCCTGATTCAGGAAAAAACGCATACGCCCTTTTTGGCCAACCAAGCAAGCGTGTAAAGGAAATCTGCACTACAATGAAGCCTCACAGCCCCCCGGTCAAAACGGGCATCTGAAAAATGTGTAAAATCCAGAAAGGCAGGACAGGTCATGGAGAACAGGGAGCCTTGTTATGCTGATGGGCGGGATGTAAATTGCCAACAGCCACTCTGGAGAAGTGTATGGTGTTTCCTGAAACACGTAGGAAACAAAGCAACACAGCCTATGGCACTTCCACTTAGGGTCCTATAGCTTAGGGAAATTAAATTCAAAAACACACAGCCACCCAAAAGTTTGGGACGGCTCTGTTTACAAGAACCTCGTCTACGGTACAAGTTCAATATCCGAGAAAGCAAAAAATGGATAAAGAAGTTGTGGTACGTACGTACAATGGAATATCACTCAGCCATGAGATCTACGTCATCAGGCCCGTAGCGGCATAATGAGTGGATTCAGGTACGACGATTCTACGAGAAATAAGTCACACAGAAAGAGAAACATCATAAGATATCACTAATCCACGGAACGTAAACTTGGCTACACAAGAACTGAATTACAAAACAGAACAGGGTCTCAAATTTAGAAAACCATCTTATGCTTGCTTATGGGGAAAGGTGAGTTGGGGTGCTGCATAAAACCAGAGATTGAAATTAGCACAGATACCGTTCCATAAGGCAAATATATAATAGACAAGACCTACTCCTTGCTCAACGAAATGGACTCAACACCCCATATTCAACGCCTGGAAATATACCTGACAAGTAAGAATCTTAAGACCCATGGATTTATATGTCTCCATAAGGAAATCAAGCGTGTGTACAGCAGCCTAAATGCAGCAGTGAAAATCCGATAAATCCCATTATCAAAATAAATTTCAAAAACAAAACACAATGACAGTGAAATAGAGAGCAATTCTTAAATAATTCATTCAGGGCTTGTGATGCAACCTGGATTTACCACATCTACACCCAGAGCTGGGTGAGACATAAGGCTGGACACTTCGGGCTGATAGCATTGGTGAGGTTCGGTGAGCAAACGCAGACCCTTTGAAGTCATACTGCATGGTACCCATTCCATGGGTCCCAACTCTCCAGGTTTAAGGGATTCTTCCTTCAGCTAAAACATGCATTGGAATCCCAGAGTATGGTCCACTGTGTGATTGGGAAACATTTTCAAATGTATCTCAGGTTTCGTCCCCTGGTACTCGGGTTCAACGTTCCAGACGCTTTACTAACACTCTCCACAATTGGAGAGACAGTGCCTTTAACCTCCTGTTTGTCACAGTTTGCAAATTCTGCGCAAGATGAACAGGATTAGGGAGAACCAATGAGAGACTAGCTCTAGGTGTGTGCACGGGCAAATGGAACGCTCATTTCCCACCAGGAAGAGGGATTAACCAAAGGCTCAGCGTTCCCTGCCGGAACCAGATTAGGGCCTGAAGCAATCCAGCGGTTTTGCGGCCATCTCACAAGAAAGCGAGTTGAAGAAAGGAGCTCAGGGGCACTGTAATTCACAAACCTGCAGAGTTATGAATGACAGCTATCGTCCAAAAATGTATTGAAGTAAGTCTTCGAAGAGGAGTTGAAAGCGGGGCAGAATTTCAGGAAAACGATTTCAGGGGGTAGACTGGAATTGCACTTAAAGTATAGGAAAAGTGGCAGAATGTCGACAATGATGCACTTGGCCAAAAAGGGCGTATGCGTTTTTTCCTGAATATATTCAGGAAAAAACGCATACGCCCTTTTTGGCCAACCAAGCAAGCGTGTAAAGGAAATCTGCACTACAATGAAGTCTCACTGCCTCCCGGTCCAAACGGCCATGTGAAACAAGTGTAAAATCCAGAAAGGCAGGACAGGTCATGGAGAACAGGGAGCCTTGTTATGCTGATGGGCGGGATGTAAATTGCCAACAGCCACTCTGGAGAAGTGTATGGTGTTTCCTGAAACACGTAGGAAACAAAGCAACACAGCCTATGGCACTTCCACTTAGAGTCCTATAGCTTAGGGAAATTAAATTCAAAAACACACAGCCACACAGAAGTTTGGGACGGCTCTGTTTACAAGAACCTCGTCTACGGTACAAGTTCAATATGCGAGAAAGCAAAAAATGGATAAAGAAGTTGTGGTACGTACGTACAATGGAATATCACTCAGCCATGAGATCTACGTCATCAGGCCCATAGCGGCATAATGAGTGGGTTCAGGTACGACGATTCTATGAGAAATAAGTCACACAGAAAGAGAAACATCATAAGATATCACTAATCCACGGAACGTAAACTTGGCTACACAAGAACTGAATTACAAAACAGAACAGGGTCTCAAATTTAGAAAATCATCTTATGCTTGCTTATGGGGAAAGGTGAGTTGGGGTGCTGTATAAAACCAGAGATTGAAATTAGCACAGATACCGTTCCATAAGGCAAATATATAATAGACAAGACCTACTCCTTGCTCAACGAAATGGACTCAACACCCCATATTCAACGCCTGGAAATATACCTGACAAGTAAGAATCTTAAGAACCATGGATTTATATGTCTCCATAAGGAAATCAAGCGTGTGTACAGCGGCCTAAACGCAGCAGTGAAAATCCGATAAATCCCATTATCAAAATAAATTTCAAAAACAAAACACAATGACAGTGAAATAGAGAGCAATTCTTAAATAATTCATTCAGGGCTTGTGATGCAACCTGGATTTACCACATCTACACCCAGAGCTGGGTGAGACATAAGGCTGGACACTTCGGGCTGATAGCATTGGTGAAGTTCTGTGAGCAAACGCAGACCGTTTGAAGTCATACTGCATGGTACCCATTCCATGGGTCCCAACTCTCCAGGTTTAAGGGATTCTTCCTTCAGCTAAAACATGCATTGGAATCCCAGAGTATGGTCCACTGTGTGATTGGGAAACATTTTCAAATGTATCTCAGGTTTCGTCCCCTGGTACTCGGGTTCAACGTTCCAGACGCTTTACTAACACTCTCCACAATTGGAGAGACAGTGCCTTTAACCTCCTGTTTGTCACAGTTTGCAAATTGTGCGCAAGATGAACAGGAATAGGGAGAACCAATGAGAGACTAGCTGTAGGTGTCTGCACGGGCAAATGGAACGCTCATTTCCCACCAGGAAGAGGGATTAACCAAAGGCTCAGCATTCCCTGCCGGAACCAGATTAGGGCCTGAAGCAATCCAGCGGTTTTGCGGCCATCTCAGAAGAAAGCGAGTTGAAGAAAGGAGCTCAGGGGCACTGTAATTCACAAACCTGCAGAGTTATGAATGACAGCTATCGTCCAAAAATGTATTGAAGTAAGTCTTCAAAGAGGACTTGAAAGCGGGGCAGAATTTCAGGAAAACGATTTCAGGGGGTAGACCGGAATTGCACTTAAAGTATAGGAAAAGAGGCAGAATGTCGACAATGATGCACTTGGTCAAAAAGGGCGTATGCGTTTTTTCCTGAATATATTCAGGAAAAAACGCATACGCCCTTTTTGGCCACCCAAGCAAGCGTGTAAAGGAAATCTGCACTACAATGAAGTCTCACTGCCTCCCGGTCCAAACGGCCATCTGAAACAAGTGTAAAATCCAGAAAGGCAGGACAGGTCATGGAGAACAGGGAGCCTTGTTATGCTGATGGGCGGGATGTAAATTGCCAACAGCCACTCTGGAGAAGTGTATGGTGTTTCCTGAAACACGTAGGAAACAAAGCAACACAATCTATGGCACTTCCACTTAGGGTCCTATAGCTTAGGGAAATTAAAATCAAAAACACCCAGGCACTCCAAAGTTTGGGACGGCTCTGTTTACAAGAACCTCGTCTACGGTACAAGTTAAATATCCGAGAAAGCAAAAAATGGATAAAGAAGTTGTGGTACGTACGTACAATGGAATATCACTCAGCAATGAGATCTACGTCATCAGGCCCGTAGCGGAATAATGAGTGGATTCAGGTACGACGATTCTACGAGAAATAAGTCACACAGAAAAAGAAACATCATAAGATATCACTAATCCACGGAACGTAAACTTGGCTACTCATGAACTGAATTACAAAACAGAACAGGGTCTCAAATTTAGAAAACCATCTTATGCTTGCTTATGGGGAAAGGTGAGTTGGGGTGCTGCATCAAACCAGAGATTGAAATTAGCACACATACTGTTCCATAAGCAAAATATATAATAGACAAGACCTACACCTGGCTCAATGAAATGGACTCAACACCCCATATTCAAAGCCGGGGAATATACCTGACAAATAAGAATCTTAAGACCCATGGATTTATATGTCTCCATAAGGAAATCAAGCGTGTGTACAGCGGCCTAAATGCAGCAGTGAAAATCCGATAAATCCCATTATCAAAATAAATTTCACAAGCAAAACAATGACAGTGAAATAGAGAGGAATTCTTAAATAATTCATTCAGGGCTTGTGATGCAACCTGGATTTACCACATCTACACCCAGAGCTGGGTGAGACATAAGGCTGGACATTTCGGGCTGATAGCATTGGTGAGGTTCGGTGAGCAAATGCAGACCCTTTGAAGTCATACTGCATGGTAGCCATTCCAAGGGTCCCAACTCTCCAGGTTTAAGGGATTCTTCCTTCAGCTAAAACATGCATGGGAAACCCAGAGTATGGTCCACCGTGTGATTGGGAAACGTTTTCAAATGCATCTCAGGTTTCCTCCCCTGGTACATGGGTTCACCATTCCAGACGCTTTACTAACACTCTCCCCACTTGGAGAGTCAGTGCCTTTAACCACCTGTTAGTCACAGTTTGCAATTTCTGCGCAAGATGAACAGGAATAGGGAGAACCAATGAGAGACTAGCTGTAGGTGTCTGCACGGGCAAATGGAATGCTAATTTCCCACCAGGAAGAGGTATTAACCTAAGGCTCAGCGTGCCCTGCCGGAACCAGATTAGGGCCTGAAGCAATACAGCGGTTTTGCGGCCAGCTCACAAGAAAGCGAGTTGAAGAAAGGAGCTCAGGGACCCTGTAATTCACAAACCTGCAGAGTTATGAATGACAGCTATCGTCCAAAAATGTATTGAAGTAAGTCTTCGAAGGGGACTTGAAAGCAGGGCAGAATTTCAGGAACACGAGTTCAGGGGGTAGACTGGAATTGCACTTAAAGCATAGGAAAAGAGGCAGAATGTCGACAATGATGCACTTGGCCAAAAAGGGCGTATGCGTTTTTTCCTGAATATATTCAGGAAAAAACGCATACGCCCTTTTTGGCCAACCAAGCAAGCGTGTAAATGAAATCTGCACTACAGTGAAGCCTCACAGACCCCCGGTCAAAAGGGGCATCTGAAAAAAGTGTAAAATCCAGAAAGGCAGGACAGGTCATGGAGAACAGGGAGCCTTGTTATGCTGATGGGCGGGATGTAAATTGCCAACACCCACTCTGGAGAAGTGTATGGTGTTTCCTGAAACACGTAGGAAACAAAGCAACACAGCCTATGGCACTTCCACTTAGGGTCCTATAGCTTAGGGAAATTAAATTCAAAAACACACAGCCACCCAAAAGTTTGGGACGGCTCTGTTTACAAGAACCTCGTCTACGGTACAAGTTCAATATCCGAGAAAGCAAAAAATGGATAAAGAAGTTGTGGTACGTACGTACAATGGAATATCACTCAGCCATGAGATCTACGTCATCAGGCCCGTAGCGGCATAATGAGTGGATTCAGGTACGACGATTCTACGAGAAATAAGTCACACAGAAAGAGAAACATCATAAGATATCACTAATCCACGGAACGTAAACTTGGCTACACAAGAACTGAATTACAAAACAGAACAGGGTCTCAAATTTAGAAAACGATCTTATGCTTGCTTATGGGGAAAGGTGAGTTGGGTGCTGTATAAAACCAGATATTGAAATTAGCACAGATACCGTTCCATAAGGCAAATATATAATAGACAAGACCTACTCCTTGCTCAACGAAATGGACTCAACACCCCATATTCAACGCCTGGAAATATACCTGACAAGTAAGAATCTTAAGACCCATGGATTTATATGTCTCCATAAGGAAATCAAGCGTGTGTACAGCGGCCTAAACGCAGCAGTGAAAATCCGATAAATCCCATTATCAAAATAAATTTCAAAAACAAAACACAATGACAGTGAAATAGAGAGCAATTCTTAAATAATTCATTCAGGGCTTGTGATGCAACCTGGATTTACCACATCTACACCCAGAGCTGTGTGAGACATAAGGCTGGACAGTTCGGGCTGATAGCATTGGTGAGGTTCGGTGAGCAAACACAGACCCTTTGAAGTCATACTGCATGGTACCCATTCCATGGGTCCCAACTCTCCAGGTTTAAGGGATTCTTCCTTCAGCTAAAACATGCATGGGAAACCCAGAGTATGGTCCACCTTGTGACTGGGAAACGTTTTCAAATGTATCTCAGGTTTCGTCCCCTGGTACTCAGGGTCACCGTTCCAGATGCTTTACTAACACTCTCCCCACTTGGAGAGTCAGTGCCTTTAACCTCCTGTTTGGCACAGTTTGCAATTTCTGCGCAAGATGAACAGGAATAGGGAGAACCAATGAGAGACTAGCTGTAGGTGTCTGCACGGCCAAATGGAACGCTCATTTCCCACCAGGAAGAGGAATTAAGCAAAGGCTCAGCGTGCCCTGCCGGAACCAGATGAGGGTCTGAAGCAATCCCGCGGTTTTGCAGCCAGCTCACAAGAAACCGAGTTGAAGAAAGGAGCTCAGGGGCACTGTAATTCACAAACCTGCAGAGTTATGAATGACAGCTATCGTCCAAAAATGTATTGAAGTAAGTCTTCGAAGAGGACCTGAAAGCGGGGCAGAATTTCAGGAAAACGATTTCGGGAGTAGACTGGAATTGCACTTAAAGCATAGGAAAAGAGGCCGAATGTCGACAATGATGCACTTGGCCAAAAAGGGCGTATGCGTTTTTTCCTGAATATATTCAGGAAAAAACGCATACGCCCTTTTTGGCCAACCAAGCAAGCGTTTAAAGGAAATCTGCACTACAATGAAGTCTCACTGCCCCCCGGTCCAAACGGCCATCTGAAACAAGTGTAAAATCCAGAAAGGCAGGACAGCTCATGGAAAGAGGCAGCCTTGTTATGCTGATGGGCGGGATGTAAATTGCCAACAGCCACTCTGGAGAAGTGTATGGTGTTTCCTGAAACACGTAGGAAACAAAGCAACACAGCCTATGGCACTTCCACTTAGGGTCCTATAGCTTAGGGAAATTAAAATCAAAAACACACAGCCACCCCAAAGTTTGGGACGGCTCTGTTTACAAGAACCTCGTCTACGGTACAAGTTAAATATCTGAGAAAGCAAAAAATGGATAAAGAAGTTGTGGTACGTACGTACAATGGAATATCACTCAGCAATGAGACCTACGTCATCAGGCCCGTAGCGGCATAATGAGTGCATTCAGGTACGACGATTCTACGAGAAATAAGTCACACAGAAAAAGAAACATCATAAGATATCACTAATCCACGGAACGTAAACTTGGCTACACATGAACTGAATTACAAAACAGAAAAGGGTCTCAAATTTAGAAAACCAACTTATGCTTGCTTATGGGGAAAGGTGAGTTGGGGTGCTGCATCAAACCAGAGATTGAAATTAGCACAGATACCGTTCCATAAGCCAAATATATAATAGACAACACCTACTCCTTGCTCAACGAAATGGACTGAACACCCCATATTCAATGCCTGGGAATATACCTGACAAGTAAGAATCTTAAGACCCATGGATTTATATGTCTCCATAAGGAAATCAAGCGTGTGTACAGCGGCCTAAACGCAGCAGTGAAAATCCGATAAATCCCATTATCAAAATAAATTTCAAAAAGAAAACACAATGACAGTGAAATAGAGAGCAATTCTTAAGTAATTCATTCAGGGCTTGTGATGCAACCTGGATTTACCACATCTACACCCAGAGCTGGGTGAGACATAAAGCTAGACACTTCGGGCTGATAGCATTGGTGAGGTACGGTGAGCAAACGCAGACCCTTTGAAGTCATACTGCATGGTACACATTCCATGGGTCCCAACTCTCCAGGTTTTAGGGATTCTGCCTTCAGCTAAAACATGCATGGGAAACCCAGAGTATGGTCCACCGTGTGATTGGGAAACGTTTTCAAATGCATCTCAGGTTTCGTCCCCTGGTACTCGGGTTCACCGTTCCAGGCGATTTACTAACACTCTCCCCACTTGGAGAGTCAGTGCCTTTAACTTCCTGTTTGGCACAGTTTGCAATTTCTGCGCAAGATGAACAGGAATAGGGAGAACCAATGAGAGACTAGCTGTAGGTGTCTGCACTGGCAAATGGAACGCTAATTTCCAACCAGGAAGTGGAATTAACCAAAGTCTCAGCGTGCCCTGCTGGAACCAGATTAGGGCCTAAAGCAATCCAGCAGTTTTGCGGCCAGCTCACAAGAAAGCGAGTTGAAGAAACGAGCTCAGGGGCACTGTAATTCACAAACCTGCAGAGTTATGAATGACAGCTATCGTCCAAAAATGTATTGAAGTAAGTCTTCGAAGTGGACTTGAAAGCGGGGCAGAATTTCAGGAAAACGATTTCAGGGGGTAGACTGGAATTGCACTTAAAGCATAGGAAAAGAGGCCGAATGTCGACAATGATGCACTTGGCCATATAGGGCGTATGCGTTTTTTCCTGAATATATTCAGGAAAAAACGCATACGCCCTTTTTGGCCAACCAAGCAAGCGTGTCAAGGAAATCTCCACTACAATGAAGTCTCACTGCCCCCCGGTCAAAAGGGCCATCTGAAACAAGTGTAAAATCCAGAAAGGCAAGACAGGTCATGGAGAACAGGGAGCCTTGTTATGCTGATGGGCGGGATGTAAATTGCCAACAGCCACTCTGGAGAAGTGTATGGTGTTTCCTGAAACACGTAGAAATCAAAGCAACACAGCCTATGGCACTTCCAATTAGGGTCCTATAGCTTAGGGTAATTAAAATCAAAAACACACAGCCACCCCAAAGTTTGGGACGGCTCTGTTTACAAGAACCTCCTCTACGGTACAAGTTAAATATCCGAGAAAGCAAAAAATGGATAAAGAAGTTGTGGTACGTACGTACAATGGAATATCACTCAGCCATGATATCTACGTCATCTGGCCCGTAGCGGCATAATGAGTGGATTCAGGTACGACAATTCTACGAGAAATAAGTCACACAGAAAAAGAAACATCATAAGATATCACTAATACACGGAACGTAAACTTGGCTACACATGAACTGAATTACAAAACAGAACAGGGTCTCAAATTTAGAAAACCAACTTATGCTTGCTTATGGGGAAAGGTGAGTTGGGGTGCTGCATCAAACCAGAGATTGAAATTAGCACAGATACCGTTCCATAAGCCAAATATATAATAGACAAGACCTACTCCTTTCTCAACAAAATGGACTCAACACCCCATATTCAACGCCTGGGCATATACCTAAAAAGTAAGAATCTTAAGACCCATGGATTTATATGTCTCCATAAGGAAATCAAGCGTGTGTATAGCGGCCTAAACGCAGCAGTGAAAATCCGATAAATCCCATTATCAAAATAAATTTCACAAACAAAACACAATGACAGTGAAATAGAGAGCAATTCTTAAATAATTCATTCAGGGCTTGTGATGCAACCTGGATTTACCACACCTACACCCAGAGCTGGGTGAGACATAAGGCTGGACACTTCGGGCTGATAGCATTGGTGAGGTTCGGTGAGCAAACCTAGACCCTTTGAAGTCATACTGCATGGTACCCATTCCATGGGTCCCAACTCTCCAGGTTTAAGGGATTCTTCCTTCAGCTAAAATATGCATGGGAAACCCAGAGTATGGTCGACCTTGTGATTGGGAAACATTTTCAAATGCATCTCAGGTTTCGACCCCTGGTACTCGGGTTCACCGTTCCAGACGCTTTACTAACACTCTCCCCACTTGGAGAGTCAGTGCCTTTAACCTCCTGTTTGGCACAGTTTGCAATTTCTGCGAAAGATGAACAGGAATAGGGAGAACCAATGAGAGACTAGCTGTAGGTGTCTGCACGGGCAAATGGAACGCTCATTTCCCACCAGGAAGAGGAATTAAGCAAAGGCTCAGCGTGCCCTGCCGGAACCAGATTAGGGCCTGAAGCAATCCACGGTTTTGCGGCCATCTCACAAGAAAGCGAGTTGAAGAAAGGAGCTCAGGGGCACTGTAATTCACAAACCTGCAGAGTTATGAATGACAGCTATCGTCCAAAAATGTATTGAAGTAAGTCTTCGAAGAGGACTTGAAAGCGGGGCAGAATTTCAGGAAAACGATTTCAGGGGGTAGACAGGAATTGCACTTAAAGGATAGGAAAAGAGGCCGAATGTCGACAATGATGCACTTGGACATATAGGGCGTATGCGTTTTTTCCTGAATATATTCAGGAAAAAACGCATACGCCCTTTTTGGCCAACCAAGCAAGCGTGTCAAGGAAATCTGCACTACAATGAAGTCTCACTGCCCCCCGGTCAAAAGGGCCATCTGAAACATGTGTAAAATCCAGAAACGCAGGACAGGTCATGGAGAACAGGGAGCCTTGTTATGCTGATGGGCGGGATGTAAATTGCCAACAGCCACTCTGGAGAAGTGTATGGTGTTTCCTGAAACACGTAGAAAACGAAGCAACACAGCCTATGGCACTTCCACTTATGGTCCTATAGCTTAGGGAAATTAAAATCAAAAACACACAGGCACCCCAAAATTTGGGACGGCTCTGTTTACAAGAACCTCGTCTATGGTACAAGTTAAATATCTGAGAAAGCAAAAAATGGATAAAGAAGTTGTGGTACGTACGTACAATGGAATATAACTCAGCCATGAGATCTACGTCATCTGGCCCGTAGCGGCATACTGAGTGGATTCAGGTACGACGATTCTACGAGAAATAAGTCACACAGAAAAAGAAACATCATAAGATATCACTAATACACGGAACGTAAACTTGGCTACACATGAACTGAATTACAAAACAGAACAGGGTCTCAAATTTAGAAAACCAACTTATGCTTGCTTATGGGGAAAGGTGAGTTGGGGTGCTGCAACAAACCAGAGATTGAAATTAGCACAGATACCGTTCCATAAGCCAAATATATAATAGACAAGGCTTACACCTTGCTCAACGAAATGGACTCAACACCCCATATTCAACGCCTGGGAATATACCTGACAAGTAAGAATCTTAAGACCCATGGATATATATGTCTCCATAAGGAAATCAAGCGTGTGTACAGCCGCCTAAACGCAGCAGTGAAAATCCGATAAATCCCATTATCAAAATAAATTTCAAAAACAAAACACAATGACAGTGAAATAGAGAGCAATTCTTAAATAATTCATTCAGGGCTTGTGATGCAATCTGGATTTACCACCTCTACACCCAAAGCTGGTTGAGACATAAGGCTGGACACTTCGGGCTGATAGCAATGGTGAGGTTCGGTGAGCAAACGCTGACCCTTTGAAGTCATACTGCATGGTACCCATTCCATGGGTCCCAACTCTCCAGGTTTAAGGGATTCTTCCTTCAGCTAAAACATGCATGGGAATCCCAGAGTATGGTCCACTGTGTGATTGGGAAACGTTTTCAAATGTATCTCAGGTTTCGTCCCCTGGTACTCGGGTTCACCGTTCCAGGTGCTTTACTAACACTCTCCACACTTGGAGAGTCAGTGCCTTTAAACTCCTGTTTGGCACAGTTTGCAAATTCTGCGCAAGATGAACAGGAATAGGGAGAACCAATGAGAGACTAACTGTAGGTGTCTGCACGGGCAAATGGAACGCTCATTTCCCACCAGGAAGAGGGATTAACCAAAGGCTCAGCGTGCCCTGCCGGAACCAGATTAGGGCCTGAAGAAATCCACGGTTTTGCGGCCATCTCACAAGAAAGCGAGTTGAAGAAAGGAGCTCAGGGGCACTGTAATTCACAAACCTGCAGAGTTATGAATGACAGCTATCGTCCAAAAATGTATTGAAGTAAGTCTTCGAAAAGGACTTGAAAGCGGGGCAGAAATTCAGGAAAACTGTTTCAGGGGGTAGACTGGAATTGCACTTAAAGGATAGGAAAAGAGGCAGAATGTCGACAATGATGCACTTGGCCAAAAAGGGCGTATGCGTTTTTTCCTGAATATATTCAGGAAAAAACGCATACGCCCTTTTTGGCCAACCAAGCAAGCGTGTAAAGGAAATCTGCACTACAATGAAGTCTCACTGCCTCCTGGTCCAAACGGCCATCTGAAACAAGTGTAGAATCCAGAAACGCAGGACAGGTCATGGAGAACAGGGAGCCTTGTTATGCTGATGGTCGGGATGTAAATTGCCAACAGCCACTCTGTAGAAGTGTATGGTGTTTCCTGAAACACGTAGGAAACGAAGCAACACAGCCTATGGCACTTCCACTTAGGGTCCTATAGCTTAGGGAAATTAAAATCAAAAACACACAGCCACCCCAAAGTTTGGGACGGCTCTGTTTACAAGAACCTCGTCTACGGTACAAGTTAAATATCCGAGAAATCAAAAAATTGATAAAGAAGTTGTGGTACGTACGTAAAATGGAATATCACTCAGCAATGAGATCTACGTCATCAGGTCCGTAGCGGCATAATGAGTGGATTCAGGTACCACGATTCTACGAGAAATAAGTCACACAGGAAAAGAAACATCGTAAGATATCACTAATACACGGAACGTAAACTTGGCTACTCATGAACTGAATTACAAAACAGAACAGGGTCTCAAATTTAGAAAACCAACTTATGCTTGCTTATGGGGAAAGGTGAGTTGGGGTGCTGCATAAAACCAGAGATTGAAATTAGCACACATACTGTTCCATAAGCAAAATATATAATAGAGAAGACCTACACCTGGCTCAATGAAATGGACTCAACACCCCATATTCAAAGCCGGGGAATATACCTGACAAGTAAGAATCTTAAGACCCATGGATTTATATGTCTCCATAAGGAAATCAAGCGTGTGTACAGCGGCCTAAACGCAGCAGTGAAAATCCGATAAATCCCATTATCAAAATAAATTTCACAAACTAAACACAATGACAGTGAAATAGAGAGGAATTCTTAAATAATTCATTCAGGGCTTGTGATGCAACCTGGATTTACCACATCCACACCCAGAGCTGGGTGAGACATAAGGCTGGACACTTCGGGCTGATAGCATTGGTGAGGTACGGTGAGCAAACGCAGACCCTTTGACGTCATACTGCATGGTACCCATTCCATGGGTCCCAACTCTCCAGGATTAAGGGATTCTTCCTTCAGCTAAAACATGCATGGGAAACCCAGAGTATGTTCCACCGTGTGATTGGGAAACGTTTTCAAATGCATCTCAGGTTTCGTCCCCTGTTACTCGGGTTCACCGTTCCAGATGCTTTACTAACACTCTCCCCACATTGAGAGTCAGTGCCTTTAAACTCCTGTTTGGCACAGTTTGCAATTTCTGCGCAAGATTTACCGGAATAGGGAGAACCAATGAGAGACTAGCTGTAGGTGTCTACACGGGCAAATGGAACGCTCATTTCCCACCAGGAAGAGGAATTAACCAAAGGCTCAGCGTGCCCTGCCGGAAACATATTAGGGCCTGAAGCAATCCTGCGGTTTTGCGGCCAGCTCAAAAGAAAGCGAGTTGAAGAAAGGAGCTCAGGGGCACTGTAATTCACAAACCTGCACAGTTATTAATGACAGCTATCGTCCAAAAATGTATGGAATTAAGTCTTCGAAGAGGACTTGAAAGCAGGGCAGACTTTCAGGAAAACGATTTCAGGGGGTAGACTGGAATTGCACTTAAAGCATAGGAAAACAGGCAGAATGTCGACAATGATGCAGTTGGCCGAAAAGGGCGTATGCGTTTTTTCCTGAATATATTCAGGAAAATACGCATACGCCCTTTTTGGCCAACCAAGCAAGCGTGTAAAGGAAATCTGCACTACAATGAAGTCTCACTGCCCCCCGGTCAAAAGGGCCATCTGATAAAAGTGTAAAACCCAGAAAGGCAGGACAGGTCATGGAGAACAGGGAACCTTGTTATGGTGATGGGCGGGATGTAAATTGCCAACAGCCACTCTGGAGAAGTGTATGGTGTTTCCTGAAACACATAGGAAACAAAGCAACACAGCCTATGGCACTTCCCCTTATGGTCCTATAGCTTATGGAAATTAAAATCAAAAACACACAGCCACCCCAAAGTGTGGGACGGCTCTGTTTACAAGAACCTCGTCTACGGTAGAAGTTAAATATCCGAGAAAGCAAAAAATGTATAAAGAAGTTGTGGTACGTACGTACAATGGAATATCACTCAGCAATGTGATCTACGTCATCAGGCCCTTAGCGGCATAATGAGTGGATTCAGGTACGACGATTCTACGAAAATAAGTCACACAGAAAAAGAAACATCATAAGATATCACTAATACACGGAACGTAAACTTGGCTGCAAATGAACTGAATTACAAAACAGAACAGTGTCTCAAATTTAGAAAGCCAACTTATGCTTGCTTATGGGGAAAGGTGAGTTTGGGTGCTGCATAAAACCAGAGATTGAAATTAGCACAGATACCGTTCCATAAGCCAAATATATAATAGACAAGACCTACTCCTTGCTCAACGAAATGGACTCAACACCCCATATTCAACGCCTGGGAATATACCTGACAAGTAAGGATCTTAAGACCCATGGATTTATATGTCTCCATAAGGAAATCAAGCGTGTGTACAGCGGCCTAAACGCAGCAGTGAAAATCCGATAAATCCCATTATCTAAATAAATTTCACAAACACAACACAATGACAGTGAAATACACAGCAATTCTTAAATAATTCATTCAGGGCTTGTGATGCAACCTGGATTTACCACATCTACACCGAAGGCTGGGGGAGACATAAGGCTGGACACTTCGGGTTCATAGCATTGGTGAGGTTGGGTGAGCAAACGCAGATCCTTTGAAGTCATACTGCATGGTACCCATTCCATGGGTCCCAACTCTCCAGGTTTAAGGGATTCTTCCTTCAGCTAAAACATGCATGGGAAACCCAGAGTATGGTCCACCGTGTGATTGGGAAACGTTTTCAAATGCATCTCAGGTTTCGTCCCCTGGTACTCGGGTTCACCATTCCAGACGCTTTACTAATATTCTCCCCACTTGTTGAGTCAGTGCCTTTAACCTCCTGTTTGGCACAGTTTGCAATTTCTGCGCAAGATGAACAGGAATAGGGAGAACCAATGAGAGACTAGCTGTAGGTGTGTGCACAGGCAAATGGAACCCTCATTTCCCACCAGGAAGAGGAATTAACCAAAGGCTCAGCGTGCCCTGCCGGAACCAGATTAGGGCCTGAAGTAATCCTGCGCTTTTGTGGCCCGCTCACAAGATAGCGAGTTGAAGAAAGGAGCCCAGGGGCACTGTAATTCACAAACCTGCAGAGTTATGAATGACAGCTATCGTCCAAAAATGTATTGAAGTAAGTCTTCGAAGAGGACTTGAAAGCGGGGCAGAATTTCAGGAAAACGATTTCGGGGGTAGACTGGAATTGCACTTAAAGCATAGAAAAAGAGGCAGAATGTCCACAATGATGCACTTGGCCAAAAAGGGCGTATGCGTTTTTTCCTGAATATATTCAGGAAAAAACGCATACGCCCTTTTTGGCCAACCAAGCAAGCGTGTAAAGGAAATCTGCACTACAATGAAGTCTCACTGCCCCCCGGTCAAAACGGCCATCTGAAAAAAGTGTAAAATCCAGAAAGGCAGGACAGGTCATGGAGAACAGGGAGCCTTGTTATGCTGATGGGCGGGATTTAAATTGCCGACAGCCACTCTGGAGAAGTGTATGGTGTTTCCTTTAACACGTAGGAAACAAAGCAACACAGCCTATGGCACTTCCACTTAGGGTCCTATAGCTTAGGGACATTAAAATCAAAAACACACAGCCACCCCAAAGTTTGGGACGGCTCTGTTTACAAGAACCTCGTCTACGGTACAAGTTAAATATCCGAGAAAGCAAAAAGTGGATAAAGAAATTGTGGTACGTACGTACAATGGAATATCACTCAGCAATGAAATCTAGGTCATTAGGCCCATAGCGGCATAATGAGTGGATTCAGGTACGACGATTCTACGAGAAATAAGTCACACAGAAAAAGAAACATCATAAGATATCACTAATACACAGAAGGTAAACTTGTCTACACATGAACTGAATTACAAAACAGAACAGCGTCTCAAATTTAGAAAACCAACTTATGCTTGCTTATGGGGAAAGGTGAGTTGGGGTGCTGCATAAAACCAGAGATTGAAATTAGCACAGATATCGTTCCATAAGCCAAATATATAATAGACAAGACCTACTCCTTGCTCAACGAAATGGACTCAACACCCCATATTCAATGCCGGGGAATATACCTGACAAGTAAGAATCTTAAGACCCATCGATTTATATGTCTCCATAAGGAAATCAATCGTGTGTACAGCGGCCTAAACGCAGCAGTGAAAATCCGATAAATCCCATTATCAAAAGAAATTTCAAAAACAAAACACAATGACAGTGAAATACAGAGCAATTCTTAAATAATTCATTCAGGGCTTGTGATGCAACCTGGATTTACCACCTCTACACCCAAAGCTGGTTGAGACATAAGGCTGGACACTTCAGGCTGAAAACAATGGTGAGGTTCGGTGAGCAAACGCAGACCCTTTGAAGTCATACTGCATGGTAACCATTCCATGGGTCCCAACTCTCCAGGGTTAAGGGATTCTTCCTTCAGCTAAAACATGCATGGGAAACCTAGAGTATGGTCCACCGTGTGATTGGGAAACGTTTTCAAATGCATCTCAGGTTTCGTCCCCTGGTACTCTTGTTCACCGTTCCAGACGCTTTACTAACACTCACCCCACTTGGAGAGTCAGTGCCTTTAACCTCCTGTTTGGCACAGTTTGCAATTTCTGCGCAAGATGAACAGGAATAGGGAGAACCAATGAGAGACTAGCTCTAGGTGTCTGCACGTGCAAATGGAACGCTCATTTCCCACCAGGAAGAGGGATTAACCAAAGGCTCAGCATGCCCTGCCAGAGCCAGATTAGGGCCTGAAGCAATCCTGCGGTTTTGTGGCCAGCTCACAAGAAAGCGAGTTGAAGAAAGGAGCTCAGGGGCACTGTACTTCACAAACCTGCAGAGTTATGAATGACAGCTATCGTCCAAAAATGTATTGAAGTAAGTCTTCGAAGAGGACTTGAAAGGGGGGCAGAATTTCAGGAAAACGATTTCAGGGGGTAGACTGGAATTGCACTTAAAGCATAGGAAAAGAGGCAGAATGTCCACAATGATGCACTTGGCCAAAAAGGGCGTATGCGTTTTTTCCTGCATATATTCAGGAAAAAACGCATACGCACTTTTTGGCCAACCAAGCAAGCGCGTAAAGGAAATCTGCACTACAATGAAGTCTCACTGCCCCGCGGTCAAAAGGGCCATCTGAAAAAAGCGTAAAATCCAGAAAGGCAGGACAGGTCATGGAGAACAGGGAGCCTTGTTATGCTGATGGGCGGGATGTAAATTGCCAACAGCCACTCTGGAGAACTGTATGGTGTTTCCTGAAACACGTAGAAAACAAAGCAACACAGCCTATGGCACTTCCACTTAGGGTCCTATAGCTTAGGGAAATTAAAATCAAAAAAACATAGCCACCCAAAAGTTTGGGACGGCTCTGTTTACAAGAACCTCGTTTACGGTACAAGTTAAATATCCGAGAAAGTAAAAAATGGATAAAGAAGTTGTGGTACGTACGTACAATGGAATAACACTCAGCAATGAAATCTACGTCATCAGGCCCGTAGCGGCATAATGAGTGGATTCAGGTACGACGATTCTACGAGAAATAAGTCACACAGAAAAAGAAACATCATAAGATATCACTAATACGCGGAAGGTAAACTTGTCAACACATGAACTGAATTACAAAACAGAACAGGGTCTCAAATATAGAAAACCAACTTATGCTTCCTTATGGGGAAAGGTGAGTTGGGGTGCTGCATCAAACCAGAGATTGAAATTAGCACAGATACCGTTCCATAAGCCAAATATATAATAGAAAAGACCTACTGTTGCTCAACGAAATGGACTCAACACCCCACATTCAACGCCTGAAAATATACCTGACAAGTAAGAATCTTAAGACCCATGGATTTATATGTCTCCATAAGGAAGTCAAGCGTGTGTACAGTGGCCTAAACGCAGCAGTGAAAATCCGATAAATCCCATTAACAAAATGAATTTCAAAAACAAAACACAATGACAGTGAAATAGAGAGCAATTCTTAAATAATTCATTCAGGGCTTGTGATGCAACCTGGATTTACCACATCTACACCCAGAGCTGGGTGAGACATAAGGCTGGACACTTCGGGCTGATAGCATTGGTGAGGTTTGGTGAGCAAACGCAGACCCTTTGAAGTCATACTGCATGGTACCCATTCCATGGGTCCCAACTCTCCAGGTTTAAGGGATTCTTCCTTCAGATAAAACATGCATGGGAAACCCGGAGTATGTTCCACCGTGTGATTGGGAAACGTTTTCAAATGCATCTCAGGTTTCATCCCCTAGTACTCGGGTGCACCGTTCCAGACACTTTACTAACACTCTCCCCACTTGGAAAGTCAGTGCCTTTAACCTTCTGTTTGGCACAGTTTGCAATTTCTGCGCAAGATGAACAGGAATAGGGAGAACCAATGAGAGACTAGCTGTAGGTGTCTGCACGGGCAAATGGAACGCTCATTTCCCACCAGGCAGAGGAATTAACCAAAGGCTCAGTATGCCCTGCCGGAACCAGATTAGGGCCTGAAGCAATCCTGCGGTTTTGCGGCCAGCTCACAAGAAAGCGAGTTGAAGAAAGGAGCTCAGGGGCACTGTAATTCACAATCCTGCAGAGTTATGAATGACAGCTATCGTCCAAAAATGTATTGAAGTAAGTCTTCGAAGAGGACTTGAAAGCGGGGCAGAATTTCAGGAAAACGATTTCAGGAGGTAGACTGGAATTGCACTTAAAGCATAGGAAAAGAGGCAGAATGTCAACAATGATGCACTTGGCCAAAAAGGGCGTATGCGTTTTTTCCTGAATATATTCAGGAAAAAACGCATACGCCCTTTTTGGCCAACCAAGCAAGCTTGTAAAGGAAATCTGCACTACAATGAAGTCTCACTGCCCCCCGGTCAAAAGGGCCATCCGAAACAAGTGTAAAATCCAGAAAGGCAGGACAGGTCATGGAGAACAGGGAGCCTTGTTATGCTGATGGGCGGGATGTAAATTGCCAACAGCCACTCTGGAGATGTGTATGGTGTTTCCTGAAACACGTAGGAAACAAAGCAACACAGCCTATGGCACTTCCACTTAGGGTCCTATAGCTTAGGGAAATTGAAATCAAAAACACACAGCCACCCCTAATTTGGGACGGCTCTGTTTACAAGAACCTCGTCTACGGTACAAGTTACATATCCGTGAAAGCAAAAAATGGATAAAGTAGTTGTGATACGTACGTACAATGGAATATCACTCAGCAATAAGATCTACGTCATCAGGCCCGAAGCGGCATAATGAGTGGATTAACGTACGACGAGTCAACAATAAATAAGTCACACAGAAATAGAAACATCATAAGATATCACTAATACACGGAACGTAAACTTGGCTACACATGAACTGAATTAGCAAACAGAACAGGGTCTCAAATTTAGAAAGCCAACTTATGCTTGCTTATGGGGAATGGTGAGTTGGGGTGCTGCATCAAACCAGAGATTGAAATTAGCACCGATACCGTTCCACAAGCGAAATATATAATAGACAAGACAAACTCCTTGCTCAACGAATTGGACTCAACACCACATATTCAACGCCTGGGAATATACCTGACAAGTAAGAATCTTAAGACCCATGGATTTATATGTCTCCATAAGGAAGTCAAGCGTGTGTACAGGGGCCTAAACGCAGCAGTGAAAATCCGATAAATCCCATTATCAAAATAAATTTCACAAACACAACACAATGACAGTGAAATAGAAAGCAATTCTTAAATAATTCATTCAGGGCTTGTGATGCAACCTGGATTTACCACATCTACACCCAGAGCTGGGTGAGACATAAGGCTGGACACTTCGGGATGATAGCATTGGTGAGGTTGGTTGAGCAAACGCAGATCCTTTGAAGTCATACTGCATGGTACCCATTCCATGGGTCCCAACTCTCCAGGTTTAAGGGATTCTTCCTTCAGCTAAAACATGCATGGGAAACCCAGAGTATGGTCCACCGTGTGATTGGGAAACGTTTTCAAATGCATCTCAGGTTTCCACGCCTGGTACTCGGGTGCACCGTTCCAGACACTTTACTAATCATCTCCCCACTTGGAGAGTCAGTGCCTTTAACTTCCTGTTTGGCACAGTTTGCAATTTTTGCGCAAGATGATCAGGAATAGGGAGAACCAATGAGAGACTAGCTGTAGGTGTCTGCACGGACAAATGGAACGCTCATTTCTCACCAGGAAGAGGAATTAACGAAAGGCTCAGCGTGCCCTGCCGGAACCAGATTAGGGCCTGAAGCCATCCTGCGTTTTTGCGGCCAGCTCATAAGATAGCGAGTTGAAGAAAGGAGCTCAGGGGCACTGTAATTCACAATCCTGCAGAGTTATGAATGACAGCTCTCGTCCAAATATGTATTGAAGTAAGTATTCGAAGAGGACTTGAAAGCGGGGCAGAATTTCAGGAAACGATTTCAGGGGGTAGTCTGGAATTGCACGTAAAGCATAGGAAAAGACGCAGAATGTCCACAATGATGCACTTGGCCAAAAAGGGCGTATGCGTTTTTTCCTGAATATATTCAGGAAAAAACGCATACGCCCTTTTTGGCCAACCAAGCAAGCGTAAAAAGGAAATCTGCACTACATTGAAGTCTCACTGCCCCCCGGTCAAAAGGGCCATCTGAAAAAAGTGTAAAATCCAGAAAGGCAGGACAGGTCAAGGAGAACAGGGAGCCTTGTTATACTGATGGGCGGGATGTAAATTGCCAACAGCCACTCTGGAGAAGTGTATGGTGTTTCCTGAAACACGTAGGAAACAAAGCAGCACAACCTATGGCACTTCCACTTAGGGTCCTATAGCTTAGGGAAATTAAAATCGAAAAGACACAGCCACCCCAAAGTTTGGGACGGCTCTGTTTACAAGAACCTCGTCTACGGTACATGTTAAATATCCGAAAAAGCAAAAAATGGATAAAGAAATTGTGGTACGTATGTACAATGGAATATCACTCAGCAATGAGATCTACGTCATCAGGCCCATAGCGGCATAATGAGTGGATTCAGGTACGACGATTCTAAGAGAAATAAGTCACACAGAAATAGAAACATCATAAGATATCATTAATAAACGGAATGTAAACTTGGCTACACATGAACTGAGTTACAAAACAGAGCAGGGTCTCAAATTTAGAAAACCAACTTATGCTTGCTTATGGGGAAAGGTGAGTTGCGGTGCTGCATCAAACCAGAGATTGAAATTAGCACAGATAACGTTCCATAAGCCAAATATATAATAGACAAGACCTACTCCTTGCTCAACGAAATGGACTCAACACCACATATTCAACGCCTGGGAATATACCTGACAAGTAAGAATATTAAGACCCATGGATTTATATGTCTCCATAAGGAAATCAAGCGTGTGTAGAGGCCTAAACGCAGCAGTGAAAATCCGATAAATCCCATTATCAAAATAAATTTCACAAACACAACACAATGACAGTGAAATAGAGAGCAATTCTTAAATAACTCATTCAGGGCTTTTGATGCAACCTGGATTTTCCACATCTACACCCAAAGCTGGTTGAGACATAAGGCTGGACACTTCAGGCTGATAACAATGGTGAGGTTCGGTGAGCAAACGCAGACCCTTTGAAGTCATAATGCATGGTAGCCATTCCATGGGTCCCAACTCTCCAGGGTTAAGGGATTCTTCCTTCAGCTAAAACATGCATGGGAAACCCAGAGTATGGTCCACCGTGTGATTGGGAAACGTTTTCAAATGCATCTCAGGTTTCGTCCCCTGGTACTCTGGTTCACCGTTCCAGACGCTTTACTAACACTCTCCCCACTTGGAGAGTCAGTGCCTTTAACCTCCTGTTTGGCACAGTTTGCAATTTCTGTGCAAGATGAACAGGAATAGGGAGAACCAATGAGAGACTAGCTCTAGGTGTCTGCACGTGCAAATGGAACGCTCATTTCCCACCAGGAAGAGGGATTAACCAAAGGCTCAGCATGCCCTGCCAGAGCCAGATTAGGGCCTGAAGCAATCCTGCGGTTTTGCAGCCAGCTCACAAGAAAGCGAGTTGAAGAACGGAGCTCAGGGGCACTGTAATTCACAAACCTGCAGAGTTATGAATGACAGCTATCGTCCAAAAATGTATTGAAGTAAGTCTTCGAAGAGGACTTGAAAGGGGGGCAGAATTTCAGGAAAACGATTTCAGGGGGTAGACTGGAATTGCACTTAAAGCATAGGAAAAGAGGCAGAATGTCCACAAGGATGCACTTGGCCAAAAAGGGCGTATGCGTTTTTTCCTGCATATATTCAGGAAAAAACGCATACGCACTTTTTGGCCAACCAAGCAAGCGTGTCAAGGAAATCTGCACTACAATGAAGTCTCACTGCCCCGCGGTCAAAAGGGCCATCTGAAAAAAGCGTAAAATCCAGAAAGGCAGGACAGGTCATGGAGAACAGGGAGCCTTGTTATGCTGATGGGCGGGATGTAAATTGCCAACAGCCACTCTGGAGAAGTGTATGGTGTTTCCTGAAACACGTAGGAAACAAAGCAACACAGCCTATGGCACTTCCACTTAGGGTCCTATAGCTTAGGGAAATTAAAATCAAAAAACATAGCCACCCAAAAGTTTGGGACGGCTCTGTTTACAAGAACCTCGTTTACGGTACAAGTTAAATATCCGAGAAAGTAAAAAATGGATAAAGAAGTTGTGGTACGTACGTACAATGGAATAACACTCAGCAATGAAATCTACGTCATCAGGCCCGTAGCGGCATAATGAGTGGATTCAGGTACGACGATTCTACGAGAAATAAGTCACACAGAAAAAGAAACATCATAAGATATCACTAATACACGGAAGGTAAACTTGTCAACACATGAACTGAATTACAAAACAGAACAGGGTCTCAAATATAGAAAACCAACTTATGCTTGCTTATGGGGAAAGGTGAGTTGGGGTGCTGCATAAAACCAGAGATTGAAATTAGCACAGATACCGTTCCATAAGCCAAATATATAATAGAAAAGACCTACTGTTGCTCAACGAAATGGACTCAACACCCCACATTCAACGCCTGAAAATATACCTGACAAGTAAGAATCTTAAGACCCATGGATTTATATGTCTCCATAAGGAAGTCAAGCGTGTGTACATTGGTCTAAACGCAGCAGTGAAAATCCGATAAATCCCATTAACAAAATGAATTTCAAAAACAAAACACAATGACAGTGAAATAGAGAGCAATTCTTAAATAATTCATTCAGGGCTTGTGATGCAACCTGGATTTACCACATCTACACCCAGAGCTGGGTGAGACATAAGGCTGGACACTTCGGGCTGATAGCATTGGTGATGTTTGGTGAGCAAACGCAGACCCTTTGAAGTCATACTGCATGGTACCCATTCCATGGGTCCCAACTCTCCAGGTTTAAGGGATTCTTCCTTCAGATAAAACATGCATGGGAAACCCGGAGTATGTTCCACCGTGTGATTGGGAAACGTTTTCAAATGCATCTCAGGTTTCATCCCCTAGTACTCGGGTGCACCGTTCCAGACACTTTACTAACACTCTCCCCACTTGGAAAGTCAGTGCCTTTAACCTTCTGTTTGGCACAGTTTGCAATTTCTGCGCAAGATGAACAGGAATAGGGAGAACCAATGAGAGACTAGCTGTAGGTGTCTGCACGGGCAAATGGAACGCTCATTTCCCACCAGGCAGAGGAATTAACCAAAGGCTCAGCATGCCCTGCCGGAACCAGATTAGGGCCTGAAGCAATCCTGCGGTTTTGCGGCCAGCTCACAAGAAAGCGAGTTGAAGAAAGGAGCTCAGGGGCACTGTAATTCACAATCCTGCAGAGTTATGAATGACAGCTATCGTCCAAAAATGTATTGAAGTAAGTCTTCGAAGAGGACTTGAAAGCGGGGCAGAATTTCAGGAAAACGATTTCAGGAGGTAGACTGGAATTGCACTTAAAGCATAGGAAAAGAGGCAGAATGTCAACAATGATGCACTTGGCCAAAAAGGGCGTATGCGTTTTTTCCTGAATATATTCAGGAAAAAACGCATACGCACTTTTTGGCCAACCAAGCAAGCTTGTAAAGGAAATCTGCACTACAATGAAGTCTCACTGCCCCCCGGTCAAAAGGGCCATCCGAAACAAGTGTAAAATCCAGAAAGGCAGGACAGGTCATGGAGAACAGGGAGCCTTGTTATGCTGATGGGCGGGATGTAAATTGCCAACAGCCACTCTGGAGATGTGTATGGTGTTTCCTGAAACACGTAGGAAACAAAGCAACACAGCCTATGGCACTTCCACTTAGGGTCCTATAGCTTAGGGAAATTGAAATCAAAAACACACAGCCACCCCTAATTTGGGACGGCTCTGTTTACAAGAACCTCGTCTACGGTACAAGTTAAATATCCGTGAAAGCAAAAAATGGATAAAGTAGTTGTGATACGTACGTACAATGGAATATCACTCAGCAATAAGATCTACGTCATCAGGCCCGAAGCGGCATAATGAGTGGATTAACGTACGACGAGTCAACAATAAATAAGTCACACAGAAATAGAAACATCATAAGATATCACTAATACACGGAACGTAAACTTGGCTACACATGAACTGAATTAGCAAACAGAACAGGGTCTCAAATTTAGAAAGCCAACTTATGCTTGCTTATGGGGAATGGTGAGTTGGGGTGCTGCATCAAACCAGAGATTGAAATTAGCACCGATACCGTTCCACAAGCGAAATATATAATAGACAAGACAAACTCCTTGCTCAACGAATTGGACTCAACACCACATATTCAACGCCTGGGAATATACCTGACAAGTAAGAATCTTAAGACCCATGGATTTATATGTCTCCATAAGGAAGTCAAGCGTGTGTACAGGGGCCTAAACGCAGCAGTGAAAATCCGATAAATCACATTATCAAAATAAATTTCACAAACACAACACAATGACAGTGAAATAGAGAGCAATTCTTAAATAATTCTTTCAGGGCTTGTGATGCAACCTGGATTTACCACATCTACACCCAGAGCTGGGTGAGACATAAGGCTGGACACTTCGGGATGATAGCATTGGTGAGGTTGGTTGAGCAAACGCAGATCCTTTGAAGTCATACTGCATGGTACCCATTCCATGGGTCCCAACTCTCCAGGTTTAAGGGATTCTTCCTTCAGCTAAAACATGCATGGGAAACCCAGAGTATGGTCCACCGTGTGATTGGGAAACGTTTTCAAATGCATCTCAGGTTTCCACGCCTGGTACTCGGGTGCACCGTTCCAGACACTTTACTAATCATCTCCCCACTTGGAGAGTCAGTGCCTTTAACTTCCTGTTTGGCACAGTTTGCAATTTCTGCGCAAGATGATCAGGAATAGGGAGAACCAATGAGAGACTAGCTGTAGGTGTCTGCACGGACAAATGGAACGCTCATTTCTCACCAGGAAGAGGAATTAACGAAAGGCTCAGCGTGCCCTGCCGGAACCAGATTAGGGCCTGAAGCCATCCTGCGTTTTTGCGGCCAGCTCATAAGATAGCGAGTTGAAGAAAGGAGCTCAGGGGCACTGTAATTCACAATCCTGCAGAGTTATGAATGACAGCTCTCGTCCAAATATGTATTGAAGTAAGTATTCGAAGAGGACTTGAAAGCGGGGCAGAATTTCAGGAAAACGATTTCAGGGGGTAGTCTGGAATTGCACGTAAAGCATAGGAAAAGACGCAGAATGTCCACAATGATGCACTTGGCCAAAAAGGGCGTATGCGTTTTTTCCTGAATATATTCAGGAAAAAACGCATACGCCCTTTTTGGCCAACCAAGCAAGCGTAAAAAGGAAATCTGCACTACATTGAAGTCTCACTGCCCCCCGGTCAAAAGGGCCATCTGAAAAAAGTGTAAAATCCAGAAAGGCAGGACAGGTCAAGGAGAACAGGGAGCCTTTTTATGCTGATGGGCGGGATGTAAATTGCCAACAGCCACTCTGGAGAAGTGTATGGTGTTTCCTGAAACACGTAGGAAACAAAGCAATACAGCCTATGGCACTTCCACTTATGGTCCTATAGCTTAGGGAAATTAAAATCAAAATCACACAGCCACCCCAAAGTTTGGGACGGCTCTGTTTACAAGAACCTCGTCTACGGTACAAGTTAAATATCCGAGAAAGCAAAAAATGGATAAAGAAGTTGTGGTACGTACGTACAATGGAATATCACTCAGCAATGAGATCTACGTCATCAGGCCCGTAGCGGCATAATGAGTGGATTCAGGTACGACGATTCTACGAGAAATAAGTCACACAGAAAAAGAAACATCATAAGATATCACTAATACACGGAACGTAAACTTGGCTGCACATGAACTGAATTACAAAACAGAACAGGGTCTCAAATTTAGAAAACCAACTTATGCTTGCTTAAGGGGAAAGTTGAGTTTGGGTGCTGCATAAAACCAGAGATTGAAATTAGCACAGATACCGTTCCATAAGCAAAATATATATCAGACAAGACCTGCTCCTTGCTCAAGGAAATGGACTCAACACCCCATATTCAACGCCTGGGAATATACCTGACAAGTAAGGATCTTAAGACCCATGGATTTATATGTCTCCATAAGGAAATCAAGCGTGTGTATAGCGGCCTAAACGCAGCAGTGAAAATCCGATAAATCCCATTATCAAAATAAATTTCACAAACACAACACAATGACAGTGAAATAGAGAGCAATTCTTAAATAATTCATTCAGGGCTTGTGATGCAACCTGGATTTACCACATCTACACCCAGAGCTGGTTGAGATATAAGGCTGGACACCTCGGGCTGATAGCATTGGTGAGGTTCGGTGAGCAAACGCAGACCCTTTGAAGTCATACTGCATGGTACACATTCCATGGGTCCCAACTCTCCAGGTTTAAGGGATTCTTCCTTCAGCTAAAACATGCATGGGAAACCCAGAGTATGGTCCACCGTGTGATTGGGAAACGTTTTCAAATGCATCTCAGTTTTCGACCCCTGGTACTCGGGTGCACCGTTCCAGACGCTTTACTAACACTCTCCCCTCTTGGAGAGTCAGTGCCTTTAACCTCCTGTTTGGCACAGTTTGAAAATTCTGCGCAAGATTTACCGGAATAGGGAGAACCAATGAGAGACTAGTTGTAGGTGTCTACACGGGCAAATGGAACGCTCATTTCCCACCAGGAAGGGGAATTAACCAAAGGCTCAGCGTGCCCTGCCGGAAACATATTAGGGCCTGAAGCAATCCTGCGGTTTTGCGGCCAGCTCACAAGAAAGCGAGTTGAAGAAAGGAGCTCAGGGGCACTGTAATTCACAAACCTGCAGAGTTATGAATGACAGCTATCGTCCAAAAATGTAATGAAGTAAGCCTTTGAAGAGGACTTGAAAGCGGGGCAGAATTTCAGGAAAACCATTTCAGGGGGTAGACTGGAATTGCACTTAAAGCATAGGAAAAGAGGCAGAATGTCGACAATGATGCAGTTGGCCAAAAAGGGCGTATGCGTTTTTTCCTGAATATATTCAGGAAAAAAAGCATACGCCCTTTTTGGCCAACCAAGCAAGCGTGTAAAGGAAATCTGCACTACAATGAAGTCTCACTGGCCCCCGGTCAAAAGGGCCATCTGAAAAAAGTGTAAAATCCAGAAAGGCAGGACAGGTCATGGAGAACAGGGAGCCTTGTTATGCTGATGGGCGGGATGTAAACTGCCAACAGCCACTCTGGAGAAGTGTATGGTGTTTCCTGAAACACGTAGGAAACAAAGCAACACAGCCTATGGCACTTCCACTTAGGGTCCTATAGCTTAGGGAAATTAAAATCAAAATCACACAGCCACCCCAAAGTTTGCGACGGCTCTGTTTATAAGAACCTCGTCTACGGTAGAAGTTAAATATCCGAGAAAGCAAAAAATGGATAAAGAATTTGTGGTACATACGTACAATGGAATATCACTCAGCAATGAGATCTACGTCATCAGGCCCGTAGCGGCATAATGAGTGGATTCAGGTACGACGATTCTACGAGAAATAAATCACACAGAAAAAGAAACATCATAAGGTATCACTAATACACGGAACGTAAACTTGGCTACACATGAACTGAATTACAAAACAGAACAGGTTCTCAAATTTAGAAAACCAACTTATGCTTGCTTATGGGGAAAGGTGAGTTTGGGTGCTGCATCAAACCAGAGATTGAAATTAGCACAGATACCGTTCAATAAACCAAATATATAATAGACAAGACCTACTCCTTGCTCAACGAAATGGACTCAACACCCCATATTCAACGCCTGGGAATATACCTGACAAGTAAGAATCTTAAGACCAATGGATTTATATGTCTCCATAAGGAAATCAAGGGTGTGTATAGCGGCCTAAACGCAGCAGTGAAAATCCGATAAATCCCATTATCAAAACAAATTTCAAAAACACAACACAATGACAGTGAAATAGAGAGCAATTCTTAAATAATTCATTCAGGGCTTGTGATGCAACCTGGATTTACCACATCTACACCCAGAGCTGGTTGAGTCATAAGGCTGGACACTTCGGGCTGATAGCATTGGTGAGGTTCGGTGAGCAAACGCAGACCCTTTGAAGTCATACTGCATGGTACCCATTCCATGGGTCCCAACTCTCCAGCTTTAAGGGATTCTTCCTTCAGCTAAAACATGCATGGGAAACCCAGAGTATGGTCCACCGTGTGATTGGGAAACGTTTTCAAATGCATCTCAGGTTTCGAACCATGGTACTCGGGTGCACCGTTCCAGACGCTTTACTAACACTCTCCCCTCTTGGAGAGTCAGTGCCTTTAACCTCCTGTTTGGCACAGTTTGAAAATTCTGCGCAAGATTTACTGGAATAGGGAGAACCAATGAGAGACTAGTTGTAGGTGTCTGCACAGGCAAATGGAAAGCTCATTTCCCACCAAGAAGAGGAATTAAGCAAAGGCTCAGCGTGCCCTGCCGGAACCAGATTAGGGCCTGAAGCAATCCTGCGGTTTTGCGGCCAGCTCACAAGAAAGCGAGTTGACGAAAGGAGCTCAGGGGCACTGTAATTCACAAACCTGCAGAGTTATGAATGACAGCTATCGTACAAAAATGTATTGAAGTAAGTTTTCGAAGAGGACTTGAAAGCGGGGCAGAAATTCAGGAAAACGATTTCAGGGGGTAGACTGGAATTGCACTTAAAGCATAGGAAAAGAGGCAGAATGTCCACAATGATGCACTTGGCCAAAAAGGGCGTATGCGTTTTTTCCTGAATATATTCAGGAAAAAACGCATACGCCCTTTTAGGCCAACCAAGCAAGCGTGTAAAGGAAATCTGCACTACATTGAAGTCTCACTGCCCCCCGGTCAAAAGGGCCATCTGAAAAAAGTGTAAAATCCAGAAAGGCAGGACAGGTCATGGAGAACAGGGAGCCTTGTTATGCTGATGGGCGGGATGTAAATTGCCAACAGCCACTCTGGAGAAGTGTATGGTGTTTCCTGAAACACGTAGGAAACAAAGCAACACAGCCTATGGCACTTCCACTTAGGGTCCTATAGCTTAGGGAAATTAAAATCAAAAACACACAGGCACCCCAAAGTTTGGGACGGCTCTGTTTACAAGAACCTCGTCTACGGTACAAGTTAAATATCCGAGAAAGCAAAAAATGGATAAAGAAGTTGTGGTACGTACGTACAATGGAATATCACTCAGCAATGAGATCTACGTCATCAGGCCCGTAGCGGCATAATGAGTGGATTCAGGTACGACGACTCTACGAGAAATAAGTCACACAGAAAAAGAAACATCATAAGATATCACTAATACACGGAACGTAAACTTGGCTACACATGAACTGAATTACAAAACAGAACAGGGTCTCAAATTTCGAAAACCAACTTATGCTTGCTTATGGGGAAAGGTGAGTTGGGGAGCTGCATCAAACCAGAGATTGAAATTAGCACAGATACCGTTCCATAAGCCAAATATATCATAGACAAGACCTACTCCTTGCTCAACGAAATGGACTCAACACCCCATATTCAACGCCTGGGAATATACCTGACAAGTAAGAATCTTAAGACCCATGGATTTATATGTCTCCATAAGGAAATCAAGCGTGTGTACAGCGGCCTAAACGCAGCAGTGAAAATCCGATAAATCCCATTATCAAAGTAAATTTCACAAAAAAACACAATGACAGTGAAATAGAGAGCAATTCTTAAATAATTCATTCAGGGCTTGTGATGCAACCTGGATTTACCACATCTACACCCAGAGCTGGGTGAGACATAAGGCTGGACACTTCGGGCTGATAGCATTGGTGAGGTTCGGTGAGGAAATGCAGACCCTTTGAAGTCATACTGCATGGTAGCCATTCCATGGTCCCAACTCTCCAGGTTTAAGGGATTCTTCCTTCAGCTAAAACATGCATGGGAAACCCAGAGCGTGGTCCACCGTGTAATTGGGAAACGTTTTCAAATGCATCTCAGGTTTCGTACCCTGGTACTCGGGTTCACCGTTCCAGACGCTTTACTAACACTCTCCCCACTTGGAGAGTCAGGGCCTTTAACCTCCTGTTTGGCACAGTTTGCAATTTCTGAACAAGATGAACAGGAATAGGGAGAACCAATGAGAGACTAGCTGTAGGTGTCTGCACGGGCAAATGGAACGCTCATTTCCCACCAGGAAGAGGGATTAACCAAAGGCTCTGCGTGCCCTGCCGGAACCAGATTAGGGCCTGAAGCAATCCTGCGGTTTTTCGGCCAGCACACAAGAAAGCGAGTTGAAGAAAGGAGCTCAGGGCCACTGTAATTCACAAACCTGCAGAGTTATGAATGACAGCTATCGTCCAAAAATGTATTGAAGTAAGTCTTCGAAGAGGACTTGAAAGCGGGGCAGAATTTCAGGAAAACGATTTCAGGGGGTAGACTGGAATTGCATTTAAAGCATAGGAAAAGAGGCAGAATGTCCACAGTGATTCACTTGGCCAAAAAGGGCGTATGCGTTTTTTCCTGAATATATTCAGGAAAAAATGCATACACACTTTTTGGCCAACCAAGCAAGCGTGTAAAGGAAATCTGCACTACATTGAAGTCTCACTGCCCCCCGGTCAAAAGGGCCATCTGAAAAAAGTGTAAAATCCAGAAAGGCAGGACAGGTCATGGAGAACAGGGAGCCTTGTTTTGCTGATGGGCGGGATGTAAATTGCCAACAGCCACTCTGGAGAAGTGTATGGTGTTTCCTGAAACACGTAGGAAACCAAGCAACACAGCCTATGGCACTTCCACTTATGGTCCTATAGCTTAGGGAAATTAAAATCAAAAACACACAGGCACCCCAAAGTTTGGGACGGCTCTGTTTACAAGAACCTCATCTACGGTACAAGTTAAATATGCGAGAAAGCAAAAAATGGATAAAGAAGTTGTGGTACGTACGTACAATGGAATATCACTCAACAATCAGATCTTCGTCATCAGGCCCATGGCAGCATAATGAGTGGATTAACGTAGGAGGAGTCTACGAGAAATAAGTCACACAGAAAAAGAAACATCATAAGATATCACTAATACACGGAACATAAACTTGGCTACACATGAACTGAATTACAAAACAGAACAGGGTCTCAAATTTAGAAAACCAACTTATGCTTGCTTATGGGGAAAGGTGAGTTGGGGTGCTGCATCAAACCAGAGATTGAAATTAGCACAGATACCGTTCCATAAGCCAAATATATAATAGACAAGACCTACTGTTGCTCAACGAAATGGACTCAACACCCCATATTCAACGCCTGGGAATATACCTGACAAGTAAGAATCTTAAGACCCATGGATTTATATGTCTCCATAAGGAAGTCAAGCGTGTGTACAGTGGCCTAAACGCAGCAGTGAAAATCCGATAAGTCCCATTAACAAAATAAATTTCACAAACAAAACACAATGACATGCAAATGAAGCAAATGACAAAGGATTAATCTCCAAAATTTACAAGCAGCTCATGCAGCTCAATAACAAAAAAACAAACAACCCAATCCAAAAATGAGCAGAAGACCTAAATAGACATTTCTCCAAAGAAGATATACAGAATGCCAACAAACACATGAAAGAATGCTCAACATCATTAATCATTAGAGAAATGCAAATCAAAACTACAATGAGATATCATCTCACACCAGTCAGAATGGCCATCATCAAAAAATCTAGAAACAGTAAATGCTGGAGAGGGTGTGGAGAAAAGGGAACACTCTTGCACTGCTGGTGGGAATGTGAATTGGTTCAGCCACTATGGAGAACAGTATGGAGGTTCCTTAAAAAACTACAAATAGAATTACCATATGACCCAGCAATCCCACTACTGGGCATATACCCTGGGAAAACCAAAATTCAAACAGAGTCATGTACCAAAATGTTCATTGCAGCTCTATTTACAATAGCCCGGAGATGGAAACAACCTAAGCGCCCATCATCGGATGAATGGATAAAGAAAATGTGGCACATATATACAATGGAATATTACTAAGCCTTAAAAAGAAATGAAATTGAGCTATTTGTAATGAGATGGATAGACCTAGAGTCTGTCATACAGAGTGAAGTAAGTCAGAAAGAAAAAGACAAATACCGTATGCTAACACATATATATGGAATTTAAGGGGATAAAAAATGTCATGAAGAACCTAGGGGTAAGACAGGAATAAAGACGCAGACCTACTGGAGAACGGACTTGAGGATATGGGGAGGGGGAGGGGTGAGCTTTGACAGGGCGAGAGAGAGTCATGGACATATACACACTAACAAACGTAGTAAGGTAGATAGCTAGTGGGAAGCAGCCGCAAGGCACAGGGATATTAGCTTGGTGCTTTGTGACAGCCTGGAGGGGTGGGATAGGGAGAGTGGGAGGGAGGGAGACGCAAGAGGGAAGACATATGGGAACATATGTATATGTATAACTGATTCACTTTGTTATAAAGCAGAAACTAACACACCATTGTAAAGCAATTATACCCCAATAAAGATGTTTAAAAAAAAAACACAATGACAGTGAAATAGAGAGCAATTCTTAAATAATTCATTCAGGGCTTGTGATGCAACCTGGATTTACCACATCTACACCCAGAGCTGGTTGAGACATAAGGCTGGATACTTTGGGCTGATAGCATTGGTGAGGTTTGGTGAGCAAACGCAGACCCTTTGAAGTCATACTGCATGGTACCCATTCCATGGGTCCCAACTCTCCAGGTTTAAGGGATTCTTCCTTCAGCTAAAACATGCATGGGAAACCCGGAGTATGTTCCACCGTGTGATTGGGAAACGTTTTCAAATGCATCTCAGGTTTCGTCCCCTGGTACTCAGGTGCACCGTTCCAGACACTTTACTAAAACTCTCCCCACTTGGAAAGTCAGTGCCTTTAACCTCCTGTTTGGCACAGTTTGCAATTTCTGCGCAAGATGAACAGGAATAGGGAAAACCAATGAGAGACTAGCTGTAGGTGTCTGCACGGGCAAATGGAATGCTCATTTCCCACCAGGAAGAGGAATTAACCAAAGGCTCAGCGTGCCCTGCCGGAACCAGATTAGGGCCTGAAGCAATCCTGCAGTTTTGCGGCCAGCTTACAAGAAAGCGAGTTGAAGAAAGGAGCTCAGGGGCACTGTAATTCACAATATTGCAGAGTTATGAATGACAGCTATCGTCCAAAAATGTATTGAAGTAAGTTTTCGAAGAGGACTTGAAAGCGGGGCAGAATTTCAGGAAAACGATTTCAGGAGGTAGACAGGAATTGCACTTAAAGCATAGGAAAAGAGGCAGAATGTCCACAATGATGCACTTGGCCAAAAAGGGCGTATGCGTTTTTTCCTGAATATATTCAGGAAAAAATGCATACGCCCTTTTTGGCCAACCAAGCAAGCGTGTAAAGGAAATCTGCACTACATTGAAGTCTCACTGCCCCCCGGTCAAAAGGGCCATCTGAAAAAAGTGTAAAATCCAGAAAGGCAGGACAGGTCATGGAGAACAGGGAGCCTTGTTATGCTGATGGGCGGGATGTAAATTGCCAACAGCCACTCTGGAGAAGTGTATGGTGTTGCCTGAAACACGTAGGAAACAAAGCAACACAGCCTATGGCACTTCCACTTAGGGTCCTATAGCTTAGGGAAATTAAATTCAAAAACACAGAGGCACCCCAAAGTTTGGGACGGCTCTGTTTACAAGAACCTCGTCTACGGTACAAGTTAAATATCCGAGAAAGCAAAAAATGGATAAAGAAGTTGTGGTACGTACGTACAATGGAATATCACTCAACAATGAGATCTACGTCATCAGGCCCATAGCGGCATAATGAGTGGATTCAGGTACGACGATTCTACGAGAAATAAGTCACACAGAAAAAGAAACATCATAAGATATCACTAATACACGGAACATAAACTTGGCTACACATGAACTTAATTACAAAACAGAACAGGGTCTCAAATTTAGAAAACCAACTTATGCTTGCTTATGGGGAAAGGTGAGTTGGGGTGCTGCATAAAACCAGAGATTGAAATTAGCACAGATACCGTTCCATAAGCCAAATATATAATAGACAAGACCTACTGTTGCTCAACGAAATGGACTCAACACCCCATATTCGACGCCTGGGCATATACCTAACAAGTAAGAATCTTAAGACCCATGGATTTATATGTCTCCATAAGGAAGTCAAGCGTGTGTACAGTGGCCTAAACGCAGCAGTGAAAATCCGATAAATCCCATTAACAAAATAAATTTCACAAACAAAACACAATGACATGCAAATGAAGCAAATGACAAAGGATTAATCTCCAAAATTTACAAGCAGCTCAATAACAAAAAAACAAACAACCCAATCCAAAAATGGGCAGAAGACCTAAATAGACATTTCTCCAAAGAAGATATACAGAATGGCAACAAACACATGAAAGAATGCTCAACATCATTAATCATTAGAGAAATGCAAATCAAAACTACAATGAGTTATCATCTCACACCAGTCAGAATGGCCATCATCAAAAAATCTAGAAACAATAAATGCTGGAGAGGGTGTGGAGAAAAGGGAACACTCTTGCACTGCTGGTGGGAATGTGAATTGGTTCAGCCACTATGGATAACAGTATGGAGGTTCCTTAAAAAACTACAAATACAATTACCATATGACCCAGCAATCCCACTACTGGGCATATACCCTGGGAAAACCAAAATTCAAAAAGAGTCATGTACCAAAATGTTCATTGCAGCTCTATTTACAATAGCCCGGAGATGTAAACAACCTAAGCGCCCATCATCGGATGAATGGATAAAGAAAATGTGGCACATATATACAATGGAATATTACTCAGCCTTAAAAAGAAATGAAATTAAGCTATTTGTAATGAGATGGATAGACCTAGAATCTGTCATACAGAGTGAAGTAAGTCAGAAAGAAAAAGACAAATACCGTATGCTAACACATATATATGGAATTTAAGGGGAAAAAAAATGTCATGAAGAACCTAGGGGTAAGACAGGAATAAAGACGCAGACCTACTGGAGAACGGACTTGAGGATATGGGGAGGGGGAGGGGTGAGCTTTGACAGGGCGAGAGAGAGTCATGGACATATACACACTAACAAACGTAGTAAGGTAGATAGCTAGTGGGAAGCAGCCGCAAGGCACAGGGATATTAGCTTGGTGCTTTGTGACAGCCTGGAGGGGTGGGATAGGGAGAGTGGGAGGGAGGGAGACGCAAGAGGGAAGACATATGGGAACATATGTATATGTATAACTGATTCACTTTGTTATAAAGCAGAAACTAACACACCATTGTAAAGCAATTATACCCCAATAAAGATGTTTTAAAAAAAAAAACACAATGACAGTGAAATAGAGAGCAATTCTTAAATAATTCATTCAGGGCTTGTGATGCAACCTGGATTTACCACATCTACACCCAGAGCTGGTTGAGACATAAGGCTGGACACTTTGGGCTGATAGCATTGGTGAGGTTTGGTGAGCAAACGCAGACCCTTTGAAGTCATACTGCATGGTACCCATTCCATGGGTCCCAACTCTGCAGGTTTAAGGGATTCTTCTTTCAGCTAAAACATGCATGGGAAACCCGGAGTATGTTCCACCGTGTGATTGGGAAACGTTTTCAAATGCATCTCAGGTTTCGTCCCCTGGTACTCGGGTGCACCGTTCCAGACACTTTACTAAAACTCTCCCCACTTGTAAAGTCAGTGCCTTTAACCTCCTGTTTGGCACAGTTTGCAATTTCTGCGCAAGATGAACAGGAATAGGGAGAACCAATGAGAGACTAGCTGTAGGTTTCTGCACGGGCAAATGGAACGCTCATTTCCCACCAGGAAGAGGAATTAACCAAAGGCTCAGCATGCCCTGCCGGAACCAGATTAGGGCCTGAGGCAATCCTGCGGTTTTGCGGCCAGCTCACAAGAAAGCGAGTTGAAGAAAGGAGCTCAGGGGCACTGTAATTCACAATATTGCAGAGTTATGAATGACAGCTATCATCCAAAAATGTATTGAAGTAAGTTTTCGAAGAGGACTTGAAAGCGGGGCAGCATTTCAGGAAAACGATTTCAGTAGGTAAACTGGAATTGCACTTAAAGCATAGGAAAAGAGGCAGAATGTCCACAATGATGCACTTGGCCAAAAAGGGCGTATGCGTTTTTTCCTGAATATATTCAGGGAAAAATGCATACGCCCTTTTTGGCCAACCAAGCAAGCGTGTAAAGGAAATCTGCACTACATTGAAGTCTCACTGCTCCCCGGTCAAAAGGGCCATCTGAAAAAAGTGTAAAATCCAGACAGGCAGGACAGGTCATGGAGAAGAGGGAGCCTTGTTATGCTGATGGGCGGGATGTAAATTGCCAACAGCCACTCTGGAGAAATGTATGGTGTTTCCTGAAACACGTAGGAAACAAAGCAACACAGCCTATGGCACTTCCACTTAGGGTCCTATAGCTTAGGGAAATTAAATTCAAAAACACACAGGCACCCCAAAGTTTGGGACGGCTCTGTTTACAAGAACCTCGTCTACGGTACAAGTTAAATATCCGAGAAAGCAAAAAATGGATAAAGAAGTTGTGGTACGTACGTACAATGGAATATCACTCAACAATGAGATCTACGTCATCAGGCCCATAGCGGCATAATGAGTGGATTCAGGTACGACGATTCTACGAGAAATAAGTCACACAGAAAAAGAAACATCATAAGTTATCACTAATACACGGAACATAAACTTGGCTACACATGAACTGAATTACAAAACAGAACAGGGTCTCAAATTTAGAAAACCAACTTATGCTTGCTTATGGGGAAAGGTGAGTTGGGGTGCTGCATAAAACCAGAGATTGAAATTAGCACAGATACCGTTCCATAAGCCAAATATATAATAGACAAGACCTACTGTTGCTCAACGAAATGGACTCAACACCCCATATTCAACGCCTGGGCATATACCTGACAAGTAAGAATCTTAAGACCCATGGATTTATATGTCTCCATAAGGAAGTCAAGCGTGTGTACAGTGGCCTAAACGCAGCAGTGAAAATCCGATAAATCCCATTAACAAAATAAATTTCACAAACAAAACACAATGACATGCAAATGAAGCAAATGACAAAGGATTAATCTCCAAAATTTACAAGCAGCTCATGCAGCTCAATAACAAAAAAACAAACAACCCAATCCAAAAATGGGCAGCAGACCTAAATAGACATTTCTCCAAAGAAGATATACAGATTGCCAACAAACACATGAAAGAATGCTCAACATCATTAATCATTAGAGAAATGCAAATCAAAACTACAATGAGATATCATCTCACACCAGTCAGAATGGCCATCATCAAAAAATCTAGAAACAATAAATGCTGGAGAGGGTGTGGAGAAAAGGGAACACTCTTGCACTGCTGGTGGGAATGTGAATTGGTTCAGCCACTATGGAGAACAGTATGGAGGTTCCTTAAAAAACTACAAATAGAATTACCATATGACCCAGCAATCCCACTACTGGGCATATACCCTGGGAAAACCAAAATTCAAACAGAGTCATGTACCAAAATGTTCATTGCAGCTCTATTTACAATAGCCCGGAGATGGAAACAACCTAAGCGCCCATCATCGGATGAATGGATAAAGAAAATGTGGCACATATATACAATGGAATATTACTCAGCCTTAAAAAGAAATGAAATTGAGCTATTTGTAATGAGATGGATAGACCTAGAGTCTGTCATACAGAGTGAAGTAAGTCAGAAAGAAAAAGACAAATACCGTATGCTAACACATATATATGGAATTTAAGGGGATAAAAAATGTCATGAAGAACCTAGGGGTAAGACAGGAATAAAGACGCAGACCTACTGGAGAACGGACTTGAGGATATGGGGAGGGGGAGGGGTGAGCTTTGACAGGGCGAGAGAGAGTCATGGACATATACACACTAACAAACGTAGTAAGGTAGATAGCTAGTGGGAAGCAGCCGCAAGGCACAGGGATATTAGCTTGGTGCTTTGTGACAGCCTGGAGGGGTGGGATAGGGAGAGTGGGAGGGAGGGAGACGCAAGAGGGAAGACATATGGGAACATATGTATATGTATAACTGATTCACTTTGTTATAAAGCAGAAACTAACACACCATTGTAAAGCAATTATACCCCAATAAAGATGTTTAAAAAAAAAACACAATGACAGTGAAATAGAGAGCAATTCTTAAATAATTCATTCAGGGCTTGTGATGCAACCTGGATTTACCACATCTACACCCAGAGCTGGTTGAGACATAAGGCTGGATACTTTGGGCTGATAGCATTGGTGAGGTTTGGTGAGCAAACGCAGACCCTTTGAAGTCATACTGCATGGTACCCATTCCATGGGTCCCAACTCTCCAGGTTTAAGGGATTCTTCCTTCAGCTAAAACATGCATGGGAAACCCGGAGTATGTTCCACCGTGTGATTGGGAAACGTTTTCAAATGCATCTCAGGTTTCGTCCCCTGGTACTCAGGTGCACCGTTCCAGACACTTTACTAAAACTCTCCCCACTTGGAAAGTCAGTGCCTTTAACCTCCTGTTTGGCACAGTTTGCAATTTCTGCGCAAGATGAACAGGAATAGGGAAAACCAATGAGAGACTAGCTGTAGGTGTCTGCACGGGCAAATGGAATGCTCATTTCCCACCAGGAAGAGGAATTAACCAAAGGCTCAGCGTGCCCTGCCGGAACCAGATTAGGGCCTGAAGCAATCCTGCAGTTTTGCGGCCAGCTCACAAGAAAGCGAGTTGAAGAAAGGAGCTCAGGGGCACTGTAATTCACAATATTGCAGAGTTATGAATGACAGCTATCGTCCAAAAATGTATTGAAGTAAGTTTTCGAAGAGGACTTGAAAGCGGGGCAGAATTTCAGGAAAACGATTTCAGGAGGTAGACAGGAATTGCACTTAAAGCATAGGAAAAGAGGCAGAATGTCCACAATGATGCACTTGGCCAAAAAGGGCGTATGCGTTTTTTCCTGAATATATTCAGGAAAAAATGCATACGCCCTTTTTGGCCAACCAAGCAAGCGTGTAAAGGAAATCTGCACTACATTGAAGTCTCACTGCCCCCCGGTCAAAAGGGCCATCTGAAAAAAGTGTAAAATCCAGAAAGGCAGGACAGGTCATGGAGAACAGGGAGCCTTGTTATGCTGATGGGCGGGATGTAAATTGCCAACAGCCACTCTGGAGAAGTGTATGGTGTTGCCTGAAACACGTAGGAAACAAAGCAACACAGCCTATGGCACTTCCACTTAGGGTCCTATAGCTTAGGGAAATTAAATTCAAAAACACAGAGGCACCCCAAAGTTTGGGACGGCTCTGTTTACAAGAACCTCGTCTACGGTACAAGTTAAATATCCGAGAAAGCAAAAAATGGATAAAGAAGTTGTGGTACGTACGTACAATGGAATATCACTCAACAATGAGATCTACGTCATCAGGCCCATAGCGGCATAATGAGTGGATTCAGGTACGACGATTCTACGAGAAATAAGTCACACAGAAAAAGAAACATCATAAGATATCACTAATACACGGAACATAAACTTGGCTACACATGAACTTAATTACAAAACAGAACAGGGTCTCAAATTTAGAAAACCAACTTATGCTTGCTTATGGGGAAAGGTGAGTTGGGGTGCTGCATAAAACCAGAGATTGAAATTAGCACAGATACCGTTCCATAAGCCAAATATATAATAGACAAGACCTACTGTTGCTCAACGAAATGGACTCAACACCCCATATTCGACGCCTGGGCATATACCTAACAAGTAAGAATCTTAAGACCCATGGATTTATATGTCTCCATAAGGAAGTCAAGCGTGTGTACAGTGGCCTAAACGCAGCAGTGAAAATCCGATAAATCCCATTAACAAAATAAATTTCACAAACAAAACACAATGACATGCAAATGAAGCAAATGACAAAGGATTAATCTCCAAAATTTACAAGCAGCTCAATAACAAAAAAACAAACAACCCAATCCAAAAATGGGCAGAAGACCTAAATAGACATTTCTCCAAAGAAGATATACAGAATGGCAACAAACACATGAAAGAATGCTCAACATCATTAATCATTAGAGAAATGCAAATCAAAACTACAATGAGTTATCATCTCACACCAGTCAGAATGGCCATCATCAAAAAATCTAGAAACAATAAATGCTGGAGAGGGTGTGGAGAAAAGGGAACACTCTTGCACTGCTGGTGGGAATGTGAATTGGTTCAGCCACTATGGATAACAGTATGGAGGTTCCTTAAAAAACTACAAATACAATTACCATATGACCCAGCAATCCCACTACTGGGCATATACCCTGGGAAAACCAAAATTCAAAAAGAGTCATGTACCAAAATGTTCATTGCAGCTCTATTTACAATAGCCCGGAGATGGAAACAACCTAAGCGCCCATCATCGGATGAATGGATAAAGAAAATGTGGCACATATATACAATGGAATATTACTCAGCCTTAAAAAGAAATGAAATTAAGCTATTTGTAATGAGATGGATAGACCTAGAATCTGTCATACAGAGTGAAGTAAGTCAGAAAGAAAAAGACAAATACCGTATGCTAACACATATATATGGAATTTAAGGGGAAAAAAAATGTCATGAAGAACCTAGGGGTAAGACAGGAATAAAGACGCAGACCTACTGGAGAACGGACTTGAGGATATGGGGAGGGGGAGGGGTGAGCTTTGACAGGGCGAGAGAGAGTCATGGACATATACACACTAACAAACGTAGTAAGGTAGATAGCTAGTGGGAAGCAGCCGCAAGGCACAGGGATATTAGCTTGGTGCTTTGTGACAGCCTGGAGGGGTGGGATAGGGAGAGTGGGAGGGAGGGAGACGCAAGAGGGAAGACATATGGGAACATATGTATATGTATAACTGATTCACTTTGTTATAAAGCAGAAACTAACACACCATTGTAAAGCAATTATACCCCAATAAAGATGTTTTAAAAAAAAAAACACAATGACAGTGAAATAGAGAGCAATTCTTAAATAATTCATTCAGGGCTTGTGATGCAACCTGGATTTACCACATCTACACCCAGAGCTGGTTGAGACATAAGGCTGGACACTTTGGGCTGATAGCATTGGTGAGGTTTGGTGAGCAAACGCAGACCCTTTGAAGTCATACTGCATGGTACCCATTCCATGGGTCCCAACTCTGCAGGTTTAAGGGATTCTTCTTTCAGCTAAAACATGCATGGGAAACCCGGAGTATGTTCCACCGTGTGATTGGGAAACGTTTTCAAATGCATCTCAGGTTTCGTCCCCTGGTACTCGGGTGCACCGTTCCAGACACTTTACTAAAACTCTCCCCACTTGTAAAGTCAGTGCCTTTAACCTCCTGTTTGGCACAGTTTGCAATTTCTGCGCAAGATGAACAGGAATAGGGAGAACCAATGAGAGACTAGCTGTAGGTTTCTGCACGGGCAAATGGAACGCTCATTTCCCACCAGGAAGAGGAATTAACCAAAGGCTCAGCATGCCCTGCCGGAACCAGATTAGGGCCTGAAACAATCCTGCGGTTTTGCGGCCAGCTCACAAGAAAGCGAGTTGAAGAAAGGAGCTCAGGGGCACTGTAATTCACAATATTGCAGAGTTATGAATGACAGCTATCATCCAAAAATGTATTGAAGTAAGTTTTCGAAGAGGACTTGAAAGCGGGGCAGCATTTCAGGAAAACGATTTCAGTAGGTAAACTGGAATTGCACTTAAAGCATAGGAAAAGAGGCAGAATGTCCACAATGATGCACTTGGCCAAAAAGGGCGTATGCGTTTTTTCCTGAATATATTCAGGGAAAAATGCATACGCCCTTTTTGGCCAACCAAGCAAGCGTGTAAAGGAAATCTGCACTACATTGAAGTCTCACTGCTCCCCGGTCAAAAGGGCCATCTGAAAAAAGTGTAAAATCCAGACAGGCAGGACAGGTCATGGAGAAGAGGGAGCCTTGTTATGCTGATGGGCGGGATGTAAATTGCCAACAGCCACTCTGGAGAAATGTATGGTGTTTCCTGAAACACGTAGGAAACAAAGCAACACAGCCTATGGCACTTCCACTTAGGGTCCTATAGCTTAGGGAAATTAAATTCAAAAACACACAGGCACCCCAAAGTTTGGGACGGCTCTGTTTACAAGAACCTCGTCTACGGTACAAGTTAAATATCCGAGAAAGCAAAAAATGGATAAAGAAGTTGTGGTACGTACGTACAATGGAATATCACTCAACAATGAGATCTACGTCATCAGGCCCATAGCGGCATAATGAGTGGATTCAGGTACGACGATTCTACGAGAAATAAGTCACACAGAAAAAGAAACATCATAAGTTATCACTAATACACGGAACATAAACTTGGCTACACATGAACTGAATTACAAAACAGAACAGGGTCTCAAATTTAGAAAACCAACTTATGCTTGCTTATGGGGAAAGGTGAGTTGGGGTGCTGCATCAAACCAGAGATTGAAATTAGCACAGATACCGTTCCATAAGCCAAATATATAATAGACAAGACCTACTGTTGCTCAACGAAATGGACTCAACACCCCATATTCAACGCCTGGGCATATACCTGACAAGTAAGAATCTTAAGACCCATGGATTTATATGTCTCCATAAGGAAGTCAAGCGTGTGTACAGTGGCCTAAACGCAGCAGTGAAAATCCGATAAATCCCATTAACAAAATAAATTTCACAAACAAAACACAATGACATGCAAATGAAGCAAATGACAAAGGATTAATCTCCAAAATTTACAAGCAGCTCATGCAGCTCAATAACAAAAAAACAAACAACCCAATCCAAAAATGGGCAGAAGACCTAAATAGACATTTCTCCAAAGAAGATATACAGAATGCCAACAAACACATGAAAGAATGCTCAACATCATTAATCATTAGAGAAATGCAAATCAAAACTACAATGAGATATCATCTCACACCAGTCAGAATGGCCATCATCAAAAAATCTAGAAACAATAAATGCTGGAGAGGGTGTGGAGAAAAGGGAACACTCTTGCACTGCTGGTGGGAATGTGAATTGGTTCAGCCACTATGGAGAACAGTATGGAGGTTCCTTAAAAAACTACAAATAGAATTACCATATGACCCAGCAATCCCACTACTGGGCATATACCCTGGGACAACCAAAATTCAAAAAGAGTCATGTACCAAAATGTTCATTGCAGCTCTATTTACAATAGCCCGGAGATGGAAACAACCTAAGCGCCCATCATCGGATGAATGGATAAAGAAAATGTGGCACATATATACAATGGAATATTACTCAGCCTTAAAAAGAAATGAAATTGAGCTATTTGTAATGAGATGGATAGACCTAGAGTCTGTCATACAGAGTGAAGTAAGTCAGAAAGAAAAAGACAAATACTGTATGCTAACACATATATATGGAATTTAAGGGGAAAAAAATGTCATGAAGAACCTAGGGGTAAGACAGGAATAAAGACGCAGACCTACTGGAGAACGGACTTGAGGATATGGGGAGGGGGAGGGGTGAGCTTTGACAGGGCGAGAGAGAGTCATGGACATATACACACTAACAAACGTAGTAAGGTAGATAGCTAGTGGGAAGCAGCCGCAAGGCACAGGGATATTAGCTTGGTGCTTTGTGACAGCCTGGAGGGGTGGGATAGGGAGAGTGGGAGGGAGGGAGACGCAAGAGGGAAGACATATGGGAACATATGTATATGTATAACTGATTCACTTTATTATAAAGCAGAAACTAACACACTATTGTAAAGCAATTATACCCCAATAAAGATGTTTAAAAAAAAAACACAATGACAGTGAAATAGAGAGCAATTCTTAAATAATTCATTCAGGGCTTGTGATGCAACCTGGATTTACCACATCTACACCCAGAGCTGGGTGAGACATAAGGCTGGACACTTCGGGCTGATAGCATTGGTGAGGTTCGGTGAGCAAACGCAGACCCTTTGAAGTCATACTGCATGGTAGCCATTCCATGGGTCCCAACTCTCCAGGTTTAAGGGATTCTTCCTTCAGCTAAAACATGCATGGGAAACCCAGAGTATGGTCCACCCTGTGATTGGGAAACGTTTTCAAATGCATCTCAGGTTTCGTCCCCTGGTACTCGGGTTCACCGTTCCAGACGCTTTACTAACACTCTCCCCACATGGAGAGTCAGTGCCTTTAACCTCCTGTTTGGCACAGTTTGCAATTTCTGCGCAAGATGAACAGGAATAGGGAGAACCAATGAGAGACTAGCTGTAGGTGTCTGCACGGGCAAATGGAACGCTCATTTCCCACCAGGAAGAGGGATTAACCAAAGGCTCAGCGTGCCCTGCCGGAACCAGATTAGGGCCTGAAGCAATCCTGCGGTTTTGTGGCCAGCTCACAAGAAAACGAGTTGAAGAAAGGAGCTCAGGGGCACTGTAATTCACAAACCTGCAGAGTTATGAATGACAGCTATCGTCCAAAAATATATTGAAGTAAGTCTTCGAAGAGGACTTGAAAGTGGGGCAGAATTTCAGGAAAACGATTTCAGGGGGTAGACTGGAATTGCACTTAAAGCATAGGAAAAGAGGCAGAATGTCGACAATGATGCACTTGGCCAAAAAGGGCGTATGCGTTTTTTCCTGAATATATTCAGGAAAAAACGCATACGCCCTTTTTGGCCAACCAAGGAAGCGTGTAAAGGAAATCTGCACTACAATGAAGTCTCATTGCCCCCCGTTCCAAAAGGCCATCTGAAACAGGTGTAAAATCCAGAAAGGCAGGACAGGTCATGGAGAACAGGGAGCCTTGTTATGCTGATGGGCGGGATGTAAATTGCCAACAGCCACTCTGGAGAAGTGTATGGTGTTTCCTGAAACACGTAGGAAACAAAGCAACACAGCCTATGGCACTTCCACTTAGGGTCCTATAGCTTAGGGAAATTAAAATCAAAAACACACAGGCACCCCAAAGTTTGGGACGGCTGTGTTTACAGGAACATCGTCTACGGTACAAGTTAAATATCCGAGAAAGCAAAAAATGGATAAACAAGTTGTGGTACGTATGTACAATGGAATATCACTCAGCAATGAGATCTACGTTATCAGGCCCATAGCGGCATAATGAGTGGATTCAGGTACGACGATTTTACGAGAAATAAGTCGCATAGAAAAAGAAACATCATAAGTTATCACTAATACACGGAAGGTAAACTTGTCTACACATGAACTGAATTACAAAACAGAACAGGGTCTCAAATTTAGAAAACCAACTTATGCTTGCTTATGAGGAAAGGTGAGTTGGGGTGCTGCATAAAACCAGAGATTGAAATTAGCACAGATATCGTTCCATAAGCCAAATATATAATAGACAAAACCTACTCCTTGCTCAACGAAATGGACTCAATACCCCATATTCAACGCCTGGGAATATACCTGACAAGTAAGAATCTTAAGACCCATGGATTTATATGTCTCCATAAGGAAATCAAGCGTGTGTACAGCGGCCTAAACGCAGCAGTGAAAATCCGATAAATCCCATTATCAAAATAAATTTCAAAAACAAAACACAATGACAGTGAAATACAGAGCAATTCTTAAATAATTCATTCAGGGCTTGTGATGCTACCTGGATTTACCACCTCTACACCCAAAGCTGGTTGAGACATAAGGCTGGACACTTCAGGCTGATTGCAATGGTGAGGTTCGGTGAGCAAACGCAGACCCTTTGAAGTCATACTTCATGGTAGCCATTCCATGGGTCCCAACTCTCCAGGTTTAAGGGAATCTTCCTGCAGCTAAAACATGCATGGGAAACCCAGAGTATGGTCCACCGTGTGATTGGGAAACGTTTTCAAATGCATCTCAGATTTCGTACCCTGGTACTCGGGTTCACCATTCCAGACGCTTTACTAACACTCTCCCCACTTGGAGAGTCAGTGCCTTTAACCTCCTGTTTGGCACAGTTTGCAATTTCTGCGCAAGACGAACAGGAATAGGGAGAACCAATGAGAGACTAGCTGTAGGTGTCTGCACGGGCAAATGGAAGGCTCATTTCCCACCAGGAAGAGGGATTAACCAAAGGCTCAGCGTGCCCTGCCGGAACCAGATTAGGGCCTGAAACAATCATGCGGTTTTGCGGCCAGCTCACAAGAAAGCGAGTTGAAGAAAGGAGCTCAGGGGCACTGTAATTCACAAACCTGCAGAGGGATGAATGACAGCTATCATCCAAAAATGTATTGAAGTAAGTCTTTGAAGAGGACTTGAAAGCGGGGCAGAATTTCAGGAAAACGATTTCAGGGGGTAGACTGGAATTGCACTTAGAGCATAGGTAAAGAGGGAGAATGTCGACAATGATGCACTTGGCCAAAAAAGGCGTATACGTTTTTCCCTGAATATATTCAGGAAAAACGCATATGCCCTTTTTGGCCAACCAAGCAAGCATGAAAAGGAAATCTGCACTACAATGAAGTCTCACTGCCCTCCGGTCAAAATGGCCATCTGAAAAAAGTGTAAAATCCAGAAAGGCAGGACAGGTCATGGAGAACAGGGAGCCTTGTTATGCTGATGGGCGTGATGTACATTGCCAACAGCCACTCAGGAGAAGTGTATGGTGTTTCCTGAAACACGTAGGAAACAAAGCAACACAGCCTATGGCACTTCCACTTAGGGTCCTATAGCTTAGGGAAATTAAAATCAAAAATACACAGCCACCCCAAAATTTGGAATGGCTCGGTTACAAGAACCTCGTCTACGGTACAAGTTAAATATCTGAGAAAGCAAAACATGGATAAAGAAGTTGTGGTACGTACGTACAATGGAATATCACTCAGCAATGAAATCTGTGTCATCAGGCCCCTAGCGGCATAATGAATTGATTCAAGTACGATGATTCTACGAGAAATAATCACACAGAAAAAGAAAGATCATAAGATATCACTGATACACGGAACGTAAAGTTGGCTACAAATGAACTGAATTACAAAACAGAACAGGGTCTCAAATTTAGAAAACCAACTTATGCTTGCTTATGGGGAAAGGTGAGTTGGGGTGCTGCATAAAACCAGAGATTGAAATTAGTACAGATACCGTTCCATAAGCCAAATATATAATACACAAGACCTACTCCTTGCTCAACGAATTGGACACAACACCCCTTATTCAACGCCAGGGAATATACCTGACAAGTAAGAATCTTAAAACCCATGGATTTATATGTCTCCATAAGGAAATCAAGCATGTGTACAGCGGCCTAAACACAACAGTGAAAATCCGATAAATCCCATTATCAAAATAAATTTCAAAAACAAAACACAATGACAGTGAAATAGAGAGCAATTCTTAAATAATTCATTCAGGGCTTGTGTTGCAACCTGGATTTACCACATCTACACCCAGAGCTGGGTGAGACATAAGGCCGGACACTTTGGGCTGATAGCATTGGTGAGGTTCGGTGAACAAATGCAGACCCTTTGAAGTCATACTTCATGGTACCCATTCCATGGGTCCCAACTCTCCAGGTTTAAGGGATTCTTCCTTCAGCTAAAACATGCATGGGAAACCCAGAGTATGGTCCACCGTGTGATTGGGAAACGTTTTCAAATGCATCTCAGGTTTCGTCCCCTCGTTCTCGGGTTCACCATTCCAGACGCTTTACTAACACTCTCCCCACATGGAGAGTCAGTGCCTTTAACTTCCTGTTTGGCACAGTTTGCAATTTCTGCGCAAGATGAACAGGAATAGGGAGAACCAATGAGAGACTAGCTGTAGGTGTCTGCACGGGCAACTGGAACGCTCGTTTCCCACAAGAAAGGGGAAATAGCCAAAGGCTCAGCGTGCCCTGCCAGAACCAGATTAGGGCCTGAAGCAATCCTGCGGTTTTGCGGCCAGCTCACAAGAAAGCGAGTTGAAGAAAGGAGCTCAGGGGCACTGTAATTCACAAACCTGCAGAGTTATAAATGACAGCTATCATCCAAAAATATATTGAAGTAAGGCTACAAAGAGGACTTGAACGTGGGGCAGAATTCCAGGACTACGATTTCAGGAGGTAGAAGGGAAATCCTCTGAAAGTATAGGAAAAGAGTCAGAATGTCGACAATGTTGCACTTGGTCAAAAAGGGCATATGCGTTTTTTCCAGGGCCCTCATTAAAGAGGGTAGGAGCCTCCCAGTATGCTTCAGTGGCCAACAGAAGACCCACGTCGCCAAGGCGACGTGAGCCAGCCATGCAGGAGTGACCTCACATCAGAGGGCCCACCTCACAGAAGGCTAAGGAACCCAGGAAGGATCAGACCCTCACCAGAGTGCCCACAACAGCAAGGGGCTGGGAACCAGGCAGGAGTGTCCTCACACCCGTGGGACCACATCATCGAAAGTTGAGGTACCCAGCACATGTGGCCTCAAACCAGAGGACCCACATCACCATGGGTCTCGGAGCGAGGCAGGCAGGATTAACCTCCCAACACATGGCCCATTGTATAAAAAAGGTGAGGAATCCAGCCGTTGGAACATCCCAGCAGGCGGCCCAGATCACCGAGGCTATGGGATCCAGGCAGTGATGAACTCACAACAGAGGGCCCTCATCGTGATACTGTAAGCAACCCAGCCGTTGTGACCTCAGAGCACAAGGCCCACATCCCCATGGGGGAGGGAACCAAGCAGGAGTGTCATCGCACCAGTGGGCACACATCAGAAAATGTGGGGAGCCCAGCAGTTAGGGCCAGACGCCAGAGGGCCCTCATCACTGAGGAGAGGAGGCTCCCAGCAAGCTCCAACTGCTACCAGAGGGCTGACGTCGCCAATGCGGTGTGTGCCAGCCAGGCAGGAGTGACCTCAGAGCAGAGGGCCAACCACACAAAAGTGTGAGGAACCCAAAGAGGATCAGACTCTCACCAGAGGGCCCACATCACCAAGGGAATGGAAACCAGGCAGGAGTGTCCTCACACCAGTGGGGCCACATCACCGAAATGTGATGGACCCAGCACACGTGGCCTCAAACTAGAGGACACACATCACCAAGGGGCTGGGAGTGAGGCAGGCAGGAGGAGCCTCAAAACAGAGGGCCCATAGAATAAAAAAGGTGAGGAATCCCGCAGTTGGAACCTCCCAGCAGGCGGCCAGGAGCAGCGAGGATATGGGATCCAGGCCTGACTGAACACAAAACAGAGGGCCCTCATCATGAAACTGTGAGCAACCCAGCCGTTGGGACCTCAGAGCAGAAGGCCCACATTCCCATGTGGTTGGGAACCTGGCAGGAGTGTACTCGCACCACAGGGCGCACATTAGAGAATTTTGGGAGCCCAGAAGTTAGGGCCTGACGCCAGAGGGCCCTCATCACCGAGGAGAGGAAGCTCCCAGCGGGCTCCAACTGCCACAAGAGGTCCGACGTTGCCAAGGTGGGGTGTGCCAGCCAGGCAGGAGTGACCTCACAGCAGAGGGTCCACGTCACAGAAGGGTGAGGAACCCAGCCAGGATCAGACTCTCACCAGAGGGCCCACATCACCAAGGGGATAGGAACCAGGCAGGAGTGTCCTCACACCAGTGGGGCCACATAATCGAAAGGTGAGGGACCCAGCACACGTAGCCTCAAACCAGAGGACACACATCACCAAGGGGCTGGGAGTCAGGCAGGCAGGAGGAGTCTCAAAACAGAGGGCCCATAGAAGAAAAAAGGTGAGGAATCCCGCAGTTGGAACATCCCCGCAGGCAGCCAGGAGCAGCGAGGCTATTGGATCCAGGGCGGAGTGAACTCACACCAGAGGACCCTCATCATGAAACTGAGCAACCCACCATTGGGACCTCAGAGCAGAAGGCCCACATTCCCATGGGGTTGGGAACCTGGCAGGAGTGTAGTCGCACCACAGGGCGCACATCAGAAAATTTTGGGAGCCCAGGAGTTAGGGTCTGACGCCAGAGGGCCCTCATTACCGAGGGGTGGAGACCCCCAGCAGGCACCAACTCCCAACTGAGGGCCCACGTCGCCAAGGTGATGTGTGCCAGCCAGGCAGGAGTGACCTCACAGCAGAGGGTCTACCTCACAGAAGGGTGAGGAAACCAGCCAGGATAAGACTCTCACCAGAGAGCCCACATCACCAAGGGGATCGGAAAAAGGCAGCAGTGTCCTCACACCAGTGTGGCCACATTATAGAAAGGTGAGGAACCCAGCACATGTGGCCTAAACCAGAGGACCCACATTTCCAAGGTGCTCCGAGTGAGGCAAGCAGGAGTAGCCTAACAACACAGGGCCCACAGAATAAAAAATGTGAGGAATCCAGCAGTTTGAACCTCCCAGCAGGTGGCCCAGAGCACGGAGTCTATGGGATCCAGGCCACAGTGAACTCACAGCAGAGGGCCCACATCATGAAACTGTGAGCAACCCAGCCGGTGGAACCTCAGAGCAGAAGACCCACATCCCCATGGGGATAGGAACCTCGCAGGAGTGTCCTCGCACAACTTAACACGTATCAGAAAATGTGGGAACCCAGCAGTTAGGGCCTGACGCCAGAGGGCCCTCATCACCGAGGAGAGGAGGCTACCAGCAGGCTCCAAATGCCACCAGAGGGCCGACGTCACCAAGGCAATGGGAGCAAGCCAGGCAGGAGTTACCTCACAGCAGAGGGCCCACCTCACAGAAGTGTGAGGAACCCAACCAGGATCAGACTCTAACCAGAGGGCCCACATCACCAAGGGGATGGAAACCAGGCAGGAGTGTCCTCACACCAGTGGGGCCACCTCAGCCAAAGGTGAGGAACACAGCACATGTGGCCTCAAATAAGGGGACACACATCACGAAAGGGCTGGGAGTGAGGCATGCAGGAGGAGACTCACAACAGAGGGCCCATAGAATAAAAAGGTGAGGAACCCCACAGTTGGAAGCTCCAAGCAGGTGGCCCAGAGCACCGAGGCTATGGGATCCATGCCGGAGTGAACTCACAGCAGAGGGCCCACGTTCTGACACTGTGAGCAACCCAGCCGTTGGGACCTCAGAGCAGAAAGCCAACATCCCCATGGGCATGGGACCCCGGCAGGAGTGTACTCGCACGACAGGGCGCACATCAGAAAATTTTGGGAGCCCATGAGTTAGGGCCTGACGCCAGAGGGCCCTCATTACCAAGGGGAGGAGACTCCCAGCAGGCACCAACTCCCAACTGAGGGCCCACATCGCCAAGGTGACGTGTGCCAGCCAGGCAGGAGTGACCTCACAGCAGAGGGTCTACCTCACAGAAGGGTGAGGAATCCAGCCAGGATCAGGCTCTCACCAGAGGGCCCCCATCACCAAGTGGATGGGAACCAGGCAGGAGTGTCCTCACACCAGTGGGGCCACATCAATAAAGGTGAGGAAACCGGCACATGTGGCCTCAAACCAGAGGACCTACATCACAAAGGGGCTGGGAGTGAGTCAGGAAGGAGGAGCATGAAAACACAGAACCCAAAGAATAGAAAAGGTAAGGAATTCAGCAGTAGGAACCTCCCAGCAGGCGGCTCAGAGCACAGACTCTATGGGATCTAGGCCTGAGTGAACTAACACCAGAGAGCCAACATCATGAAACGGTGAACAACACAGGTGTTGGGACCTTAGAGCAGAAGGCCCACATGCCCATGGGGATGGGAACCTGGCAGGAGTGCCCTCGCACCACTTAGGACGTATCAGAAAATGTGGGAACCCAGCAGTTAGGGCCTGATGCCAGAGGGCCTCATCACCGAGGGGAGGAGGCTCCCAGCAGGCTCCAACTGCCACCAGAGGTCCGACTTCGCCAAGGCGGGGTGTGCTAGCCAGGCAGGAGTGACCTCAGAGAAGAGGGCCCACCTCACAGAAGTGTGAGGAACCCAACCAGGATCAGACTCTCGCCGGAGGGACCACATCACCAAGGGGATGGGAAGCAGGCAGGAGTGTCCTCACACCAGTGGGGCCACATCATCAAAAGATGAGGAACCCATCACATGTGGCCTCAAACCAGAGGACACACATCACCAAGGGGCTGGGAGTGAGGCAGGTGTCTGGAGGGGCACATTTAACTCTAATTTCCCACCAGGAAGAGGAATTAACCAAAGGCTCAGAGTGCCGTGCCACACCCTGATTACGGCCTGAAGCAAACCTGCGGTTTTGTGGCCAGCTTTCAAGGAAGCGAGTTAAGAAAGGAAATCACGGGCACTGTAATTCACAAACCTGCAGAGTTATAAATGACAGCTATTGGCAAAAATATATTGAAGTAAGTCTGCAAAGAGGACTTGAAAACGAGGCAGAATTGAGGAATCATATTTCAGGAGGTAGATTGGAATTGCATTTAAAACATGTGAAAAGCGGCAGATCTTTGACGGTGATGCACTTGGACGAACAGTGCGTATACATTTTTTCCTGAATATATTCAGGAAAAAACGCATATGCCCTTTTTGGCCAACCAAGCACTCGAGCAATGGAAATCCGTACTACAATGAAGTCTCATTTCCCATTCGTCAAAAGGGCCATCTGAAAAAAGTGTAAAAACCAGAAACACAGGACAGGCCATGGAGAACAGGGAGCCTTGTTATGCTGATGGGCGGGATGTAAATTGCCAACAGACACTCTGGAGATGTTTATGGTGTATCCTGAAACATCTGAAAAACAAAGCTACGGAGACTAGGGCACTTCCACTTTTGGCCCTATAGCTTAGGAAAATTAAAATCAACAAGACACAGCCAACACAAAATTTAGGGCTGCTGTGTTTACAAGAACCTCGAGTCCAGTACAAATTAAATATCCCAGAAAGAAAAAAATGGATAAAGGAGTTGTGCTACTTACGTACAATGGAATATCACTCAGCAATGAAATCAATGTCATCAGGCCTGTAGCAGCAAATTGAGTGGATTTAAGTATGATGATTCTAAGAGAAATATGTCACACAGAGAAAGATAATTATCATAAGATATCACTAATAGAGGGAGTGTAAACTTGGCTACACATAAACTGAATTACAAAACCGAACAGTCTCACATTTAGATAAAAACTTATGCTTGCTTAAGGGGAAAGTTGAGTTGGGGTGCTGTATAAAACCAGAGCTTGAAATTAGCACACATACCATTCCATAAGCCAAATATGTAATAGACAAGACCTACTCTTTGCTCAACGAAATAGACTCATCCATGGTGTATCACCTCACACCTGTTAGAATGGGCATCATCAGAAAATCTACAAACAACAAATGCTGGAAAGGGTGTGGAGATAAGGAACCCTCTTCCACTATTGTTGGGAATGTAAATTGATACAGTCACTGTGGAGAACATTATGGAGTTTCTTATAAAACTAAGAATAGAATTACCATATGATCCAGCAATCCCACTACTGGGCATATACCCAGACAAAACCATAAATCAAAAAGAGACATTCACCTCAATGTTCATTGCATCACTATTTACAATATCCAGGTAATGGAAGCAACCTAAATGCCCACAGACAGACGAATGCATAAAGATGTGGTACAAATATAAAATGGAATATTACTAAGCCATAAAAAGGAATGAAATTGGGTCATTTGTAGAGACGTTGATGGATCTAGAGACTGTCATACAGAGTGAAGTAAGTCAGAAATAGAAAAACAAATCTTGTATATTAATGCATATATGTGGAACCTAGAAAAATTATACAGATGAACCGTTTTTTAAGGCAGAAATAGAGCAACAGATGTAGACAACAAACGTATGGACACCAAGGGGGGAAAGCTGTTGGGGGGTGGTGGTGGGAGGATTGAGAGATTGGGATTGGCATGTATACATTTATATGTATAAAATAGATAACCAAAAAGAACCTGCTGTATAAAAAAATAAAATAAAATTCAAAATTACAAAAAGTAAAACAGAAAAAATATTCTTCCCTTCACATACATGTATTTATATGAATAAATTATTTCCATGCTTATATCTGTAAATACAAAAAAGAGGAATAAAATCTACCTTGAACCAAAAATGAAAAAAAGAAAAAAAAAAACAGAACCCACCAGTTACACAGAGGAAAACCGTATCAGGGCACTTGCTCCAGTTGTAAACAATTCTGTAGTTGGCCAGTGGTGGGGAATCATCTCCCATTCAGCCAGCAGGCCCCACGCAACAAGCGTCCTCATTGCAAAGCTGGGGGACCGTGCCAAGGCATCTGTGAGTAAATGTGGGCCGAGCCCCAGGCCAGCTGCTGCTGAAATGTTCCCACCCTTCCCAGGTAAAACACCTGAATATGTACAAGGACTTGAAAGCCTAGAGGAAGGGCCATGGAGCCACATGAGCGACAGCATGCCAGCCGATTTGGTGCCTGCAGGCCAGCCAGGATGGTCCTGGCCCTGGGTACTCTTCTGGAAGCTTTCCATTTCCCTGCCTGAGATACCCCTGCTGTCCGGGCCCCCACTGCTTTCTTCCTCACTCACCTCTGCCCAGGGAGAAATTCCAGAGGCAGGTATGGGTGGCACATCCTCTTCTTTAGCAGGTGGCATCTTGGTAACTGCTGCAGAAAGTCCAGCAGAGCCCCACTCACACTGGGCCACCCACAAAGCCGTGGCCTCTCACTCCCTCCCACCAGTCCAGCCCCGAGGCTGCTGACAGGGCAGAGAAAATGGCGTCAGGCACAGCTGCAGGGGCTCTTGCTGCCTGGAGCGGTGTTTATATTGATCTCAAACAGGCACACCTGGGGAGGGCTGGCCGGCACGGTCAGGCTTCCCAGGCCAGCCAATAATCACCCCTCAGGCGCTCACAGTTGCAGAAACTGGAACTTGCTGAATCGGCCAGGTCCAAGGAACAGGTGTGGGCTCCTGAGAGTCAGGATAGACAAGGGGTTGCAGCTCTGGCTTGTTTTCTAATTATATTATCTGGCCCATGAGTGGGAGACAACTTCAAGAAAACCCTCTCCTAATGAGAGGAACCCAGGAGTCAGGGAGAGGAGGGGTGGGTGGTGGGTGGAGACAGAGGCCTGGTGCCCCGGGTGCAGTGGAAGTCTCTGGAAGACCAGGTGGAGGGAGGCCACACAGAGTGATGCCCAGGGTCACAGACCTGTTGGAGCTGCTGTTTCTTAGTTCAAGTCCTGCTCTGAGGTGCTCTGTGTCAGATCTGAGTGACAGGTGAGCTGGAAGTGCTCTGCAATGAGGGCGATGTGCACGGTACCTGTGTGCCCAGCCCTGCCAGGGTAACTGCAAGGGTAGCTCTGTATCCTGGGAGGGGCCTGACCATGAGAGCCCCATGGGCTGCAGGAGAACTTGCCCAGGGAACCCCATATCCTGGGAGGGGTCTGAACAGGAGAGCACCGTGGGCTGCGGTGGGGGTGGGGTACCTGCCCAGGTGAGCTCCATATCCTGGGATTGGCCTGACCTCGAGAGCCCCATGGGCTGCTGGAGTCCTGGTAAAGGATGCCAGGACAGTCAGTGAAGCCACCGAGGATATACCTCCAGTAGTTCCTAAATCCTACACCCTGCTGGTCATTCTACCAACCACCGGGACATGGTATTCTATATTAGTCTCCAATGATGCCTTCTTTTGTATTCTATTAGTCCCAGAGTCACAAGAAATTTTGGCTTGTGAGTGGCAGGACTCAACATACAACTAAAACAATACTTCTGGGCCGTGTTGCCCCAAGGGTTCAAAAATTCCCACACCATCTTTGGGGAAAGCTCAGTTAAAGACCTAAAAGTTCTACCTCTGGAAAAGGAAACACTCCTTCAATATGCAGACGACATTCTGATCGCCAGCCCTACTAAGGAGACCTCTGAACTACCAAGCCAATAAAGGATAGAAGTTGTCAAATAAAAAGCTCAAATATCACAGACTACGGTGACCTGCCTGGGCTTCATTCTCACAGAAGGTCGGAGAAGCCCATCTCAGGAAAGGGAAGAAACAATTTACAGCCTTACCCATTTCTAAAACTAGAAGACAGCTTAGGGGTTCCTGGGGAGGCCAGGGTTGGTGCTTCTGGATCCCTAACTACAGTCTACTAGCTGGGCCTCTATATGAAACACTGAAAGGAAAAGATGATGATCCTTTTGAATAGAATCCAGAAGTGGCCTTTCAAGAATGGAAAGAGCAGTCAATTCAGACCCTTGCCCTGGAACTCCCTAATTTAGCTAAACCCTTTGACCTTTACATTCCTGGTGAATGGTGAATCGCTATTGGAGTATTAGTGCAAAAACTGGGACCACTTGAAATGGAACAATGCAAGAATGCCATCCCGGTAGGATAAACTACGGTCACCAATGGGCTTGGCCCACCGCCACATCTGGCCAAGATACTGGCGGTATCTGAAAACCTGGAAATCAGCAGCACAAAAGGCCACCTCCCTCCTAAGGGAAAAGGACCCCACGTGGTGACCCTAAGCCCCAACCATGCCCTGAAGTTGCAGGGTTTGCTCCGTGGGCACACTGACCTCGAGTGAGGAGGCCCTCCAACTCCAACCTCCAGAGAGATAACCGGGGTAAAGGGGCACCATGACGACTCATGTGACCATCACTTGACCTGGAGTTTCTCTCATAAAACAACAAGAGTGTGTCCCAAAAGAGTAGACTACTGCTTGCAGGACTTACTGCACCCAGAGCGGACCTAATAATCTTGGCGGGGGAAACGTATATCACGCTGTCACCATAGAAGAGCCTACAGACACTGTGATGATGGTGGCCAATAAGACCAGCTGGACTCCTGTTTACTTCAAAAGGCTGTTGACTCAGTGGCCATCATGGTCCTTCATCACCACTGACCCTGGGCTGTCTGGGAGTTGAGCAGGCAGGGTCCTGACACCTGGTGCTCTTTTTACGTTAATTCAGGGGCCTAATTGAAGAAAGTGCAGACTACTGGTCAGAGCATCTAGGCTGGCAGAAACGGTCAGCCTAAGGTGGCCGAACAAATGCAGGGCGGGGTGAAACTGGACTTCACAGCGTCACTGCACATCTCCTTCCTGGACCCTTAAAGGTCATTAGAATCTATTACGCTTCCAATACTGGTGCTCAGGCGGACGAGCGGGGAGGCAGGAGGCCTGGGGACAATCAACGTCACCTGGAGGCTGCTGGGGAGAAGTTCTGACCCTCGCCCACGGGTATGAGGCCTCCTAACTCAGCACTCAGCAGTTACAGAAGAAGGGTCTGCACCCTCAGCACTCTAAGAATGAGGAAGGGGAAAAAAGGCAGAAGAGGGCTTTTTCCCAGGCAAAGCCCCTTAAAAATCCCTGGGAGATAAAAATAGAATCTGGGCAATAAAATAAAGTCTAACCTTTTTTATCCATTGTGCTTTGTCTAATTTCACATGCTCCTAGGGTCCCGCATACAGAGGTTCAACAGCCGGCACTTCAGACCAGACTTCCTAGTGTGGAATGGCTGGGTCGACACCTCAGCTCCTGGGACACAGTGCACACTCTGCGATATAGAGCCTGAGCTGCAGCCAACCGGGCCCTCAAGAGCTCCGCCCCCTCCCTCCCACTGACTCTGACAGGATCTCTACACAGCAGCCCAGCCCACAGCCCACGGGGTAGCACATGCTCTCACCTCTCCATTCTCTGATCAAAATATAAAGTTTCCTTTGCTTCTGAACCAAACTCAGTCTCAATCTGTTGGCTCCAATGACACTGGGCAGGGGGACACTTGTTGGGGTCCACTCTGGAGGATCAGTAACAGAAATTGAGAACATTGTAACTTCAATGAACAGATGTTTGAGCCAAACTGTAATTAACATAGAACAGTGTATAAGGCTCGGGTAAAATAAGATGTTTCTAACACTCCCATTTGATATTTCCATCACTTTATTAGAAGCAAGTTCAGTGAAAAGGTTTGTCTTATTTGTCAGGTCAATATTAGAGAAACGAAGTGATTTCTTTCCAAGGATGTACATCTAATAATCTTGGTTAAAGCTTCAATCTTGTTTTAAATGCTTTTCCATTGAAAATGATACCTCTCTTTCAGCTCCCCCAATTCTGAGAAGTATAAAATCTTATAATTTATTATTACCAAAGGGGAAAGGTGGGAGGAGGGATAAATTAACAGTTTGGGATTAACACATACACAGTGCTATGTATAAAATCGATCGTCAACAAGGAACTACTGTACAGCACCGGGAACTACACTCAATATTTTACAATAACCTATAAGGGGAAATCATCTGAAAAAGAATAGATATTTTTATTGACATCATCTATTCATGACAGTTAAAATGGAACATAAGGGAAGCCGGTGGTGAGTGCTTCTGACCCTGAAGACTTCAATCATCTAAAGTTTGGACTCTGCCTACTTCCCAAGGCCCTTAATGAACATATGTGTAGCCGTAGCTTAAAAAATTCCCCAGTTTGGGTTGTGGAGAGACACTGATTTTGTAAAAGCCCTGGTGTTCTCCTCACATGAATGGGACCCTTCCTACAGCTAAAACATGCCTGTCACACCCAGAGGATGGTATACCGTCTGATCGGGAAGAGTTTGGAAAAGGCATCTCATCTCCTCATCTCCTGGTGCTCGGGTTCACCCCTCCAGCGTCTTTACGAACAGTCTCCCCACTTGGAGATGTCAGCACTGTCAACATCCTGTTGCAGACAGTTTGGAATTTGTCCAGAGGATGAAGCAGAAGGAGGAGGAACAATGAGAGACAAGTCCTAGGTGTTCGGACAGGCACATGTCACTCTTATTTCCAATCAGGAAGACGAATTGACCAAAGGCTAGGGTTGCCCATGGAAACAGAATAGGGCTTGAGGAAATTCCGCTGCTTTGTGGCCAGTTCCCATAAACACAAGTTGAAAAATGGAACTCAGGGACAGTAAAATTCACGAAACTGCAGAGTTGAAAATATCTATCACTGAAAAATGTCTTGAGGAAAGTCAGAGGAAAGAACTTGTAAGCAACGGAGAATGGCAGGAAAGGGATTGGAAGAGGTAGAAAGGACTCGCCATTAAGCACAAGAAAAGGGGCTGAACATTGCCAACATTGCAATTGGCCAAAAAGGGTGTATGCGTCTTTTTCTGTATGTATTCAAGAAAAGGGCATACACTTTTTTAGCCAACCAAACAGGTGGGCACTGGAAATCAATACTACAAAACATATCACTTCGCATCAGTCAGAAGAGCCTTCCTCATAAAGTGTAAACACCAGAAATGCAGGACAGGGCAAGGAGAAAAGGGAGCCCTCTGAGGCTTATACTGGAAATGTATATTGCCAACGGTCACTCTGGAGAAGTGTATTGTGTTTACTAAAGCATCTAAAAAATGAGCTACAGAGCACAGGGCACTTGCACTCATGGACGTATATCTTGGGAAAAACAAAAATCGAGAGGACACAGGCACCCCAATATTTACCGCCTCTATGTTTAAAAGATCCTCGACTAGGATATAATTTATAAGTCTCTGGAGGGAAAAAATGGATAGAGATGTGAGACTTATGTAGAGTGGAATATTACTCAGCCTGGAAATCAATGAAATATGGCCAGTTGTAACAACCACAGAGGAGTTACGTATGATCATTCGAAGTCACATAATTCAAAAAGAAAAAGACACACGATATTACTAATATATGGAATGTAAACGTGGCTACAAATGAACTGAATTACAAAACAGAATGGGGTCTCAAATTTAGAAAACCAACATATGCTTGCTTAAGGATAAAGGAAAGCTGGGGTGCTGCATAAAACCAGAGATAGAAATTAGTACAGATACCTTTCCATAAGCCAAATATGTAATACTCAAGACCTACCAGTTGCTCAACGAAATGGACTAAACACCCCATATTCAACGCCTAGGAATACACCTGACTAGTAAGAATCTTCAAACCCATGGATTTATATGTCTCCGTAACAGAATCAAGCGTGTGTATAGATTTATGAACGCAGCAGAGAAAATCCGATAAATCCAATTATCAAAATGAATTACAAAAACAAAACATAATGACAGTGAAATAGAGAGCTATTCTTAAATAATTCATTCAGAGCTTGTGATGCAACCTGGATTAACCACATCTGCACCAAGAGCTGAGTGACACATAAGGTTGGACACTTCGGGCGGATAGCACTGGTGAGGTACGATGAAGAAATGCAGATCCTTTGAAGTCATACTGCATGGTACCCATTCCATGGGTCCCAACTCTCCAGGTTTAAGAGATTCTTCCTTCAGCTAAAACATGCATGGGAAACCCAAAGTAAGGTCCACCGTGTGACTGGGAAGCGTTTTCAAATGCATCTCAGTTTTTGTCCCCTTTTACACGGGTTCACCATTCCAGACCCTTTACTAACACTCTCTCCACTTGGAGAGTCAGTGCCTTTAACCTCCTGTTTGGCACAGTTTGGAAATTCTGCGCAAGGTGAACAGGAATAGGGAGAACCAATCAGAGACTAGCTGTAGGTGTCTGCACGTGCAAATTTAATGCTCATTTCCCACCAGGAAGAGGAATTAACCAAAGGCTCAGCATGCCGTGCCAGAACCAGATTAGGGACTGAAGCAATCATGTGGGTTTGCGGCCAGATCACAAGAAAGCGAGTTGAAGAAAGGAGCTCAGGGGCACTGTAACTCACAAACCTGCAGAGTTATGAATGACAGCTATCGTCCAAAAATGTGTTGAAGTAAGTCTTCGAAGAGGACTTGAAAGCGGGGCAGAATTTCAGGAAAACGATTTCAGGGGGTAGACTGGAATTGCACTTAAAGCATAGGAAAAGAGGCAGAATGTGGACAATGATGCTCCTGGCCAAAAAGGGCGTATGCGTTTTTTCCTGAATATATTCAGGAAAAAACGCATACGCCCTTTTTGGCCAACCAAGCAAGCGTGTAAAGGAAATCTGCACTACAATGAAGTCTCACTGCCCCCCGGTCAAAAGGGCCATCTGAAAAAAGTGTAAAATCCAGAAAGGCAGCACAGGTCATGGAGAACACGGAACGTTATTATGCTGATGGGAGGGATGTAAATTGCCAACAGCCATTCTGGAGAAGTGTATGGTGTTTCCTGAAACACGTAGGAAACAAAGCAACACAGCCTATGGCACTTCCACTGATGGTCCTATAGCTTAGGGAAATTAAAATCAAAAACACACAGCCACCCCAAAGTTTGGGACGGCTCTGTTTACAAGAACCTCGTCTACGGTACAAGTTAAATATCCGAGAAAGCACAAAATGGATAAAGAAGTCGTGGTACGTACGTACAATGTAATATCACTCAGCAATGCGATCTACGTCATCAGGCCCGTAGCGGCATAATGAGTGGATTCAGGTACGACGATTCTACTAGAAATAAGTCACACAGAAAAAGAAATATCCTAAGGTATCACTAATACACGGAACGTAAACTTGTCTAAACATGAACTGAATTACAAAACAGAACAGGGTCTCAAATTTAGAAAACCAACTTATGCTTGCTTATGGGGAAAGGTGAGTTGGGGTGCTGTATAAAACCAGAGATTGAAATTAGCACAGATACCATTCCATAAGGCATATATATAATAGACACGACCTACTCCTTGCTCAACGAAATGAACTCAACACCACATGTTCAACGCCTGGGAATATACCTGACAAGTAAGAATCTTAAGACCCATGGATTTATATGTCTCCATAAGGAAATCAAGCGTGTGTACAGCGGCCTAAACGCAGCAGTGAAAATCCGATAAATCCCATTATCAAAATAAATTTCACAAACAAAACACAATGACAGTGAAATAGAGAGCAATTCTTACATAATTCATTCAGGGCTTGTGATGCAACCTGGATTTACCAAATCTACATCCAGAGCTGGGTGAGACATAAGGCTGGACACTTCGGGCTGATAGCATTGGTGAGGTTCGGTGAGCAAACGCAGACCCTTTGAAGTCATACTGCATGGTAGCCATTCCATGGGTCCCGACTCTCCAGGTTTAAGGGATTCTTCCTTCAGCTAAAACATGCATGGGAAACCCAGAGTATGGTCCACCGTGTGATTGGGAAACATTTTCAAATGCATCTCAGGTTTTGTACCCTGGTACTCGGGTTCATCGTTCCAGACGCTTTACTAACACTCTCCCCACTTGGAGAGTCAGTGCCTTTAACCTCCTGTTTGGCACAGTTTGCAATTTCTGCGCAAGATGAACAGGAATAGGGAGAACCAATGAGAGACTAGCTGTAGGTGTCTGCACGGGGAAGTGGAACGCTCATTTCCCATCAGGAAGAGGAATTAACCAAAGGCTCAGCGTGCCCTGCCGGAACCAGATTAGGGCCTGAAGCAATCCTGCGGTTTTGCGGCCAGCTCACAAGAAAGCGAGTTGAAAAAAGGAGCTCAGGGGCACTGTAATTCACAAACCTGCAGAGTTATGAATGACAGCTATCGTCCAAAAATATATTGAAGTAAGTCTTCGAAGTGGACTTGAAAGCGGGGCAGAATTTCAGGAAAACGATTTCAGGGGGTAGACTGGAATTGCACTTAAAGCATAGGAAAAGAGGCAGAATGTCCACAATGATGCACTTGGCCAAAAAGTTCGTATGGGTTTTTTCCTGAATATATTCATGAAAAAACGCATACGCACTTTTTGGCCAACCAAGCAAGCGTGTAAAGGAAATCTGCACTACAATGAAGTCTCACTGCCCCCCGGTCAAAAGGGCCATCTGAAAAAAGTGTAAAATCCAGAAAGGCAGGACAGGTCATGGAGAACAGCGAGCCTTGTTATGCTGATGGGCGGGATGTAAATTGCCAACAGCCACTCTGGAGAAGTGTATGGTGTTTCCTGAAACACGTAGGAAACAAAGCAACACAACCTATGGCACTTCCACTTAGGGTCCTATAGCTTAGGGAAATTAAAATCAAAAACACACAGCCACCCCAAAGTTTGGGACGGCTCTGTTTACAAGAACCTCGTCTACGGTACAAGTTAAATATCCTACAAAGCAAAAAATGGATAAAGAAGTTGTGGTACGCACGTACAATGGAATATCACTCAGCAAAAAGATCTACGTCATCAGGCCCGTAGAGGCATAAAGAGTGGATTCAGGTACGACGATTCTACTAGAAATAAGTCACACAGAAAAAGAAACATCATAAGATATCACTAATACACGGAATGTAAACTTGGCTACACATGAACTGAATTACAAAACAGAACAGGGTCTCAAATTTAGAAAACCAACTTATGCTTGCTTATGGGGAAAGGTGAGTTGGGGTGCTGTATAAAACCAGAGATTGAAATTAGCACAGATACCATTCCATAAGGCATATATATAATAGACACGACCTACTCCTTGCTCAACGAAATGAACTCAACACCACATGTTCAACGCCTGGGAATATACCTGACAAGTAAGAATCTTAAGACCCATGGATTTATATGTCTCCATAAGGAAATCAAGCGTGTGTACAGCGGCCTAAACGCAGCAGTGAAAATCCGATAAATCCCATTATCAAAATAAATTTCACAAACAAAACACAATGACAGTGAAATAGAGAGCAATTCTTACATAATTCATTCAGGGCTTGTGATGCAACCTGGATTTACCAAATCTACATCCAGAGCTGGGTGAGACATAAGGCTGGACACTTCGGGCTGATAGCATTGGTGAGGTTCGGTGAGCAAACGCAGACCCTTTGAAGTCATACTGCATGGTAGCCATTCCATGGGTCCCGACTCTCCAGGTTTAAGGGATTCTTCCTTCAGCTAAAACATGCATGGGAAACCCAGAGTATGGTCCACCGTGTGATTGGGAAACATTTTCAAATGCATCTCAGGTTTTGTACCCTGGTACTCGGGTTCATCGTTCCAGACGCTTTACTAACACTCTCCCCACTTGGAGAGTCAGTGCCTTTAACCTCCTGTTTGGCACAGTTTGCAATTTCTGCGCAAGATGAACAGGAATAGGGAGAACCAATGAGAGACTAGCTGTAGGTGTCTGCACGGGGAAGTGGAACGCTCATTTCCCATCAGGAAGAGGAATTAACCAAAGGCTCAGCGTGCCCTGCCGGAACCAGATTAGGGCCTGAAGCAATCCTGCGGTTTTGCGGCCAGCTCACAAGAAAGCGAGTTGAAAAAAGGAGCTCAGGGGCACTGTAATTCACAAACCTGCAGAGTTATGAATGACAGCTATCGTCCAAAAATATATTGAAGTAAGTCTTCGAAGTGGACTTGAAAGCGGGGCAGAATTTCAGGAAAACGATTTCAGGGGGTAGACTGGAATTGCACTTAAAGCATAGGAAAAGAGGCAGAATGTCCACAATGATGCACTTGGCCAAAAAGTTCGTATGGGTTTTTTCCTGAATATATTCATGAAAAAACGCATACGCACTTTTTGGCCAACCAAGCAAGCGTGTAAAGGAAATCTGCACTACAATGAAGTCTCACTGCCCCCCGGTCAAAAGGGCCATCTGAAAAAAGTGTAAAATCCAGAAAGGCAGGACAGGTCATGGAGAACAGCGAGCCTTGTTATGCTGATGGGCGGGATGTAAATTGCCAACAGCCACTCTGGAGAAGTGTATGGTGTTTCCTGAAACACGTAGGAAACAAAGCAACACAACCTATGGCACTTCCACTTAGGGTCCTATAGCTTAGGGAAATTAAAATCAAAAACACACAGCCACCCCAAAGTTTGGGACGGCTCTGTTTACAAGAACCTCGTCTACGGTACAAGTTAAATATCCTACAAAGCAAAAAATGGATAAAGAAGTTGTGGTACGCACGTACAATGGAATATCACTCAGCAAAAAGATCTACGTCATCAGGCCCGTAGAGGCATAAAGAGTGGATTCAGGTACGACGATTCTACTAGAAATAAGTCACACAGAAAAAGAAACATCATAAGATATCACTAATACACGGAACGTAAACTTGGCTACACATGAACTGAATTACAAAACAGAACAGGGTCTCAAATTTAGAAAACCAACTTATGCTTGCTTATGGGGAAAGGTGAGTTGGGGTGCTTCATCAAACCAGAGATTGAAATTAGCACAGATACTGTTCCATAAGCCAAATATATAATAAACCAAACCTACCCCTTGCTCAAAGAAATGGACTCAACACCCCATATTCAACGCCTGGAAATATACCTGACAAGTAAGAATGTTAAGACCCATCGATATATATGTCTCCATAAGGAAATCAAGCGTGTGTACAGTGGCCTAAACGCAGCAGTGAAAATCCGATAAATCCCATTATCAAAATTAATTTCATAAAGAAAACACAATGACAGTGAAATAGAGACCAATTCTTAAATAATTCATTCAGGGCTTGTGATGCAACCTGGATTTACCACATCTACACCCAGAGCTGGGTGAGACATAAGGCTGGACACTTCGGGCTGATAGCATTGGTGAGGTTCGGTGAGCAAACGCGGACCCTTTGAAGTCATACTGCATGGTAGCCATTCCAAGGGTCCCAACTCTCCTGGTTTAAGGGATTCTTCCTTCAGTTAAAACATGCATGGGAAACCCAGAGTATGGTCCACCGTGTGATTGGGAAACGTTTTCAAATGCATCTCAGGTTTTGTCCCCTGGTACTCTGGTTCACCGTTCCAGACGCTTTACTAACACTCACCCCACATGGAGAGTCAGTGCCTTTAACCTCCTGTTTGGCACAGTTTGCAATTTCTGCGCAAGATGAACAGGAATAGGGAGAACCAATGAGAGACTAGCTGTAGGTGTCTGCACGGGCAAATGGAACGCTCATTTCCCACCAGGAAGAGGGATTAACCAAAGGCTCAGCCTGCCCTGCCAGAACCTGATTAGGTCCTGAAGCAATCCTGCGGTTTTGCGGCCAGCTCACAAGAAAGCGAGTTGAAGAAAGGAGCTCAGGGGCACTGTAATTCACAAACCTGCAGAGTTAAAAATGACAGCTATCGTCCAAAAATGTATTGAAGTAAGTCTTCGAAGAGGACTTGAAAGCGGGGCAGAATTTCAGGAAAATGATTTCACGGGGTAGACTGGAATTGCACTTAAAGCATAGGAAAAGAGGCAGAATGTCCACAATGATGCACTTGGCCAAAAAGGGCGTATGCGTTTTTTCCTGAATATATTCAGGAAAAAACGCATACGCCCTTTTTGGCCAACCAAGAAAGCTTGTAAAGGAAATCTGCACTACAATGAAGTCTCACTGCCCCCTGGTCAAAAGGGCCATCTGAAAAAAGCATAAAATCCAGAAAGGCAGGACAGGTCATGGAGAACACGGAGCCTTGTTATGCTGATGGGCGGGATGTAAATTGCCAACAGCCACTCTGGAGATGTGTATGGTGTTTCCTGAAACACGTAGGAAACAAAGCAACACAGCCTATGGCACTTCCACTTAGGGACCTATAGCTTAGGGAAATTAAATTCAAAAACACACAGCCACCCAAAAGTTTGGGACGGCTCTGTTTACAAGAACCTCGTCTACGGTACAAGTTAAATATCCGAGAAAGCACAAAATGGATAAAGAAGTCGTGGTACGTACGTACAATGTAATATCACTCAGCAATGCGATCTACGTCATCAGGCCCGTAGCGGCATAATGAGTGGATTCAGGTACGACGATTCTACGAGAAATAAGTCACACAGAAAAAGAAATATCCTAAGGTATCACTAATACACGGAACGTAAACTTGTCTAAACATGAACTGAATTACAAAACAGAACAGGGTCTCAAATTTAGAAAACCAACTTATGCTTGCTTATGGGGAAAGGTGAGTTGGGGTGCTGTATAAAACCAGAGATTGAAATTAGCACAGATACCATTCCATAAGGCATATATATAATAGACACGACCTACTCCTTGCTCAACGAAATGGACTCAACACCACATGTTCAACGCCTGGGAATATACCTGACAAGTAAGAATCTTAAGACCCATGGATTTATATGTCTCCATAAGGAAATCAAGCGTGTGTACAGCGGCCTAAACGCAGCAGTGAAAATCCGATAAATCCCATTATCAAAATTAATTTCACAAACAAAACACAATGACAGTGAAATAGAGAGCAATTCTTACATAATTCATTCAGGGCTTGTGATGCAACCTGGATTTACCAAATCTACATCCAGAGCTGGGTGAGACATAAGGCTGGACACTTCGGGCTGATAGCATTGGTGAGGTTCGGTGAGCAAACGCAGACCCTTTGAAGTCATACTGCATGGTAGCCATTCCATGGGTCCCGACTCTCCAGGTTTAAGGGATTCTTCCTTCAGCTAAAACATGCATGGGAAACCCAGAGTATGGTCCACCGTGTGATTGGGAAACATTTTCAAATGCATCTCAGGTTTTGTACCCTGGTACTCGGGTTCATCGTTCCAGACGCTTTACTAACACTCTCCCCACTTGGAGAGTCAGTGCCTTTAACCTCCTGTTTGGCACAGTTTGCAATTTCTGCGCAAGATGAACAGGAATAGGGAGAACCAATGAGAGACTAGCTGTAGGTGTCTGCACGGGGAAGTGGAACGCTCATTTCCCATCAGGAAGAGGAATTAACCAAAGGCTCAGCGTGCCCTGCCGGAACCAGATTAGGGCCTGAAGCAATCCTGCGGTTTTGCGGCCAGCTCACAAGAAAGCGAGTTGAAAAAAGGAGCTCAGGGGAACTGTAATTCACAAACCTGCAGAGTTATGAATGACAGCTATCGTCCAAAAATATATTGAAGTAAGTCTTCGAAGTGGACTTGAAAGCGGGGCAGAATTTCAGAAAAACGATTTCAGGGGGTAGACTGGAATTGCACTTAAAGCATAGGAAAAGAGGCAGAATGTCCACAATGATGCACTTGGCCAAAAAGTTCGTATGGGTTTTTTCCTGAATATATTCATGAAAAAACGCATACGCCCTTTTTGGCCAACCAAGCAAGCGTGTAAAGGAAATCTGCACTACAATGAAGTCTCACTGCCCCCCGGTCAAAAGGGCCATCTGAAACAAGTGTAAAATCCAGAAAGGCAGGACAGGTCATGGAGAACAGGGAGCCTTGTTATGCTGATGGGCGGGATGTAAATTGCCAACAGCCAATCTGGAGAAGTGTATGGTGTTTCCTGAAACACGTAGGAAGCAAAGCAACACAGCCTGTGGCACTTCCACTTATGGTCCTATAGCTTAGGGAAATTAAAATAAAAAACACACAACCACCCCAAACTTTGGGACGGCTCTGTTTACAAGAACCTCGTCTACGGTTCAAGTTAAATATCCGAGAAAGCAAAAAATGGATAAAGAAGTTGTGGTACGTACGTAAAATGGAATATCACTCAGCAATGAGATCTACGTCATCAGGCCCGTAGCGGCATAATGAGTGCATTCAGGTACGACGATTCTACGAGAAATAAGTCACACAGAAAGAGAAACATCATAAGATATCACTAATACAGAGAATGTAAACTTGTCTACACATGAACTGATTTACAAACCAGAACAGGGTCTCAAATTTAGAAAACCAACTTATGCTTGCTTATGGGGAAAGGTGAGTTGGGGTGCTGCGTAAAACCAGAGATTGAAATTAGCACAGATACCGTTCCATAAGCCAAATATATAATAAACAAGACCTACTCCTTGCTCAACGAAATGGACTCAACACCCCATATTCAACGCCTGGGAATATACCTGACAAGTAAGAATCTTAAGACCCATGGATTTATATGTCTCCATAAGGAAATCAAGCGTGTGTACAGCAGCCGAAACCCAGCAGTGAAAATCCGATAAATCCCATTATCAAAATAAATTTCACAAACAAAACACAATGACAGTGAAATAGAGAGCAATTCTTAAATAATTCATTCAGGGCTTGTGATGCAACCTGGATTTACCACATCTACACCCAGAGCTGGGTGAGACATAAGGCTGGACACTTCGGGCTGATAGCCTTGGTGAGGTTCGGTGAGCAAACGCAGACCCTTTGAAGTCATACTGCATGGTACCCATTCCATGGGTCCCAACTCTCCAGGTTTAAGGGATTCTTCCTTCAGTTAAAACATGCATGGGAATCCCAGAGTATGGTTCACCGTGTGATTGGGAAACGTTTTCAAATGCATCTCAGGTTTCGTCCCCTGGTACTCGGGTTCACCGTTCCAGACGCTTAACTACCACTCTCCGCACTTGGAGTGTCAGTGCCTTTAACCTCCTGTTTGGCCCAGTTTGCAATTTCTGCGCACGATGAACAGCAATAGGGAGAACCAATGAGAGATTAGCTGTAGGTGTATGCACGGACAAATGGAACGCTCATTTCCCACCAGGAAGTGGAATTAACCAAAGGCTCAGCGTGCCCTGCCGGAACCAGATTAGGGCCTGAAACAATCCTGCGGTTTTGCGGCCAGCTCACAAGAAAGCGAGTTGAAGAAAGGAGCTCAGGGGCACTGTAATTCACAAACCTGCAGAGTTATGAATGACAGCTATCGTCCAAAAATGTATTGAAGTAAGTCTTCGAAGAGGACTTGAAAGCGGGGCGGAATTTCAGGAAAACGATTTCAGGAGGTAGACTGGAATTGCACTTAAAGCATAGGAAAAGAGGCAGAATGTCCACAATGATGCACTTGGCCAAAAAGGGCGTATGCGTTTTTTCCTGAATATATTCAGGAAAAAACGCATACGCACTTTTTGGCCAACCAAGCAAGCGTGTAAAGGAAATCTGCACTACAATGAAGTCTCACTGCCCCCCGGTCAAAAGGGCCATCTGAAAAAAGTGTAAAATCCAGAAAGGCAGCACAGGTCATGGACAACACGGAACCTTATTATGCTGATGGGAGGGATGTAAATTGCCAACAGCCATTCTGGAGAAGTGTATGGTGTTTCCTGAAACACGTAGGAAACAAAGCAACACAGCCTATGGCACTTCCACTGATGGTCCTATAGCTTAGGGAAATTAAAATCAAAAACACACAGCCACCCCAAAGTTTGGGACGGCTCTGTTTACAAGAACGTCGTCTACGGTACAAGTTAAATATCCGAGAAAGCACAAAATGGATAAAGAAGTCGTGGTACGTACGTACAATGTAATATCACTCAGCAATGCGATCTACGTCATCAGGCCCGTAGCGGCATAATGAGTGGATTCAGGTACGACGATTCTACGAGAAATAAGTCACACAGAAAAAGAAATATCCTAAGATATCACTAATACACGGAACGTAAACTTGTCTAAACATGAACTGAATTACAAAACAGAACAGGGTCTCAAATTTAGAAAACCAACTTATGCTTGCTTATGGGGAAAGGTGAGTTGGGGTGCTGTATAAAACCAGAGATTGAAATTAGCACAGATACCATTCCATAAGGCATATATATAATAGACACGACCTACTCCTTGCTCAACGAAATGGACTCAACACCACATGTTCAACGCCTGGGAATATACCTGACAAGTAAGAATCTTAAGACCCATGGATTTATATGTCTCCATAAGGAAATCAAGCGTGTGTACAGCGGCCTAAACGCAGCAGTGAAAATCCGATAAATCCCATTATCAAAATAAATTTCACAAACAAAACACAATGACAGTGAAATAGAGAGCAATTCTTACATAATTCATTCAGGGCTTGTGATGCAACCTGGATTTACCAAATCTACATCCAGAGCTGGGTGAGACATAAGGCTGGACACTTCGGGCTGATAGCATTGGTGAGGTTCGGTGAGCAAACGCAGACCCTTTGAAGTCATACTGCATGGTACCCATTCCATGGGTCCCAACTCTCCAGGTTTAAGGGATTCTTCCTTCAGTTAAAACATGCATGGGAATCCCAGAGTATGGTTCACCGTGTGATTGGGAAACGTTTTCAAATGCATCTCAGGTTTCGTCCCCTGGTACTCGGGTTCACCGTTCCAGACGCTTAACTACCACTCTCCGCACTTGGAGTGTCAGTGCCTTTAACCTCCTGTTTGGCCCAGTTTGCAATTTCTGCGCACGATGAACAGCAATAGGGAGAACCAATGAGAGATTAGCTGTAGGTGTATGCACGGACAAATGGAACGCTCATTTCCCACCAGGAAGTGGAATTAACCAAAGGCTCAACGTGCCCTGCCGGAACCAGATTAGGGCCTGAAACAATCCTGCGGTTTTGCGGCCAGCTCACAAGAAAGCGAGTTGAAGAAAGGAGCTCAGGGGCACTGTAATTCACAAACCTGCAGAGTTATGAATGACAGCTATCGTCCAAAAATGTATTGAAGTAAGTCTTCGAAGAGGACTTGAAAGCGGGGCGGAATTTCAGGAAAACGATTTCAGGGGGTAGACTGGAATTGCACTTAAAGCATAGGAAAAGAGGCAGAATGTCCACAATGATGCACTTGGCCAAAAAGGGCGTATGCGTTTTTTCCTGAATATATTCAGGAAAAAACGCATACGCACTTTTTGGCCAACCAAGCAAGCGTGTAAAGGAAATCTGCACTACAATGAAGTCTCACTGCCCCCCGGTCAAAAGGGCCATCTGAAAAAAGTGTAAAATCCAGAAAGGCAGCACAGGTCATGGAGAACACGGAACCTTATTATGCTGATGGGAGGGGTGTAAATTGCCAACAGCCATTCTGGAGAAGTGTATGGTGTTTCCTGAAACACGTAGGAAACAAAGCAACACAGCCTATGGCACTTCCACTTAGGGACCTATAGCTTAGGGAAATTAAATTCAAAAACACACAGCCACCCAAAAGTTTGGGACGGCTCTGTTTACAAGAACCTCGTCTACGGTACAAGTTAAATATCCGAGAAAGCAAAAAATGGATAAAGAAGTTGTGGTACGTACGTACAATGGAATATCACTCAGCAATGAGATCTACGTCATCAGGCCCGTAGCGGCATAATGAGTGGATTCAGGTACGACGACTCTATGAGAAATAAGTCACACAGAAAGAGAAACATCATAAGATATCACTAATCCACGGAACGTAAACTTGGCTACACAAGAACTGAATTACAAAAGAGAACAGGGTCTCAAATTTAGAAAACCAACTTATGCTTGCTTATGGGGAAAGGTGAGTTGGGGTGCTGTATAAAACCAGAGATTGAAATTAGCACAGATACCGTTCCATAAGGCAAATATATAATAGACAAGACCTACTCCTTGCTCAACGAAATGGACTCAACACCCCATATTCAACGCCTGGAAATATACCTGACAAGTAAGAATCTTAAGACCCATGGATTTATATGTCTCCATAAGGAAATCAAGCGTGTGTACAGCGGCCTAAACGCAGCAGTGAAAATCCGATAAATCCCATTATCAAAATAAATTTCAAAAACAAAACACTATGACAGTGAAATAGAGAGCAATTCTTAAATAATTCATTCAGGGCTTGTGATGCAACCTGGATTTACCACATCTACACCCAGAGCTGGGTGAGACATAAGGCTGGACACTTCGGGCTGATAGCATTGGTGAGGTTCGGTGAGCAAACGCAGACCCTTTGAAGTCATACTGCATGGTACCCATTCCATGGTTCCCAACTCTCCAGGTTTAAGGGATTCTTCCTTCAGCTAAAACATGCATGGGAATCCCAGAGTATGGTCCACTGTGTGATTGGGAAACATTTTCAAATGTATCTCTGGTTTCGTCCCCTGGTACTCGGGTTCAAAGTTCCAGACGCTTTACTAACACTCTCCACACTTGGAGAGTCAGTGCCTTTAACCTCCTGTTTGTCACAATTTGCAAATTCTGCACAAGATGAACAGGAATAGGGAGAAACAATGAGAAACTAGCTGTAGGTGTCTGCACGGGCAAATGGAACGCTCATTTCCCACCAGGAAGAGGGATTAACCAAAGGCTCAGCGTGCCCTGCCGGAACCAGATCAGGGCCTGAAGCAATCCGGCGGTTTTGCGGCCAGCTCACAAGAAAGCGAGTTGAAGAAAGGAGCTCAGGGGCACTGTAATTCACAATCCTGCAGAGTTATGAATGACAGCTATCGTCCAAAAATATATTGAAGTAAGTTTTCGAAGAGTACTTGAAAGTGGGGCAGAATTTCAGGAAAACGATTTCAGGAGGTAGACTGGAATTGCACTTAAAGCATAGGAAAAGAGGCAGAATGTCCACAAAGATGCACTTGGCCAAAAAGGGCATATGCGTTTTTTCCTGAATATATTCAGGAAAAAACGCATACGCACTTTTTGTACAACCAAGCAAGCGTGTAAAGGAAATCTGCACTACAATGAAGTCTCACTGCCCCCCGGTCAAAAGGGCCATCTGTAAAAAGTGTAAAATCCAGAAAGGCAGAACAGGTCATGGAGAACAGGGAGCCTTGTTATGCCGATGGGCGGGATGTAAATTGCCAACAGCCAATCTGGAGAAGTGTATGGTGTTTCCTGAAACACGTAGGAAACAAAGCAACACAGCCTATGGCACTTCAACTTAGGTCCTATAGCTTAGGGAAATTAAAATCAAAAACACACAGCCACCCCAAAGTTTGGGACAGCTCTGTTTACAAGAACCTCGTCTACGGTACAAGTTAAATATCCGAGAAAGCAAAAAATGGATAAAGAAGTTGTGGTACGTACGTACAATGGAATATCACTCAGCAATGAGATCTACGTCATCAGGCCCATAGCGGCATAATGAGTGGATTCAGGTACGACGATTCTACGAGAAATAAGTCACACAGAAAAAGAAACATCATAAGATATCACTAATACACGGAACGTAAACTTGGCTACACATGAACTGAATTACAAAACAGAACAGGGTCTCAAATTTAGAAAACCAACTTATGCTTGCTTATGGGGAAAGCTGAGTTGGGGTGCTGCATCAAACCAGAGATTGAAATTAGCACAGATACCGTTCCATAAGCCAAATATATAATAGACAAGACCTACTCCTTGCTCAACGAAATGGAATCAACGCCGCATATTCAACGCCTGGGAATATACCTGACAAGTAAGAATCTTAAGACCCATGGATTTATATGTCTAAATAAGGAAGTCAAGCGTGTGTACAGTGGCCTAAATGCAGCAGTGAAAATCCGATAAATCCCATTAACAAAATAAATTTCACAAACAAAACACAATGACATGCAAATGAAGCAAATGACAAAGGATTAATCTCCAAAATTTACAAGCAGCTCATGCAGCTCAATAACAAAAAAACAAACAACCCAATCCAAAAATGGGCAGAAGACCTAAATAGACATTTCTCCAAAGAAGATATACAGAATGCCAACAAACACATGAAAGAATGCTCAACATCATTAATCATTAGAGAAATGCAAATCAAAACTACAATGAGATATCATCTCACACCAGTCAGAATGGCCATCATCAAAAAATCTAGAAACAATAAATGCTGGAGAGGGTGTGGAGAAAAGGGAACACTCTTGCACTGCTGGTGGGAATGTGAATTGGTTCAGCCACTATGGAGAACAGTATGGAGGTTCCTTAAAAAACTACAAATAGAATTACCATATGACCCAGCAATCCAACTACTGGGCATATACCCTGGGAAAACCAAAATTCAAACAGAGTCATGTACCAAAATGTTCATTGCAGCTCTATTTACAATAGCCCGGAGATGGAAACAACCTAAGCGCCCATCATCGGATGAATGGATAAAGAAAATGTGGCACATATATACAATGGAATATTACTCAGCCTTAAAAAGAAATGAAATTGAGCCATTTGTAATGAGATGGATAGACCTAGAGTCTGTCATACAGAGTGAAGTAAGTCAGAAAGAAAAAGACAAATACCGTATGCTAACACATATATATGGAATTTAAGGGGAAAAAAAATGCCATGAAGTACCTAGGGGTAAGACAGGAATAAAGACGCAGACCTACTGGAGAACGAACTTGAGGATATGGGGAGGGGGAGGGGTGAGCTTTGACAGGGCGAGAGAGAGTCATGGACATATACACACTAACAAACGTAGTAAGGTAGATAGCTAGTGGGAAGCAGCCGCAAGGCACAGGGATATTAGCTTGGTGCTTTGTGACAGCCTGGAGGGGTGGGATAGGGAGAGAGGGAGGGAGGGAGACGCAAGAGGGAAGACATATGGGAACATATGTATATGTATAACTGATTCACTTTGTTATAAAGCAGAAACTAACACACCATTGTAAAGCAATTATACCCCAATAAAGATGTTTAAAAAAAAAAAACACAATGACAGTGAAATAGAGAGCAATTCTTATATAATTCATTCAGGGCTTGTGATGCAACCTGGATTTACCACATCTACACCCAGAGCTGGTTGAGACATAAGGCTGGACACTTTGGGCTGATAGCATTGGTGAGGTTTGGTGAGCAAACGCAGACCCTTTGAAGTCATACTGCATGGTACCCATTCCATGGGTCCCAACTCTCCAGGTTTAAGGGATTCTTCCTTCAGCTAAAACATGCATGGGAAACCCGGAGTATGTTACACCGTGTGATTGGGAAACGTTTTCAAATGCATCTCAGGTTTCATCCCCTGGTACTCGGGTGCACTGTTCCAGACACTTTACTAAAACTCTCCCCACTTGGAAAGTCAGTGCCTTTAACCTCCTGTTTGGCACAGTTTGCAATTTCTGCGCAAAATGAACAGGAATAGGGAGAAGCAATGAGAGACTAGCTGTAGGTGTCTGCACGGGCAAATGGAACGCTCATTTCCCACCAGGAAGAGGAATTAACCAAAGGCTCAGCGTGCCCTGCCGGAACCAGATTAGGGCCTGAAGCAATCCTGCGGTTTTGCGGCCAGCTCACAAGAAAGCGAGTTGAAGAAAGGAGCTCAGGGGCACTGTAATTCAAAATCCTGCATAGTTATGAATGACAGCTATCGTCCAAAAATGTATTGAAGTAAGTTTTCGAAGAGGAATTGAAAGTGGGGCAGAATTTCAGGAAAACGATTTCAGGAGGTAGACTGGAATTGCACTTAAAGCATAGGAGAAGAGGCAGAATGTCCACAATGATGCACTTGGCCAAAAAGGACGTATGCGTTTTTTCCTGAATATATTCAGGAAAAAACGCATACGCACTTTTTGGACAACCAAGCAAGCGTGTAAAGGAAATCTGCACTACAATGAAGTCTCACTGCCCCCCGGTCAAAAGGGCCATCTGAAAAAAGTGTAAAATCCAGAAAGGCAGAACAGGTCATGGAGAACAGGGAGCCTTGTTATGCTGATTGGCGGGATGTAAATTGCCAACAGCCACTCTGGAGAAGTGTATGGTGTTTCCTGAAACACGTAGGAAACAAAGCAACACAGCCTATGGCACTTCCACTTAGGTCCTATAGCTTAGGGAAATTAAAATCAAAAACACACAGCCACCCCAAAGTTTGGGACGGCTCTGTTTACAAGAACCTCGTCTACGGTACAAGTTAAATATCCGAGAAAGCAAAAAATGGATAAAGAAGTTGTGGTACGTACGTACAATGGAATATCACTCAGCAATGAGATCTACGTCATCAGGCCCGTAGCGGCATAATGAGTGGATTCAGGTACGACGATTCTACGAGAAATAAGTCACACAGAAAAAGAAACATCATAAGATATCACTAATACACGGAACGTAAACTTGGCTACACATGAACTGAATTACAAAACAGAACAGGGTCTCAAATTTAGAAAACCAACTTATGCTTGCTTATGGGGAAAGGTGAGTTGGGGTGCTGCATCAAACCAGAGATTGAAATTAGCACAGATACCGTTCCATAAGCCAAATATATAATAGACAAGACCTACTCCTTGCTCAACGAAATGGAATCAACACCCCATATTCAACGCCTGGGAATATACCTGACAAGTAAGAATCTTAAGACCCATGGATTTATATGTCTCCATAAGGAAGTCAAGCGTGTGTACAGTGTCCTAAACGCAGCAGTGAAAATCCGATAAATCCCATTAACAAAATAAATTTCACAAACAAAACACAATGACATGCAAATGAAGCAAATGACAAAGGATTAATCTCCAAAATTTACAAGCAGCTCATGCACCACAATAACAAAAAAACAAACAACCCAATCCAAAAATGGGCAGAAGACCTAGATAGACATTTCTCCAAAGAAGATATACAGAATGCCAACAAACACATGAAAGAATGCTCAACATCATTAATCATTAGAGAAATGCAAATCAAAACTACAATGAGATATCATCTCACACCAGTCAGAATGGCCATCATCAAAAAATCTAGAAACAATAAATGCTGGAGAGGGTGTGGAGAAAAGGGAATACTCTTGCACTGCTGGTGGGAATGTGAATTGGTTCAGCCACTATGGAGAACAGTATGGAGGTTCCTTAAAAAACTACAAATAGAATTACCATATGACCAAGCAATCCCACTACTGGGCATATACCCTGGGAAAACCAAAATTCAAACAGAGTCATGTACCAAAATATTCATTGCAGCTCTATTTACAATAGCCCGGAGATGGAAACAACCTAAGCGCCCATCATCGGATGAATGGAAAAAGAAAATGTGGCACATATATACAATGGAATATTACTCAGCCTTAAAAAGAAATGAAATTGAGCTATTTGTAATGAGATGGATAGACCTAGAGTCTGTCATACAGAGTGAAGTAATTCAGAAAGAAAAAGACAAATACCGTATGCTAACACATATATATGGAATTTAAGGGGAAAAAAAATGTCATGAACAACCTAGGGGTAAGACAGGAATAAAGACGCAGACCTACTGGAGAACGGACTTGAGGATATGGGGAGGGGGTGGGGTGAGCTTTGACAGGGCGAGAGAGAGTCATGGACATATACACACTAACAAACGTAGTAAGGTAGATAGCTGGTGGGAAGCAGCCGCAAGGCACAGGGATATTAGCTTGGTACTTTGTGACAGCCTGGAGGGGTGGGATAGGGAGAGTGGGAGGGAGGGAGACGCAAGAGGGAAGACATATGGGAACATATGTATATGTAAAACTGATTCACTTTGTTATAAAGCAGAAACTAACACACCATTGTAAAGCAATTATACCACAATAAAGATGTTTAAAAAAAAAAACACAATGACAGTGAAATAGAGAGCAATTCTTAAATAATTCATTCAGGGCTTGTGATGCAACCTGGATTTACCACATCTACACCCAGAACTGGTTGAGACATAAGGCTGAACACTTCGGGCTGATAGCATTGGTGATGTTTGGTGAGCAAACGCAGACCCTTTGAAGTCATACTGCATGGTACCCATTCCATGGGTCCGAACTCGCCCGGTTTAAGGGATTCTTCCTTCAGCTAAAACGTGCATGGGAAACCCGGAGTATGTTCCACCGTGTGATTGGGAAACGTTTTCAAATTCATCTCAGGTTTCATCCCCTGGTACTCGGGTGCACCGTTCCAGACACTTTACTAACACTCTCCCCACTTGGAAAGTCAGTGCCTTTAACCTTCTGTTTGGCACAGTTTGCAATTTCTGCGTAAGATGAACAGGAATATGGAGAACCAATGGAGACTAGCTGTAAGTGTCTGCACGGGCAAATGGAACGCTCATTTCCCACCAGGAAGAGGAATTAACCAAAGGCTCAGCATGCCCTGCCGGAACCAGATTAGGGCCTGAAGCAATCCTGCGGTTTTGCGGCCAGCTCACAAGATAGCGAGTTGAAGAAAAGAGCCCAGGGGCACTGTAATTCACAAACCTGCAGAGTTATGAATGACAGCTATCGTCCAAAAATGTATTGAAGTAAGTCTTCGAAGAGGAATTGAAAGTGGGGCAGAATTTCAGGAAAACGATTTCAGGGGGTAGACTGGAATTGCACTTAAAGCATAGGAAAAGAGGCAGAATGTCCACAATGATGCACTTGGCCAAAAAGGGCGTATACGTTTTTTCCTGACTATATTCAGTAAAAAATGCATACGCCCTTTTTGGCCAACCAAGCAAGCGTGTAAAGGAAATCTGCACTACATTGAAGTCTCACTGCCCCCCGGGCAAAAGGGCCATCTGAAAAAAGTGTAAAATCCAGAAAGGCAGGACAGGTCATGGAGAACAGGGAGCCTTGTTATGCTGATGGGCGGGATGTAAATTGCCAACAGCCACTCTGGAGAAGTGTATGGTGTTTCCTGAAACACGTAGGAAACAAAGCAACACAGCCTATGGCACTTCCACTTAGGGTCCTATAGCTTAGGGAAATTAAAATCAAAAACACACAGCCACCCCAAAGTTTGGGACGGCTCTGTTTACAAGAACCTCGTCTACGGTACAAGTTAAATATCCGAGAAAGCAAAAAATGGATAAAGAAATTGTGGTACGTACGTACAATGGAATATCACTCAACAATGAGATCTACGTCATCAGGCCCGTAGCGGCATAATGAGTGGAATAACGTACGAGGAGTCTACGAGAAATAAGTCACACAGAAAAAGAAACATCATAAGATATCACTAATACACGGAACATAAACTTGGCTACACATGAACTGAATTACAAAACAGAACAAGGTCTCAAATTTAGAAAACCAACTTATGCTTGCTTATGGGGAAAGGTGAGTTGGGGTGCTGCATCAAACCAGAGATTGAAATTAGCACAGATACCGTTCCATAAGCCAAATATATAATAAACAAGACCTACTGTTGCTCAACGAAATGGACTCAACACCCCATATTCAACGCCTGGGAATATACCTGACAAGTAAGAATCTTAAGACCCATGGATTTATATGTCTAGATAAGGAAGTCAAGCGTGTGTACAGTGGCCTAAACGCAGCAGTGAAAATCCGATAAATCCCATTAACAAAATAAATTTCAAAAACAAAACACAATGACAGTGAAATAGAGAGCAATTCTTAAATAATTCATTCAGGGCTTGTTATGCAACCTGGATTTACCACATCTACACCCAGAACTGGTTGAGACATAAGGCTGAACACTTCGGGCTGATAGCATTGGTGATGTTTGGTGAGCAAACGCAGACCCTTTGAAGTCATACTGCATGGTACCCATTCCATGGGTCCGAACTCGCCCGGTTTAAGGGATTCTTCCTTCAGCTAAAACATGCATGGGAAACCCGGAGTATGTTCCACCGTGTGATTGGGAAACGTTTTCAAATGCATCTCAGGTTTCATCCCCTGGTACTCGGGTGCACCGTTCCAGACACTTTACTAACACTCTCCCCACTTGGAAAGTCAGTGCCTTTAACCTTCTGTTTGGCACAGTTTGCAATTTCTGCGCAAGATGAACAGGAATTGGGAGAACCAATGAGAGACTAGCTGTAAGTGTCTGCACGGGCAAATGGAACGCTCATTTCCCACCAGGAAGAGGAATTAACCAAAGGCTCAGCGTGCCCTGCCGGAACCAGATTAGGGCCTGAAGCAATCCTGTGGTTTTGCGGCCAGCTCACAAGATAGCGAGTTGAAGAAAAGAGCCCACGGGCACTGTAATTCACAAACCTGCAGAGTTATGAATGACAGCTATCGTCCAAAAATGTATTGAAGTTAGTCTTCGAAGAGGAATTGAAAGTGGGGCAGAATTTCAGGAAAACGATTTCAGGGGGTAGACTGGAATTGCACTTAAAGCATAGGAAAAGAGGCAGAATGTCCACAATGATGCACTTGGCCAAAAAGGGCGTATGCGTTTTTTCCTGAATATATTCAGGAAAAAACGCATACGCCCTTTTTGGCCAACCAAGCAAGCGTGTAAAGGAATTCTGCACTACATTGAAGTCTCACTGCCCCCCGGTCAAAAGGGCCATCTGAAAAAAGTGTAAAATCCAGAAAGGCAGGACAGGTCATGGAGAACAGGGAGCCTTGTTATGCTGATGGGCGGGATGTAAGTTGCCAACAGCCACTCTGGAGAAGTGTATGGTGTTTCCTGAAACACGTAGGAAACAAAGCAACACAGCCTATGGCACTTCCACTTAGGGTCCTATAGCTTAGGGAAATTAAAATCAAAAACACACAGGCACCCCAAAGTTTGGGACGGCTCTGTTTACAAGAACCTCGTCTACGGTACAAGTTAAATATCCGAGAAAGCAAAAAATGGATAAAGAAGTTGTGGTACGTACGTACAATGGAATATCACTCAACAATGAGATCTACGTCATCAGGCCCGTAGCGGCATAATGAGTGGATTAACGTACGAGGAGTCTACGAGAAATAAGTCACACAGAAAAAGAAACATCATAAGATATCACTAATACACGGAACATAAACTTGGCTACACATGAACTGAATTACAAAACAGAATAGGGTCTCAAATTTAGAAAACCAACTTATGCTTGCTTATGGGGAAAGGTGAGTTGGGGTGCTGCATCAAACCAGAGATTGAAATTAGCACAGATACCGTTCCATAAGCCAACTATATAATAGACAAGACCTACTGTTGCTCAACGAAATGGACTCAACACCCCATATTCAACGCCTGGGAATATACCTGACAAGTAAGAATCTTAAGACCCATGGATTTATATGTCTCCATAAGGAAGTCAAGCGTGTGTACAGTGGCCTAAACGCAGCAGTGAAAATCCGATAAATCCCATTAACAAAATAAATTTCACAAACAAAACACAATGACATGCAAATGAAGCAAATGACAAAGGATTAATCTCCAAAATTTACAAGCAGCTCATGCAGCTCAATAACAAAAAAACAAACAACCCAATCCAAAAATGGGCAGAAGACCTAAATAGACATTTCCCCAAAGAAGATATACAGAATGCCAACAAACACATGAAAGAATGCTCAGCATCATTAATCATTAGAGAAATGCAAATCAAAACTACAATGAGATATCATCTCACACCAGTCAGAATGGCCATCATCAAAAAATCTAGAAACAATAAATGCTGGAGAGGGTGTGGAGAAAAGGGAACACTCTTGCACTGCTGGTGGGAATGTGAATTGGTTCAGCCACTATGGAGAACAGTATGGAGGTTCCTTAAAAAACTACAAATAGAATTACCATATGACCCAGCAATCCCACTACTGGGCATATACCCTGGGAAAACCAAAATTCAAACAGAGTCATGTACCAAAATGTTCATTGCAGCTCTATTTACAATAGCCCGGAGATGGAAACAACCTAAGCGCCCATCATCGGATGAATGGATAAAGAAAATGTGGCACATATATACAATGGAATATTACTCAGCCTTAAAAAGAAATGAAATTGAGCTATTTGTAATGAGATGGATAGACCTAGAGTCTGTCATACAGAGTGAAGTAAGTCAGAAAGAAAAAGACAAATACCGTATGCTAACACATATATATGGAATTTAAGGGGAAAAAAAATGTCATGAAGAACCTAGGGGTAAGACAGGAATAAAGACACAGACCTACTGGAGAACGGACTTGAAGATATGTGGAGGGGGAGGGGTGAGCTTTGACAGGGCGAGAGAGAGTCATGGACATATACACACTAACAAACGTAGTAAGGTAGATAGCTAGTGGGAAGCAGCCGCAAGGCACAGGGATATTAGCTTGGTACTTTGTGACAGCCTGGAGGGGTGGGATAGGGAGAGTGGGAGGGAGGGAGACGCAAGAGGGAAGACATATGGGAACATATGTATATGTAAAACTGATTCACTTTGTTATAAAGCAGAAACTAACACACCATTGTAAAGCAATTATACCCCAATAAAGATGTTTAAAGAAAAAAACACAATGACAGTGAAATAGAGAGCAATTCTTAAATAATTCTTTCAGGGCTTGTGATGCAACCTGGATTTACCACATCTACACCCAGAGCTGGTTGAGACATAAGGTTGGACACTTTGGGCTGATAGCATTGGTGAGGTTTGGTGAGCAAACGCAGACCCTTTGAAGTCATACTGCATGGTACCCATTCCATGGGTCCCAACTCTCCAGGTTTAAGGGATTCTTCCTTCAGCTAAAACATGCATGGGAAACCCGGAGTATGTTCCACCGTGTGATTGGGAAACGTTTTCAAATGCATCTCAGGTTTCATCCCCTGGTACTCGGGTGCAACGTTCCAGACACTTTACTAACACTCTCCCCACTTGGAAAGTCAGTGCCTTTAACCTTCTGTTTGGCACAGTTTGCAATTTCTGCGCAAGATGAACAGGAATATGGAGAACCAATGAGAGACTAGCTGTAAGTGTCTGCACGGCAAATGGAACGCTCATTTCCCACCAGGAAGAGGAATTAACCAAAGGCTCAGCGTGCCCTGCCAGAACCAGATTAGGGCCTGAAGCAATCCTGTGGTTTTGCGGCCAGCTCACAAGATAGCGAGTTGAAGAAAAGAGCCCAGGGGCACTGTAATTCACAAACCTGCAGAGTTATGAATGACAGCTATCGTCCAAAAATGTATTGAAGTTAGTCTTCGAAGAGGAATTGAAAGTGGGGCAAAATTTCAGGAAAACGATTTCAGGGGGTAGACTGGAATTGCCCTTAAAGCATAGGAAAAGAGGCAGAATGTCCACAATGATGCACTTGGCCAAAAAGGGCGTATGCCTTTTTTCCTGAATATATTCAGGAAAAAATGCATACGCACTTTTTGGCCAACCAAGCAAGCGTGTAAAGGAAATCTCCACTACACTGAAGTCTCACTGCCCCCCGGTCAAAAGGGCCATCTGAAAAAAGTGTAAAATCCAGAAAGGCAGGACAGGTCATGGAGAACAGGGAGCCTTGTTATGATGATGGGCGGGATGTAAATTGCCAACAGCCACTCTGGAGAAGTGTATGGTGTTTCCTGAAACACGTAGGAAACAAAGCAACACAGCCTATGGCACTTCCACTTAGGTCCTATAGCTTAGGGAAATTAAAATCAAAAACACACAGGCACCCCAAAATTTGGGACGGCTCTGTTTACAAGAACCTCGTCTACGGTACAAGTTAAATATCCGAGAAAGCAAAAAATGGATAAAGAAGTTGTGGTACGTACGTGCAATGGAATATCACTCAGCAATGAGATCTACGTCATCAGGCCCGTAGCGGCATAATGAGTGGATTCAGGTACGACGATTCTACGAGAAATAAGTCACACAGAAAAAGAAACATCATAAGATATCACTAATACACGGAACGTAATCTTGGCTACACATGAACTGAATTACACAACAGAACAAGGTCTCAAATTTAGAAAACCAACTTATGCTTGCTTATGGGGAAAGGTGAGTTGGGGTGCTGCATCAAACCAGAGATTGAAATTAGCACAGATACCGTTCCATAAGCCAAATATATAATAAACAAGACCTACTGTTGCTCAACGAAATGGACTCAACACCCCATATTCAACGCCTGGGAATATACCTGACAAGTAAGAATCTTAAGACCCATGGATTTATATGTCTAAATAAGGAAGTCAAGCGTGTGTACAGTGGCCTAAACGCAGCAGTGAAAATCCGATAAATCCCATTAACAAAATAAATTTCAAAAACAAAACACAATGACAGTGAAATAGAGAGCAATTCTTAAATAATTCATTCAGGGCTTGTTATGCAACCTGGATTTACCACATCTACACCCAGAACTGGTTGAGACATAAGGCTGAACACTTCGGGCTGATAGCATTGGTGATGTTTGGTGAGCAAACGCAGACTCTTTGAAGTCATACTGCATGGTACCCATTCCATGGGTCCGAACTCGCCCGGTTTAAGGGATTCTTCCTTCAGCTAAAACATGCATGGGAAACCCGGAGTATGTTCCACCGTGTGATTGGGAAACGTTTTCAAATGCATCTCAGGTTTCATCCCCTGGTACTCGGGTGCACCGTTCCAGACACTTTACTAACACTCTCCACACTTGGAAAGTCAGTGCCTTTAACCTTCTGTTTGGCACAGTTTGCAATTTCTGCGCAAGATGAACAGGAATTGGGAGAACCAATGAGAGACTAGCTGTAAGTGTCTGCACGGGCAAATGGAACGCTCATTTCCCACCAGGAAGAGGAATTAACCAAAGGCTCAGCGTGCCCTGCCGGAACCAGATTAGGGCCTGAAGCAATCCTGTGGTTTTGCGGCCAGCTCACAAGATAGCGAGTTGAAGAAAAGAGCCCACGGGCACTGTAATTCACAAACCTGCAGAGTTATGAATGACAGCTATCGTCCAAAAATGTATTGAAGTAAGTCTTCGAAGAGGAATTGAAAGTGGGGCAGAATTTCAGGAAAACGATTTCAGGGGGTAGACTGGAATTGCACTTAAAGCATAGGAAAAGAGGCAGAATGTCCACAATGATGCACTTGGCCAAAAAGGGCGTATGCCTTTTTTCCTGAATATATTCAGGAAAAAACGCATACGCCCTTTTTGGCCAACCAAGCAAGCGTGTAAAGGAAATCTGCACTACATTGAAGTCTCACTGCCCCCCGGTCAAAAGGGTCATCTGAAAAAAGTGTAAAATCCAGAAAGGCAGGACAGGTCATGGAGAACAGGGAGCCTTGTTATGCTGATGGGCGGGATGTAAATTGCCAACAGCCACTCTGGAGAAGTGTATGGTGTTTCCTGAAACACGTAGGAAACAAAGCAACACAGCCTATGGCACTTCCACTTAGGGTCCTATAGCTTAGGGAAATTAAAATCAAAAACACACAGGCACCCCAAAGTTTGGGACGGCTCTGTTTACAAGAACCTCGTCTACGGTACAAGTTAAATATCCGAGAAAGCAAAAAATGGATAAAGAAGTTGTGGTACGTACGTACAATGGAATATCACTCAACAATGAGATCTACGTCATCAGGCCCGTAGCGGCATAATGAGTGGATTAACGTACGAGGAGTCTACGAGAAATAAGTCACACAGAAAAAGAAACATCATAAGATATCACTAATACACGGAACATAAACTTGGCTACACATGAACTGAATTACAAAACAGAACAGGGTCTCAAATTTAGAAAACCAACTTATGCTTGCTTATGGGGAAAGGTGAGTTGGGGTGCTGCATCAAACCAGAGATTGAAATTAGCACAGATACCGTTCCATAAGCCAACTATATAATAGACAAGACCTACTGTTGCTCAACGAAATGGACTCAACACCCCATATTCAACGCCTGGGAATATACCTGACAAGTAAGAATCTTAAGACCCATGGATTTATATGTCTCCATAAGGAAGTCAAGCGTGTGTACAGTGGCCTAAACGCAGCAGTGAAAATCCGATAAATCCCATTAACAAAATAAATTTCACAAACAAAACACAATGACATGCAAATGAAGCAAATGACAAAGGATTAATCTCCAAAATTTACAAGCAGCTCATGCAGCTCAATAACAAAAAAACAAACAACCCAATCCAAAAATGGGCAGAAGACCTAAATAGACATTTCCCCAAAGAAGATATACAGAATGCCAACAAACACATGAAAGAATGCTCAACATCATTAATCATTAGAGAAATGCAAATCAAAACTACAATGAGATATCATCTCACACCAGTCAGAATGGCCATCATCAAAAAATCTAGAAACAATAAATGCTGGAGAGGGTGTGGAGAAAAGGGAACACTCTTGCACTGCTGGTGGGAATGTGAATTGGTTCAGCCACTATGGAGAACAGTATGGAGGTTCCTTAAAAAACTACAAATAGAATTACCATATGACCAAGCAATCCCACTACTGGGCATATACCCTGGGAAAACCAAAATTCAAACAGATTCACGTACCAAAATATTCATTGCAGCTCTATTTACAATAGCCCGGAGATGGAAACAACCTAAGCGCCCATCATCGGATGAATGGATAAAGAAAATGTGGCACATATATACAATGGAATATTACTCAGCCTTAAAAAGAAATGAAATTGAGCTATTTGTAATGAGATGGATAGACCTAGAGTCTGTCATACAGAGTGAAGTAAGTCAGAAAGAAAAAGACAAATACCGTATGCTAACACATATATATGGAATTTAAGGGGAAAAAAAATGTCATGAAGAACCTAGGGGTAAGACAGGAATAAAGACCCAGACCTACTGGAGAACGGACTTGAGGATATGGGGAGGGGGAGGGGTGAGCTTTGACAGGGCGAGAGAGAGTCATGGACATATACACACTAACAAACGTAGTAAGGTAGATAGCTGGTGGGAAGCAGCCGCAAGGCACAGGGATATTAGCTTGGTACTTTGTGACAGCCTGGAGGGGTGGGATAGGGAGAGTGGGAGGGAGGGAGACGCAAGAGGGAAGACATATGGGAACATATGTATATGTAAAACTGATTCACTTTGTTATAAAGCAGAAACTAACACACCATTGTAAAGCAATTATACCACAATAAAGATGTTTAAAAAAAAAAACACAATGACAGTGAAATAGAGAGCAATTCTTAAATAATTCATTCAGGGCTTGTGATGCAACCTGGATTTACCACATCTACACCCAGAACTGGTTGAGACATAAGGCTGAACACTTCGGGCTGATAGCATTGGTGATGTTTGGTGAGCAAACGCAGACCCTTTGAAGTCATACTGCATGGTACCCATTCCATGGGTCCGAACTCGCCCGGTTTAAGGGATTCTTCCTTCAGCTAAAACATGCATGGGAAACCCGGAGTATGTTCCACCGTGTGATTGGGAAACGTTTTCAAATGCATCTCAGGTTTCATCCCCTGGTACTCGGGTGCACCGTTCCAGACACTTTACTAACACTCTCCACACTTGGAAAGTCAGTGCCTTTAACCTTCTGTTTGGCACAGTTTGCAATTTCTGCGTAAGATGAACAGGAATAGGGAGAACCAATGGAGACTAGCTGTAAGTGTCTGCACGGGCAAATGGAACGCTCATTTCCCACCAGGAAGAGGAATTAACCAAAGGCTCAGCATGCCCTGCCGGAACCAGACTAGGGCCTGAAGCAATCCTGCGGGTTTGCGGCCAGCTCACAAGATAGCGAGTTGAAGAAAAGAGCCCAGGGGCACTGTAATTCACAAACCTGCAGAGTTATGAATGACAGCTATCGTCCAAAAATGTATTGAAGTAAGTCTTCGAAGAGGAATTGAAAGTGGGGCAGAATTTCAGGAAAACGATTTCAGGGGGTAGACTGGAATTGCACTTAAAGCATAGGAAAAGAGGCAGAATGTCCACAATGATGCACTTGGCCAAAAAGGGCGTATGCGTTTTTTCCTGAATATATTCAGGAAAAAACGCATACGCCCTTTTTGGCCAACCAAGCAAGCGTGTAAAGGAAATCTGCACTACATTGAAGTCTCACTGCCCCCCGGTCAAAAGGGCCATCTGAAAAAAGTGTAAAATCCAGAAAGGCAGGACAGGTCATGGAGAACAGGGAGCCTTGTTATGCTGATGGGCGGGATGTAAATTGCCAACAGCCACTCTGGAGAAGTGTATGGTGTTTCCTGAAACACGTAGGAAACAAAGCAACACAGCCTATGGCACTTCCACTTAGGGTCCTATAGCTTAGGGAAATTAAAATCAAAAACACACAGGCACCCCAAAGTTTGGGACGGCTCTGTTTACAAGAACCTCGTCTACGGTACAAGTTAAATATCCGAGAAAGCAAAAAATGGATAAAGAAGTTGTGGTACGTACGTACAATGGAATATCACTCAACAATGAGATCTACGTCATCAGGCCCGTAGCGGCATAATGAGTGGATTAACGTACGAGGAGTCTACGAGAAATAAGTCACACAGAAAAAGAAACATCATAAGATATCACTAATACACGGAACATAAACTTGGCTACACATGAACTGAATTACAAAACAGAACAGGGTCTCAAATTTAGAAAACCAACTTATGCTTGCTTATGGGGAAAGGTGAGTTGGGGTGCTGCATCAAACCAGAGATTGAAATTAGCACAGATACCGTTCCATAAGCCAACTATATAATAGACAAGACCTACTGTTGCTCAACGAAATGGACTCAACACCCCATATTCAACGCCTGGGAATATACCTGACAAGTAAGAATCTTAAGACCCATGGATTTATATGTCTCCATAAGGAAGTCAAGCGTGTGTACAGTGGCCTAAACGCAGCAGTGAAAATCCGATAAATCCCATTAACAAAATAAATTTCACAAACAAAACACAATGACATGCAAATGAAGCAAATGACAAAGGATTAATCTCCAAAATTTACAAGCAGCTCATGCAGCTCAATAACAAAAAAACAAACAACCCAATCCAAAAATGGGCAGAAGACCTAAATAGACATTTCCCCAAAGAAGATATACAGAATGCCAACAAACACATGAAAGAATGCTCAACATCATTAATCATTAGAGAAATGCAAATCAAAACTACAATGAGATATCATCTCACACCAGTCAGAATGGCCATCATCAAAAAATCTAGAAACAATAAATGCTGGAGAGGGTGTGGAGAAAAGGGAACACTCTTGCACTGCTGGTGGGAATGTGAATTGGTTCAGCCACTATGGAGAACAGTATGGAGGTTCCTTAAAAAACTACAAATAGAATTACCATATGACCAAGCAATCCCACTACTGGGCATATACCCTGGGAAAACCAAAATTCAAACAGATTCACGTACCAAAATATTCATTGCAGCTCTATTTACAATAGCCCGGAGATGGAAACAACCTAAGCGCCCATCATCGGATGAATGGATAAAGAAAATGTGGCACATATATACAATGGAATATTACTCAGCCTTAAAAAGAAATGAAATTGAGCTATTTGTAATGAGATGGATAGACCTAGAGTCTGTCATACAGAGTGAAGTAAGTCAGAAAGAAAAAGACAAATACCGTATGCTAACACATATATATGGAATTTAAGGGGAAAAAAAATGTCATGAAGAACCTAGGGGTAAGACAGGAATAAAGACCCAGACCTACTGGAGAACGGACTTGAGGATATGGGGAGGGGGAGGGGTGAGCTTTGACAGGGCGAGAGAGAGTCATGGACATATACACACTAACAAACGTAGTAAGGTAGATAGCTGGTGGGAAGCAGCCGCAAGGCACAGGGATATTAGCTTGGTACTTTGTGACAGCCTGGAGGGGTGGGATAGGGAGAGTGGGAGGGAGGGAGACGCAAGAGGGAAGACATATGGGAACATATGTATATGTAAAACTGATTCACTTTGTTATAAAGCAGAAACTAACACACCATTGTAAAGCAATTATACCACAATAAAGATGTTTAAAAAAAAAAACACAATGACAGTGAAATAGAGAGCAATTCTTAAATAATTCATTCAGGGCTTGTGATGCAACCTGGATTTACCACATCTACACCCAGAACTGGTTGAGACATAAGGCTGAACACTTCGGGCTGATAGCATTGGTGATGTTTGGTGAGCAAACGCAGACCCTTTGAAGTCATACTGCATGGTACCCATTCCATGGGTCCGAACTCGCCCGGTTTAAGGGATTCTTCCTTCAGCTAAAACATGCATGGGAAACCCGGAGTATGTTCCACCGTGTGATTGGGAAACGTTTTCAAATGCATCTCAGGTTTCATCCCCTGGTACTCGGGTGCACCGTTCCAGACACTTTACTAACACTCTCCCCACTTGGAAAGTCAGTGCCTTTAACCTTCTGTTTGGCACAGTTTGCAATTTCTGCGTAAGATGAACAGGAATAGGGAGAACCAATGGAGACTAGCTGTAAGTGTCTGCACGGGCAAATGGAACGCTCATTTCCCACCAGGAAGAGGAATTAACCAAAGGCTCAGCATGCCCTGCCGGAACCAGACTAGGGCCTGAAGCAATCCTGCGGGTTTGCGGCCAGCTCACAAGATAGCGAGTTGAAGAAAAGAGCCCAGGGGCACTGTAATTCACAAACCTGCAGAGTTATGAATGACAGCTATCGTCCAAAAATGTATTGAAGTAAGTCTTCGAAGAGGAATTGAAAGTGGGGCAGAATTTCAGGAAAACGATTTCAGGGGGTAGACTGGAATTGCACTTAAAGCATAGGAAAGGAGGCAGAATGTCCACAAAGATGCACTTGGCCAAAAAGGGCGTATGCGTTTTTTCCTGACTATATTCAGGAAAAAATGCATACGCCCTTTTTGGCCAACCAAGCAAGCGTGTAAAGGAAATCTGCACTACATTGAAGTCTCACTGCCCCCCGGTCAAAAGGGCCATCTGAAAAAAGTGTAAAATCCAGAAAGGCAGGACAGGTCATGGAGAACAGGGAGCCTTGTTATGCTGATGGGCGGGATGTAAATTGCCAACAGCCACTCTGGAGAAGTGTATGGTGTTTCCTGAAACACGTAGGAAACAAAGCAACACAGCCTATGGCACTTCCACTTAGGGTCCTATAGCTTAGGGAAATTAAAATCAAAAACACACAGCCACCCCAAAGTTTGGGACAGCTCTGTTTACAAGAACCTCGTCTACGGTACAAGTTAAATATCCGAGAAAGCAAAAAATGGATAAAGAAATTGTGGTACGTACGTACAATGGAATATCACTCAACAATGAGATCTACGTCATCAGGCCCGTAGCGGCATAATGAGTGGATTAACGTACGAGGAGTCTACGAGAAATAAGTCACACAGAAAAAGAAACATCATAAGATATCACTAATACACGGAACATAAACTTGGCTACACATGAACTGAATTACAAAACAGAACAGGGTCTCAAATTTAGAAAACCAACTTATGCTTGCTTATGGGGAAAGGTGAGTTGGGGTGCTGCATCAAACCAGAGATTGAAATTAGCACAGATACCGTTCCATAAGCCAAATATATAATAAACAAGACCTACTGTTGCTCAACGAAATGGACTCAACACCCCATATTCAACGCCTGGGAATATACCTGACAAGTAAGAATCTTAAGACCCATGGATTTATATGTCTAAATAAGGAAGTCAAGCGTGTGTACAGTGGCCTAAACGCAGCAGTGAAAATCCGATAAATCCCATTAACAAAATAAATTTCAAAAACAAAACACAATGACAGTGAAATAGAGAGCAATTCTTAAATAATTCATTCAGGGCTTGTGATGCAACCTGGATTTACCACATCTACACCCAGAACTGGTTGAGACATAAGGCTGAACACTTCGGGCTGATAGCATTGGTGATGTTTGGTGAGCAAACGCAGACCCTTTGAAGTCATACTGCATGGTACCCATTCCATGGGTCCGAACTCGCCCGGTTTAAGGGATTCTTCCTTCAGCTAAAACATGCATGGGAAACCCGGAGTATGTTCCACCGTGTGATTGGGAAACGTTTTCAAATGCATCTCAGGTTTCATCCCCTGGTACTCGGGTGCACCGTTCCAGACACTTTACTAACACTCTCCACACTTGGAAAGTCAGTGCCTTTAACCTTCTGTTTGGCACAGTTTGCAATTTCTGCGCAAGATGAACAGGAATAGGGAGAACCAATGAGAGACTAGCTGTAAGTGTCTGCACGGGCAAATGGAACGCTCATTTCCCACCAGGAAGAGGAATTAACCAAAGGCTCAGCGTGCCCTGCCGGAACCAGATTAGGGCCTGAAGCAATCCTGTGGTTTTGCGGCCAGCTCACAAGATAGCGAGTTGAAGAAAAGAGCCCACGGGCACTGTAATTCACAAACCTGCAGAGTTATGAATGACAGCTATCGTCCAAAAATGTATTGAAGTAAGTCTTCGAAGAGGAATTGAAAGTGGGGCAGAATTTCAGGAAAACGATTTCAGGGGGTAGACTGGAATTGCACTTAAAGCATAGGAAAAGAGGCAGAATGTCCACAATGATGCACTTGGCCAAAAAGGGCGTATGCGTTTTTTCCTGAATATATTCAGGAAAAAACGCATACGCCCTTTTTGGCCAACCAAGCAAGCGTGTAAAGGAAATCTGCACTACATTGAAGTCTCACTGCCCCCCGGTCAAAAGGGCCATCTGAAAAAAGTGTAAAATCCAGAAAGGCAGGACAGGTCATGCAGAACAGGGAGCCTTGTTATGCTGATGGGCGGGATGTAAATTGCCAACAGCCACTCTGGAGAAGTGTATGGTGTTTCCTGAAACACGTAGGAAACAAAGCAACACAGCCTATGGCACTTCCACTTAGGGTCCTATAGCTTAGGGAAATTAAAATCAAAAACACACAGGCACCCCAAAGTTTGGGACGGCTCTGTTTACAAGAACCTCGTCTACGGTACAAGTTAAATATCCGAGAAAGCAAAAAATGGATAAAGAAGTTGTGGTACGTACGTACAATGGAATATCACTCAACAATGAGATCTACGTCATCAGGCCCGTAGCGGCATAATGAGTGGATTAACGTACGAGGAGTCTACGAGAAATAAGTCACACAGAAAAAGAAACATCATAAGATATCACTAATACACGGAACATAAACGTGGCTACACATGAACTGAATTACAAAACAGAACAGGGTCTCAAATTTAGAAAACCTACTTATGCTTGCTTATGGGGAAAGGTGAGTTGGGGTGCTGCATCAAACCAGAGATTGAAATTAGCACAGATACCGTTCCATAAGCCAACTATATAATAGACAAGACCTACTGTTGCTCAACGAAATGGACTCAACACCCCATATTCAACGCCTGGGAATATACCTGACAAGTAAGAATCTTAAGACCCATGGATTTATATGTCTCCATAAGGAAGTCAAGCTTGTGTACAGTGGCCTAAACGCAGCAGTGAAAATCCGATAAATCCCATTAACAAAATAAATTTCACAAACGAAACACAATGACATGCAAATGAAGCAAATGACAAAGGATTAATCTCCAAAATTTACAAGCAGCTCATGCAGCTCAATAACAAAAAAACAAACAACCCAATCCAAAAATGGGCAGAAGACCTAAATAGACATTTCCCCAAAGAAGATATACAGAATGCCAACAAACACATGAAAGAATGCTCAACATCATTAATCATTAGAGAAATGCAAATCAAAACTACAATGAGATATCATCTCACACCAGTCAGAATGGCCATCATCAAAAAATCTAGAAACAATAAATGCTGGAGAGGGTGTGGAGAAAAGGGAACACTCTTGCACTGCTGGTGGGAATGTGAATTGGTTCAGCCACTATGGAGAACAGTATGGAGGTTCCTTAAAAAACTACAAATAGAATTACCATATGACCCAGCAATCCCACTACTGGGCATATACCCTGGGAAAACCAAAATTCAAACAGAGTCATGTACCAAAATGTTCATTGCAGCTCTATTTACAATAGCCCGGAGATGGAAACAACCTAAGCGCCCATCATCGGATGAATGGATAAAGAAAATGTGGCACATATATACAATGGAATATTACTCAGCCTTAAAAAGAAATGAAATTGAGCTATTTGTAATGAGATGGATAGACCTAGAGTCTGTCATACAGAGTGAAGTAAGTCAGAAAGAAAAAGACAAATACCGTATGCTAACACATATATATGGAATTTAAGGGGAAAAAAAATGTCATGAAGAACATAGGGGTAAGACAGGAATAAAGACACAGACCTACTGGAGAACGGACTTGAAGATATGTGGAGGGGGAGGGGTGAGCTTTGACAGGGCGAGAGAGAGTCATGGACATATACACACTAACAAACGTAGTAAGGTAGATAGCTAGTGGGAAGCAGCCGCAAGGCACAGGGATATTAGCTTGGTACTTTGTGACAGCCTGGAGGGGTGGGATAGGGAGAGTGGGAGGGAGGGAGACGCAAGAGGGAAGACATATGGGAACATATGTATATGTATAACTGATTCACTTTGTTATAAAGCAGAAACTAACACACCATTGTAAAGCAATTATACCCCAATAAAGATGTTTAAAAAAAAAAACACAATGACAGTGAAATAGAGAGCAATTCTTAAATAATTCTTTCAGGGCTTGTGATGCAACCTGGATTTACCACATCTACACCCAGAGCTGGTTGAGACATAAGGCTGGACACTTTGGGCTGATAGCATTGGTGAGGTTTGGTGAGCAAACGCAGGCCCTTTGAAGTCATACTGCATGGTACCCATTCCATGGGTCCCAACTCTCCAGGTTTAAGGGATTCTTCCTTCAGCTAAAACATGCATGGGAAACCCGGAGTATGTTCCACCGTGTGATTGGGAAACGTTTTCAAATGCATCTCAGGTTTCATCCCCTGGTACTCGGGTGCACCGTTCCAGACACTTTACTAACACTCTCCACACTTGGAAAGTCAGTGCCTTTAACCTTCTGTTTGGCACAGTTTGCAATTTCTGCGCAAGATGAACAGGAATATGGAGAACCAATGAGAGACTAGCTGTAAGTGTCTGCACGGGCAAATGGAACGCTCATTTCCCACCAGGAAGAGGAATTAACCAAAGGCTCAGCGTGCCCTGCCGGAACCAGATTAGGGCCTGAAGCAATCCTGTGGTTTTGCGGCCAGCTCACAAGATAGCGAGTTGAAGAAAAGAGCCCAGGGGCACTGTAATTCACAAACCTGCAGAGTTATGAATGACAGCTATCGTCCAAAAATGTATTGAAGTTAGTCTTCGAAGAGGAATTGAAAGTGGGGCAAAATTTCAGGAAAACGATTTCAGGGGGTAGACTGGAATTGCCCTTAAAGCATAGGAAAAGAGGCAGAATGTCCACAATGATGCACTTGGCCAAAAAGGGCGTATGCGTTTTTTCCTGAATATATTCAGGAAAAAATGCATACGCCCTTTTTGGCCAACCAAGCAAGCGTGTAAAGGAAATCTGCACTACATTGAAGTCTCACTGCCCCCCGGTCAAAAGGGCCATCTGAAAAAAGTGTAAAATCCAGAAAGGCAGGACAGGTCATGGAGAACAGGGAGCCTTGTTATGATGATGGGCGGGATGTAAATTGCCAACAGCCACTCTGGAGAAGTGTATGGTGTTTCCTGAAACACGTAGGAAACAAAGCAACACAGCCTATGACACTTCCACTTAGGTACTATAGCTTAGGGAAATTAAAATCAAAAACACACAGGCACCCCAAAATTTGGGACGGCTCTGTTTACAAGAACCTCGTCTACGGTACAAGTTAAATATCCGAGAAAGCAAAAAATGGATAAAGAAGTTGTGGTACGTACGTACAATGGAATATCACTCAGCAATGAGATCTACGTCATCAGGCCCGTAGCGGCATAATGAGTGGATTCAGGTACGACGATTCTACGAGAAATAAGTCACACAGAAAAAGAAACATCATAAGATATCACTAATACACGGAACGTAAACTTGGCTACACATGAACTGAATTACAAAACAGAACAAGGTCTCAAATTTAGAAAACCAACTTATGCTTGCTTATGGGGAAAGGTGAGTTGGGGTGCTGCATCAAACCAGAGATTGAAATTAGCACAGATACCGTTCCATAAGCCAAATATATAATAAACAAGACCTACTGTTGCTCAACGAAATGGACTCAACACCCCATATTCAACGCCTGGGAATATACCTGACAAGTAAGAATCTTAAGACCCATGGATTTATATGTCTAAATAAGGAAGTCAAGCGTGTGTACAGTGGCCTAAACGCAGCAGTGAAAATCCGATAAATCCCATTAACAAAATAAATTTCAAAAACAAAACACAATGACAGTGAAATAGAGAGCAATTCTTAAATAATTCATTCAGGGCTTGTTATGCAACCTGGATTTACCACATCTACACCCAGAACTGGTTGAGACATAAGGCTGAACACTTCGGGCTGATAGCATTGGTGATGTTTGGTGAGCAAACGCAGACCCTTTGAAGTCATACTGCATGGTACCCATTCCATGGGTCCGAACTCGCCCGGTTTAAGGGATTCTTCCTTCAGCTAAAACATGCATGGGAAACCCGGAGTATGTTCCACCGTGTGATTGGGAAACGTTTTCAAATGCATCTCAGGTTTCATCCCCTGGTACTCGGGTGCACCGTTCCAGACACTTTACTAACACTCTCCACACTTGGAAAGTCAGTGCCTTTAACCTTCTGTTTGGCACAGTTTGCAATTTCTGCGCAAGATGAACAGGAATTGGGAGAACCAATGAGAGACTAGCTGTAAGTGTCTGCACGGGCAAATGGAACGCTCATTTCCCACCAGGAAGAGGAATTAACCAAAGGCTCAGCGTGCCCTGCCGGAACCAGATTAGGGCCTGAAGCAATCCTGTAGTTTTGCGGCCAGCTCACAAGATAGCGAGTTGAAGAAAAGAGCCCACGGGCACTGTAATTCACAAACCTGCAGAGTTATGAATGACAGCTATCGTCCAAAAATGTATTGAAGTTAGTCTTCGAAGAGGAATTGAAAGTGGGGCAGAATTTCAGGAAAACGATTTCAGGGGGTAGACTGGAATTGCCCTTAAAGCATAGGAAAAGAGGCAGAATGTCCACAATGATGCACTTGGCCAAAAAGGGCGTATGCGTTTTTTCCTGAATATATTCAGGAAAAAACGCATACGCCCTTTTTGGCCAACCAAGCAAGTGTGTAAAGGAAATCTGCACTACATTGAAGTCTCACTGCCCCCCGGTCAAAAGGGCCATCTGAAAAAAGTGTAAAATCCAGAAAGGCAGGACAGGTCATGGAGAACAGGGAGCCTTGTTATGCTGATGGGCGGGATGTAAATTGCCAACAGCCACTCTGGAGAAGTGTATGGTGTTTCCTGAAACACGTAGGAAACAAAGCAACACAGCCTATGGCACTTCCACTTAGGTCCTATAGCTTAGGGAAATTAAAATCAAAAACACACAGGCACCCCAAAATTTGGGACGGCTCTGTTTACAAGAACCTCGTCTACGGTACAAGTTAAATATCCGAGAAAGCAAAAAATGGATAAAGAAGTTGTGGTACGTACGTACAATGGAATATCACTCAACAATGAGATCTACGTCATCAGGCCCGTAGCGGCATAATGAGTGGATTCAGGTACGACGATTCTACGAGAAATAAGTCACACAGAAAAAGAAACATCATACGATATCAATAATACACGGAACATAAACTTGGCTACACATGAACTGAATTACAAAACAGAACAGGGTCTCAAATTTAGAAAACCAACTTATGCTTGCTTATGGGGAAAGGTGAGTTGGGGTGCTGCATCAAACCAGAGATTGAAATTAGCACAGATACCGTTCCATAAGCCAACTATATAATAGACAAGACCTACTGTTGCTCAACGAAATGGACTCAACACCCCATATTCAACGCCTGGGAATATACCTGACAAGTAAGAATCTTAAGACCCATGGATTTATATGTCTCCATAAGGAAGTCAAGCGTGTGTACAGTGGCCTAAACGCAGCAGTGAAAATCCGATAAATCCCATTAACAAAATAAATTTCACAAACAAAACACAATGACATGCAAATGAAGCAAATGACAAAGGATTAATCTCCAAAATTTACAAGCAGCTCATGCAGCTCAATAACAAAAAAACAAACAACCCAATCCAAAAATGGGCAGAAGACCTAAATAGACATTTCTCCAAAGAAGATATACACAATGGCAACAAACACATGAAAGAATGCTCAACATCATTAATCATTAGAGAAATGCAAATCAAAACTACAATGAGATATCATCTCACAGCAGTCAGAATGGCCATCAGCAAAAAATCTAGAAACAATAAATGCTGGAGAGGGTGTGGAGAAAAGGGAACACTCTTGCACTGCTGGTGGGAATGTGAATTGGTTCAGCCACTATGGAGAACAGTATGGAGGTTCCTTAAAAAACTACAAATAGAATTACCATATGACCCAGCAATCCCACTACTGGGCATATACCCTGGGAAAACCAAAATTCAAACAGAGTCATGTACCAAAATGTTCATTGCAGCTCTATTTACAATAGCCCGGAGATGGAAACAACCTAAGCGCCCATCATCGGATGAATGGATAAAGAAAATGTGGCACATATATACAATGGAATATTACTCAGCCTTAAAAAGAAATGAAATTGAGCTATTTGTAATGAGATGGATAGACCTAGAGTCTGTCATACAGAGTGAAGTAAGTCAGAAAGAAAAAGACAAATACCGTATGCTAACACATATATATGGAATTTAAGGGGAAAAAAAATGTCATGAAGAACATAGGGGTAAGACAGGAATAAAGACACAGACCTACTGGAGAACGGACTTGAAGATATGTGGAGGGGGAGGGGTGAGCTTTGACAGGGCGAGAGAGAGTCATGGACATATACACACTAACAAACGTAGTAAGGTAGATAGCTAGTGGGAAGCAGCCGCAAGGCACAGGGATATTAGCTTGGTACTTTGTGACAGCCTGGAGGGGTGGGATAGGGAGAGTGGGAGGGAGGGAGACGCAAGAGGGAAGACATATGGGAACATATGTATATGTATAACTGATTCACTTTGTTATAAAGCAGAAACTAACACACCATTGTAAAGCAATTATACCCCAATAAAGATGTTTAAAAAAAAAAACACAATGACAGTGAAATAGAGAGCAATTCTTAAATAATTCTTTCAGGGCTTGTGATGCAACCTGGATTTACCACATCTACACCCAGAGCTGGTTGAGACATAAGGCTGGACACTTTGGGCTGATAGCATTGGTGAGGTTTGGTGAGCAAACGCAGGCCCTTTGAAGTCATACTGCATGGTACCCATTCCATGGGTCCCAACTCTCCAGGTTTAAGGGATTCTTCCTTCAGCTAAAACATGCATGGGAAACCCGGAGTATGTTCCACCGTGTGATTGGGAAACGTTTTCAAATGCATCTCAGGTTTCATCCCCTGGTACTCGGGTGCACCGTTCCAGACACTTTACTAACACTCTCCACACTTGGAAAGTCAGTGCCTTTAACCTTCTGTTTGGCACAGTTTGCAATTTCTGCGCAAGATGAACAGGAATATGGAGAACCAATGAGAGACTAGCTGTAAGTGTCTGCACGGGCAAATGGAACGCTCATTTCCCACCAGGAAGAGGAATTAACCAAAGGCTCAGCGTGCCCTGCCGGAACCAGATTAGGGCCTGAAGCAATCCTGTGGTTTTGCGGCCAGCTCACAAGATAGCGAGTTGAAGAAAAGAGCCCAGGGGCACTGTAATTCACAAACCTGCAGAGTTATGAATGACAGCTATCGTCCAAAAATGTATTGAAGTTAGTCTTCGAAGAGGAATTGAAAGTGGGGCAAAATTTCAGGAAAACGATTTCAGGGGGTAGACTGGAATTGCCCTTAAAGCATAGGAAAAGAGGCAGAATGTCCACAATGATGCACTTGGCCAAAAAGGGCGTATGCGTTTTTTCCTGAATATATTCAGGAAAAAATGCATACGCCCTTTTTGGCCAACCAAGCAAGCGTGTAAAGGAAATCTGCACTACATTGAAGTCTCACTGCCCCCCGGTCAAAAGGGCCATCTGAAAAAAGTGTAAAATCCAGAAAGGCAGGACAGGTCATGGAGAACAGGGAGCCTTGTTATGATGATGGGCGGGATGTAAATTGCCAACAGCCACTCTGGAGAAGTGTATGGTGTTTCCTGAAACACGTAGGAAACAAAGCAACACAGCCTATGACACTTCCACTTAGGTACTATAGCTTAGGGAAATTAAAATCAAAAACACACAGGCACCCCAAAATTTGGGACGGCTCTGTTTACAAGAACCTCGTCTACGGTACAAGTTAAATATCCGAGAAAGCAAAAAATGGATAAAGAAGTTGTGGTACGTACGTACAATGGAATATCACTCAGCAATGAGATCTACGTCATCAGGCCCGTAGCGGCATAATGAGTGGATTCAGGTACGACGATTCTACGAGAAATAAGTCACACAGAAAAAGAAACATCATAAGATATCACTAATACACGGAACGTAAACTTGGCTACACATGAACTGAATTACAAAACAGAACAAGGTCTCAAATTTAGAAAACCAACTTATGCTTGCTTATGGGGAAAGGTGAGTTGGGGTGCTGCATCAAACCAGAGATTGAAATTAGCACAGATACCGTTCCATAAGCCAAATATATAATAAACAAGACCTACTGTTGCTCAACGAAATGGACTCAACACCCCATATTCAACGCCTGGGAATATACCTGACAAGTAAGAATCTTAAGACCCATGGATTTATATGTCTAAATAAGGAAGTCAAGCGTGTGTACAGTGGCCTAAACGCAGCAGTGAAAATCCGATAAATCCCATTAACAAAATAAATTTCAAAAACAAAACACAATGACAGTGAAATAGAGAGCAATTCTTAAATAATTCATTCAGGGCTTGTTATGCAACCTGGATTTACCACATCTACACCCAGAACTGGTTGAGACATAAGGCTGAACACTTCGGGCTGATAGCATTGGTGATGTTTGGTGAGCAAACGCAGACCCTTTGAAGTCATACTGCATGGTACCCATTCCATGGGTCCGAACTCGCCCGGTTTAAGGGATTCTTCCTTCAGCTAAAACATGCATGGGAAACCCGGAGTATGTTCCACCGTGTGATTGGGAAACGTTTTCAAATGCATCTCAGGTTTCATCCCCTGGTACTCGGGTGCACCGTTCCAGACACTTTACTAACACTCTCCACACTTGGAAAGTCAGTGCCTTTAACCTTCTGTTTGGCACAGTTTGCAATTTCTGCGCAAGATGAACAGGAATTGGGAGAACCAATGAGAGACTAGCTGTAAGTGTCTGCACGGGCAAATGGAACGCTCATTTCCCACCAGGAAGAGGAATTAACCAAAGGCTCAGCGTGCCCTGCCGGAACCAGATTAGGGCCTGAAGCAATCCTGTAGTTTTGCGGCCAGCTCACAAGATAGCGAGTTGAAGAAAAGAGCCCACGGGCACTGTAATTCACAAACCTGCAGAGTTATGAATGACAGCTATCGTCCAAAAATGTATTGAAGTTAGTCTTCGAAGAGGAATTGAAAGTGGGGCAGAATTTCAGGAAAACGATTTCAGGGGGTAGACTGGAATTGCCCTTAAAGCATAGGAAAAGAGGCAGAATGTCCACAATGATGCACTTGGCCAAAAAGGGCGTATGCGTTTTTTCCTGAATATATTCAGGAAAAAACGCATACGCCCTTTTTGGCCAACCAAGCAAGTGTGTAAAGGAAATCTGCACTACATTGAAGTCTCACTGCCCCCCGGTCAAAAGGGCCATCTGAAAAAAGTGTAAAATCCAGAAAGGCAGGACAGGTCATGGAGAACAGGGAGCCTTGTTATGATGATGGGCGGGATGTAAATTGCCAACAGCCACTCTGGAGAAGTGTATGGTGTTTCCTGAAACACGTAGGAAACAAAGCAACACAGCCTATGGCACTTCCACTTAGGTCCTATAGCTTAGGGAAATTAAAATCAAAAACACACAGGCACCCCAAAATTTGGGACGGCTCTGTTTACAAGAACCTCGTCTACGGTACAAGTTAAATATCCGAGAAAGCAAAAAATGGATAAAGAAGTTGTGGTACGTACGTACAATGGAATATCACTCAACAATGAGATCTACGTCATCAGGCCCGTAGCGGCATAATGAGTGGATTCAGGTACGACGATTCTACGAGAAATAAGTCACACAGAAAAAGAAACATCATACGATATCAATAATACACGGAACATAAACTTGGCTACACATGAACTGAATTACAAAACAGAACAGGGTCTCAAATTTAGAAAACCAACTTATGCTTGCTTATGGGGAAAGGTGAGTTGGGGTGCTGCATCAAACCAGAGATTGAAATTAGCACAGATACCGTTCCATAAGCCAACTATATAATAGACAAGACCTACTGTTGCTCAACGAAATGGACTCAACACCCCATATTCAACGCCTGGGAATATACCTGACAAGTAAGAATCTTAAGACCCATGGATTTATATGTCTCCATAAGGAAGTCAAGCGTGTGTACAGTGGCCTAAACGCAGCAGTGAAAATCCGATAAATCCCATTAACAAAATAAATTTCACAAACAAAACACAATGACATGCAAATGAAGCAAATGACAAAGGATTAATCTCCAAAATTTACAAGCAGCTCATGCACCACAATAACAAAAAAACAAACAACCCAACACAAAAATGGGCAGAAGACCTAGATAGACATTTCTCCAAAGAAGATATACAGAATGCCAACAAACACATGAAAGAATGCTCAACATCATTAATCATTAGAGAAATGCAAATCAAAACTACAATGAGATATCATCTCACAGCAGTCAGAATGGCCATCAGCAAAAAATCTAGAAACAATAAATGCTGGAGAGGGTGTGGAGAAAAGGGAACACTCTTGCACTGCTGGTGGGAATGTGAATTGGTTCAGCCACTATGGAGAACAGTATGGAGGTTCCTTAAAAATCTACAAATAGAATTACCATATGACCCATCAATCCCACTACTGGGCATAAACCCTGGGAAAACCAAAATTCAAACAGAGTCATGTACCAAAATGTTCATTGCAGCTCTATTTACAATAGCCCGGAGATGGAAACAACCTAAGCGCCCATCATCGGATGAATGGATAAAGAAAATGTGGCACACATATACAATGGAATATTACTCAGCCTTAAAAAGAAATGAAATTGAGCTATTTGTAATGAGATGGATAGACCTAGAGCCTGTCATACAGAGTGAAGTAAGTCAGAAAGAAAAAGACAAATACCGTATGCTAACACATATATATGGAATTTAAGGGGAAAAAAAATGTCATGAAGAACCTAGGGGTAAGACAGGAATAAAGACACAGACCTACTGGAGAACGGACTTGAGGATATGGGGAGGGGGAGGGGTGAGCTTTGACAGGGCGAGAGAGAGTCATGGACATATACACACTAACAAACGTAGTAAGGTAGATAGCTAGTGGGAAGCAGCCGCAAGGCACAGGGATATTAGCTTGGTGCTTTGTGACAGCCTGGAGGGGTGGGATAGGGAGAGTGGGAGGGAGGGAGACGCAAGAGGGAAGACATATGGGAACATATGTATATGTATAACTGATTCACTTTGTTATAAAGCAGAAACTAACACACCATTGTAAAGCAATTATACCCCAATAAAGATGTTTAAAAAAAAAAAACACAATGACAGTGAAATAGAGAGCAATTCTTAAATAATTCATTCAGGGCTTGTGATGCAACCTGGATTTACCACATCTACACCCAGAGCTGGTTGAGACATAAGGCTGGACACTTTGGGCTGATAGCATTGGTGAGGTTTGGTGAGCAAACGCAGACCCTTTGAAGTCATACTGCATGGTACCCATTCCATGGGTTCCAAATCTCCAGGTTTAAGGGATTCTTCCTTCAGCTAAAACATGCATGGGAAACCCGGAGTATGTTCCACCGTGTGATTGGGAAACGTTTTCAAATGCATCTCAGGTTTCATCCGCTGGTACTCGGGTGCACCGTTCCAGACACTTTACTAACACTCTCCACACTTGGAAAGTCAGTGCCTTTAACCTTCTGTTTGGCACAGTTTGCAATTTCTGCGCAAGATGAACAGGAATTGGGAGAACCAATGAGAGACTAGCTGTAAGTGTCTGCACGGGCAAATGGAACGCTCATTTCCCACCAGGAAGAGGAATTAACCAAAGGCTCAGCGTGCCCTGCCGGAACCAGATTAGGGCCTGAAGCAATCCTGCGGTTTTGCGGCCAGCTCACAAGAAAGCGAGTTGAAGAAAGGAGCTCAGGGGCACTGTAATTCAAAATCCTGCAGAGTTATGAATGACAGCTATCGTCCAAAAATGTATTGAAGTAAGTTTTCGAAGAGGAATTGAAAGTGGGGCAGAATTTCAGGAAAACGATTTCAGGAGGTAGACTGGAATTGCACTTAAAGCATAGGAGAAGAGGCAGAATGTCCACAATGATGCACTTGGCCAAAAAGGACGTATGCGTTTTTTCCTGAATATATTCAGGAAAAAACGCATACGCACTTTTTGGACAACCAAGCAAGCGTGTAATGGAAATCTGCACTACAATGAAGTCTCACTGCCCCCCGGTCAAAAGGGCCATCTGAAAAAAGTGTAAAATCCAGAAAGGCAGAACAGGTCATGGAGAACAGGGAGCCTTGTTATGCTGATTGGCGGGATGTAAATTGCCAACAGCCACTCTGGAGAAGTGTATGGTGTTTCCTGAAACACGTAGGAAACAAAGCAACACAGCCTATGGCACTTCCACTTAGGTCCTATAGCTTAGGGAAATTAAAATCAAAAACACACAGCCACCCCAAAGTTTGGGACGGCTCTGTTTACAAGAACCTCGTCTACGGTACAAGTTAAATATCCGAGAAAGCAAAAAATGGATAAAGAAGTTGTGGTACGTACGTACAATGGAATATCACTCAGCAATGAGATCTACGTCATCAGGCCCGTAGCGGCATAATGAGTGGATTCAGGTACGACGATTCTACGAGAAATAAGTCACACAGAAAAAGAAACATCATAAGATATCACTAATACACGGAACGTAAACTTGGCTACACATGAACTGAATTACAAAACAGAACAGGGTCTCAAATTTAGAAAACCAACTTATGCTTGCTTATGGGGAAAGGTGAGTTGGGGTGCTGCATCAAACCAGAGATTGAAATTAGCACAGATACCGTTCCATAAGCCAAATATATAATAGACAAGACCTACTCCTTGCTCAACGAAATGGACTCAACACCCCATATTCAACGCCTGGGAATATACCTGACAAGTAAGAATCTTAAGACCCATGGATTTATATGTCTCCATAAGGAAGTCAAGCGTGTGTACAGTGTCCTAAACGCAGCAGTGAAAATCCGATAAATCCCATTAACAAAATAAATTTCACAAACAAAACACAATGACATGCAAATGAAGCAAATGACAAAGGATTAATCTCCAAAATTTACAAGCAGCTCATGCACCACAATAACAAAAAAACAAACAACCCAACACAAAAATGGGCAGAAGACCTAGATAGACATTTCTCCAAAGAAGATATACAGAATGCCAACAAACACATGAAAGAATGCTCAACATCATTAATCATTAGAGAAATGCAAATCAAAACTACAATGAGATATCATCTCACACCAGTCAGAATGGCCATCATCAAAAAATCTAGAAACAATAAATGCTGGAGAGGGTGTGGAGAAAAGGGAATACTCTTGCACTGCTGGTGGGAATGTGAATTGGTTCAGCCACTATGGAGAACAGTATGGAGGTTCCTTAAAAAACTACAAATAGAATTACCATATGACCAAGCAATCCCACTACTGGGCATATACCCTGGGAAAACCAAAATTCAAACAGAGTCATGTACCAAAATATTCATTGCAGCTCTATTTACAATAGCCCGGAGATGGAAACAACCTAAGCGCCCATCATCGGATGAATGGAAAAAGAAAATGTGGCACATATATACAATGGAATATTACTCAGCCTCAAAAAGAAATGAAATTGAGCTATTTGTAATGAGATGGATAGACCTAGAGTCTGTCATACAGAGTGAAGTAATTCAGAAAGAAAAAGACAAATACCGTATGCTAACACATATATATGGAATTTAAGGGGAAAAAAAATGTCATGAACAACCTAGGGGTAAGACAGGAATAAAGACGCAGACCTACTGGAGAACGGACTTGAGGATATGGGGAGGGGGTGGGGTGAGCTTTGACAGGGCGAGAGAGAGTCATGGACATATACACACTAACAAACGTAGTAAGGTAGATAGCTGGTGGGAAGCAGCCGCAAGGCACAGGGATATTAGCTTGGTACTTTGTGACAGCCTGGAGGGGTGGGATAGGGAGAGTGGGAGGGAGGGAGACGCAAGAGGGAAGACATATGGGAACATATGTATATGTAAAACTGATTCACTTTGTTATAAAGCAGAAACTAACACACCATTGTAAAGCAATTATACCACAATAAAGATGTTTAAAAAAAAAACACAATGACAGTGAAATAGAGAGCAATTCTTAAATAATTCATTCAGGGCTTGTGATGCAACCTGGATTTACCACATCTACACCCAGAACTGGTTGAGACATAAGGCTGAACACTTCGGGCTGATAGCATTGGTGATGTTTGGTGAGCAAACGCAGACCCTTTGAAGTCATACTGCATGGTACCCATTCCATGGGTCCGAACTCGCCCGGTTTAAGGGATTCTTCCTTCAGCTAAAACGTGCATGGGAAACCCGGAGTATGTTCCACCGTGTGATTGGGAAACGTTTTCAAATTCATCTCAGGTTTCATCCCCTGGTACTCGGGTGCACCGTTCCAGACACTTTACTAACACTCTCCCCACTTGGAAAGTCAGTGCCTTTAACCTTCTGTTTGGCACAGTTTGCAATTTCTGCGTAAGATGAACAGGAATATGGAGAACCAATGGAGACTAGCTGTAAGTGTCTGCACGGGCAAATGGAACGCTCATTTCCCACCAGGAAGAGGAATTAACCAAAGGCTCAGCATGCCCTGCCGGAACCAGATTAGGGCCTGAAGCAATCCTGAGGTTTTGCGGCCAGCTCACAAGATAGCGAGTTGAAGAAAAGAGCCCAGGGGCACTGTAATTCACAAACCTGCAGAGTTATGAATGACAGCTATCGTCCAAAAATGTATTGAAGTAAGTCTTCGAAGAGGAATTGAAAGTGGGGCAGAATTTCAGGAAAACGATTTCAGGGGGTAGACTGGAATTGCACTTAAAGCATAGGAAAAGAGGCAGAATGTCCACAATGATGCACTTGGCCAAAAAGGGCGTATACGTTTTTTCCTGACTATATTCAGTAAAAAATGCATACGCCCTTTTTGGCCAACCAAGCAAGCGTGTAAAGGAAATCTGCACTACATTGAAGTCTCACTGCCCCCCGGGCAAAAGGGCCATCTGAAAAAAGTGTAAAATCCAGAAAGGCAGGACAGGTCATGGAGAACAGGGAGCCTTGTTATGCTGATGGGCGGGATGTAAATTGCCAACAGCCACTCTGGAGAAGTGTATGGTGTTTCCTGAAACACGTAGGAAACAAAGCAACACAGCCTATGGCACTTCCACTTAGGGTCCTATAGCTTAGGGAAATTAAAATCAAAAACACACAGCCACCCCAAAGTTTGGGACGGCTCTGTTTACAAGAACCTCGTCTACGGTACAAGTTAAATATCCGAGAAAGCAAAAAATGGATAAAGAAATTGTGGTACGTACGTACAATGGAATATCACTCAACAATGAGATCTACGTCATCAGGCCCGTAGCGGCATAATGAGTGGAATAACGTACGAGGAGTCTACGAGAAATAAGTCACACAGAAAAAGAAACATCATAAGATATCACTAATACACGGAACATAAACTTGGCTACACATGAACTGAATTACAAAACAGAACAAGGTCTCAAATTTAGAAAACCAACTTATGCTTGCTTATGGGGAAAGGTGAGTTGGGGTGCTGCATCAAACCAGAGATTGAAATTAGCACAGATACCGTTCCATAAGCCAAATATATAATAAACAAGACCTACTGTTGCTCAACGAAATGGACTCAACACCCCATATTCAACGCCTGGGAATATACCTGACAAGTAAGAATCTTAAGACCCATGGATTTATATGTCTAGATAAGGAAGTCAAGCGTGTGTACAGTGGCCTAAACGCAGCAGTGAAAATCCGATAAATCCCATTAACAAAATAAATTTCAAAAACAAAACACAATGACAGTGAAATAGAGAGCAATTCTTAAATAATTCATTCAGGGCTTGTTATGCAACCTGGATTTACCACATCTACACCCAGAACTGGTTGAGACATAAGGCTGAACACTTCGGGCTGATAGCATTGGTGATGTTTGGTGAGCAAACGCAGACCCTTTGAAGTCATACTGCATGGTACCCATTCCATGGGTCCGAACTCGCCCGGTTTAAGGGATTCTTCCTTCAGCTAAAACATGCATGGGAAACCCGGAGTATGTTCCACCGTGTGATTGGGAAACGTTTTCAAATGCATCTCAGGTTTCATCCCCTGGTACTCGGGTGCACCGTTCCAGACACTTTACTAACACTCTCCACACTTGGAAAGTCAGTGCCTTTAACCTTCTGTTTGGCACAGTTTGCAATTTCTGCGCAAGATGAACAGGAATTGGGAGAACCAATGAGAGACTAGCTGTAAGTGTCTGCACGGGCAAATGGAACGCTCATTTCCCACCAGGAAGAGGAATTAACCAAAGGCTCAGCGTGCCCTGCCGGAACCAGATTAGGGCCTGAAGCAATCCTGTGGTTTTGCGGCCAGCTCACAAGATAGCGAGTTGAAGAAAAGAGCCCAGGGGCACTGTAATTCACAAACCTGCAGAGTTATGAATGACAGCTATCGTCCAAAAATGTATTGAAGTAAGTCTTCGAAGAGGAATTGAAAGTGGGGCAGAATTTCAGGAAAACGATTTCAGGGGGTAGACTGGAATTGCACTTAAAGCATAGGAAAAGAGGCAGAATGTCCACAATGATGCACTTGGCCAAAAAGGGCGTATACGTTTTTTCCTGACTATATTCAGTAAAAAATGCATACGCCCTTTTTGGCCAACCAAGCAAGCGTGTAAAGGAAATCTGCACTACATTGAAGTCTCACTGCCCCCCGGGCAAAAGGGCCATCTGAAAAAAGTGTAAAATCCAGAAAGGCAGGACAGGTCATGGAGAACAGGGAGCCTTGTTATGCTGATGGGCGGGATGTAAATTGCCAAAGGCCACTCTGGAGAAGTGTATGGTGTTTCCTGAAACACGTAGGAAACAAAGCAACACAGCCTATGGCACTTCCACTTAGGGTCCTATAGCTTAGGGAAATTAAAATCAAAAACACACAGCCACCCCAAAGTTTGGGACGGCTCTGTTTACAAGAACCTCGTCTACGGTACAAGTTAAATATCCGAGAAAGCAAAAAATGGATAAAGAAATTGTGGTACGTACGTACAATGGAATATCACTCAACAATGAGATCTACGTCATCAGGCCCGTAGCGGCATAATGAGTGGAATAACGTACGAGGAGTCTACGAGAAATAAGTCACACAGAAAAAGAAACATCATAAGATATCACTAATACACGGAACATAAACTTGGCTACACATGAACTGAATTACAAAACAGAACAAGGTCTCAAATTTAGAAAACCAACTTATGCTTGCTTATGGGGAAAGGTGAGTTGGGGTGCTGCATCAAACCAGAGATTGAAATTAGCACAGATACCGTTCCATAAGCCAAATATATAATAAACAAGACCTACTGTTGCTCAACGAAATGGACTCAACACCCCATATTCAACGCCTGGGAATATACCTGACAAGTAAGAATCTTAAGACCCATGGATTTATATGTCTAGATAAGGAAGTCAAGCGTGTGTACAGTGGCCTAAACGCAGCAGTGAAAATCCGATAAATCCCATTAACAAAATAAATTTCAAAAACAAAACACAATGACAGTGAAATAGAGAGCAATTCTTAAATAATTCATTCAGGGCTTGTTATGCAACCTGGATTTACCACATCTACACCCAGAACTGGTTGAGACATAAGGCTGAACACTTCGGGCTGATAGCATTGGTGATGTTTGGTGAGCAAACGCAGACCCTTTGAAGTCATACTGCATGGTACCCATTCCATGGGTCCGAACTCGCCCGGTTTAAGGGATTCTTCCTTCAGCTAAAACATGCATGGGAAACCCGGAGTATGTTCCACCGTGTGATTGGGAAACGTTTTCAAATGCATCTCAGGTTTCATCCCCTGGTACTCGGGTGCACCGTTCCAGACACTTTACTAACACTCTCCACACTTGGAAAGTCAGTGCCTTTAACCTTCTGTTTGGCACAGTTTGCAATTTCTGCGCAAGATGAACAGGAATTGGGAGAACCAATGAGAGACTAGCTGTAAGTGTCTGCACGGGCAAATGGAACGCTCATTTCCCACCAGGAAGAGGAATTAACCAAAGGCTCAGCGTGCCCTGCCGGAACCAGATTAGGGCCTGAAGCAATCCTGTGGTTTTGCGGCCAGCTCACAAGATAGCGAGTTGAAGAAAAGAGCCCACGGGCACTGTAATTCACAAACCTGCAGAGTTATGAATGACAGCTATCGTCCAAAAATGTATTGAAGTTAGTCTTCGAAGAGGAATTGAAAGTGGGGCAGAATTTCAGGAAAACGATTTCAGGGGGTAGACTGGAATTGCACTTAAAGCATAGGAAAAGAGGCAGAATGTCCACAATGATGCACTTGGCCAAAAAGGGCGTATGCGTTTTTTCCTGAATATATTCAGGAAAAAACGCATACGCCCTTTTTGGCCAACCAAGCAAGCGTGTAAAGGAAATCTGCACTACATTGAAGTCTCACTGCCCCCCGGTCAAAAGGGCCATCTGAAAAAAGTGTAAAATCCAGAAAGGCAGGACAGGTCATGGAGAACAGGGAGCCTTGTTATGCTGATGGGCGGGATGTAAGTTGCCAACAGCCACTCTGGAGAAGTGTATGGTGTTTCATGAAACACGTAGGAAACAAAGCAACACAGCCTATGGCACTTCCACTTAGGGTCCTATAGCTTAGGGAAATTAAAATCAAAAACACACAGGCACCCCAAAGTTTGGGACGGCTCTGTTTACAAGAACCTCGTCTACGGTACAAGTTAAATATCCGAGAAAGCAAAAAATGGATAAAGAAGTTGTGGTACGTACGTACAATGGAATATCACTCAACAATGAGATCTACGTCATCAGGCCCGTAGCGGCATAATGAGTGGATTAACGTACGAGGAGTCTACGAGAAATAAGTCACACAGAAAAAGAAACATCATAAGATATCACTAATACACGGAACATAAACTTGGCTACACATGAACTGAATTACAAAACAGAACAGGGTCTCAAATTTAGAAAACCAACTTATGCTTGCTTATGGGGAAAGGTGAGTTGGGGTGCTGCATCAAACCAGAGATTGAAATTAGCACAGATACCGTTCCATAAGCCAACTATATAATAGACAAGACCTACTGTTGCTCAACGAAATGGACTCAACACCCCATATTCAACGCCTGGGAATATACCTGACAAGTAAGAATCTTAAGACCCATGGATTTATATGTCTCCATAAGGAAGTCAAGCGTGTGTACAGTGGCCTAAACGCAGCAGTGAAAATCCGATAAATCCCATTAACAAAATAAATTTCACAAACAAAACACAATGACATGCAAATGAAGCAAATGACAAAGGATTAATCTCCAAAATTTACAAGCAGCTCATGCAGCTCAATAACAAAAAAACAAACAACCCAATCCAAAAATGGGCAGAAGACCTAAATAGACATTTCCCCAAAGAAGATATACAGAATGCCAACAAACACATGAAAGAATGCTCAACATCATTAATCATTAGAGAAATGCAAATCAAAACTACAATGAGATATCATCTCACACCAGTCAGAATGGCCATCATCAAAAAATCTAGAAACAATAAATGCTGGAGAGGGTGTGGAGAAAAGGGAACACTCTTGCACTGCTGGTGGGAATGTGAATTGGTTCAGCCACTATGGAGAACAGTATGGAGGTTCCTTAAAAAACTACAAATAGAATTACCATATGACCCAGCAATCCCACTACTGGGCATATACCCTGGGAAAACCAAAATTCAAACAGAGTCATGTACCAAAATGTTCATTGCAGCTCTATTTACAATAGCCCGGAGATGGAAACAACCTAAGCGCCCATCATCGGATGAATGGATAAAGAAAATGTGGCACATATATACAATGGAATATTACTCAGCCTTAAAAAGAAATGAAATTGAGCTATTTGTAATGAGATGGATAGACCTAGAGTCTGTCATACAGAGTGAAGTAAGTCAGAAAGAAAAAGACAAATACCGTATGCTAACACATATATATGGAATTTAAGGGGAAAAAAAATGTCATGAAGAACCTAGGGGTAAGACAGGAATAAAGACACAGACCTACTGGAGAACGGACTTGAAGATATGTGGAGGGGGAGGGGTGAGCTTTGACAGGGCGAGAGAGAGTCATGGACATATACACACTAACAAACGTAGTAAGGTAGATAGCTAGTGGGAAGCAGCCGCAAGGCACAGGGATATTAGCTTGGTACTTTGTGACAGCCTGGAGGGGTGGGATAGGGAGAGTGGGAGGGAGGGAGACGCAAGAGGGAAGACATATGGGAACATATGTATATGTAAAACTGATTCACTTTGTTATAAAGCAGAAACTAACACACAATTGTAAAGCAATTATACCCCAATAAAGATGTTTAAAAAAAAAAACACAATGACAGTGAAATAGAGAGCAATTCTTAAATAATTCTTTCAGGGCTTGTGATGCAACCTGGATTTACCACATCTACACCCAGAGCTGGTTGAGACATAAGGCTGGACACTTTGGGCTGATAGCATTGGTGAGGTTTGGTGAGCAAACGCAGACCCTTTGAAGTCATACTGCATGGTACCCATTCCATGGGTCCCAACTCTCCAGGTTTAAGGGATTCTTCCTTCAGCTAAAACATGCATGGGAAACCCGGAGTATGTTCCACCGTGTGATTGGGAAACGTTTTCAAATGCATCTCAGGTTTCATCCCCTGGTACTCGGGTGCACCGTTCCAGACACTTTACTAACACTCTCCCCACTTGGAAAGTCAGTGCCTTTAACCTTCTGTTTGGCACAGTTTGCAATTTCTGCGCAAGATGAACAGGAATATGGAGAACCAATGAGAGACTAGCTGTAAGTGTCTGCACGGCAAATGGAACGCTCATTTCCCACCAGGAAGAGGAATTAACCAAAGGCTCAGCGTGCCCTGCCAGAACCAGATTAGGGCCTGAAGCAATCCTGTGGTTTTGCGGCCAGCTCACAAGATAGCGAGTTGAAGAAAAGAGCCCAGGGGCACTGTAATTCACAAACCTGCAGAGTTATGAATGACAGCTATCGTCCAAAAATGTATTGAAGTTAGTCTTCGAAGAGGAATTGAAAGTGGGGCAAAATTTCAGGAAAACGATTTCAGGGGGTAGACTGGAATTGCCCTTAAAGCATAGGAAAAGAGGCAGAATGTCCACAATGATGCACTTGGCCAAAAAGGGCGTATGCCTTTTTTCCTGAATATATTCAGGAAAAAATGCATACGCCCTTTTTGGCCAACCAAGCAAGCGTGTAAAGGAAATCTCCACTACACTGAAGTCTCACTGCCCCCCGGTCAAAAGGGCCATCTGAAAAAAGTGTAAAATCCAGAAAGGCAGGACAGGTCATGGAGAACAGGGAGCCTTGTTATGATGATGGGCGGGATGTAAATTGCCAACAGCCACTCTGGAGAAGTGTATGGTGTTTCCTGAAACACGTAGGAAACAAAGCAACACAGCCTATGGCACTTCCACTTAGGGTCCTATAGCTTAGGGAAATTAAAATCAAAAACACACAGGCACCCCAAAGTTTGGGACGGCTCTGTTTACAAGAACCTCGTCTACGGTACAAGTTAAATATCCGAGAAAGCAAAAAATGGATAAAGAAGTTGTGGTACGTACGTGCAATGGAATATCACTCAGCAATGAGATCTACGTCATCAGGCCCGTAGCGGCATAATGAGTGGATTCAGGTACGACGATTCTACGAGAAATAAGTCACACAGAAAAAGAAACATCATAAGATATCACTAATACACGGAACGTAATCTTGGCTACACATGAACTGAATTACACAACAGAACAAGGTCTCAAATTTAGAAAACCAACTTATGCTTGCTTATGGGGAAAGGTGAGTTGGGGTGCTGCATCAAACCAGAGATTGAAATTAGCACAGATACCGTTCCATAAGCCAAATATATAATAAACAAGACCTACTGTTGCTCAACGAAATGGACTCAACACCCCATATTCAACGCCTGGGAATATACCTGACAAGTAAGAATCTTAAGACCCATGAATTTATATGTCTAAATAAGGAAGTCAAGCGTGTGTACAGTGGCCTAAACGCAGCAGTGAAAATCCGATAAATCCCATTAACAAAATAAATTTCAAAAACAAAACACAATGACAGTGAAATAGAGAGCAATTCTTAAATAATTCATTCAGGGCTTGTTATGCAACCTGGATTTACCACATCTACACCCAGAACTGGTTGAGACATAAGGCTGAACACTTCGGGCTGATAGCATTGGTGATGTTTGGTGAGCAAACGCAGACTCTTTGAAGTCATACTGCATGGTACCCATTCCATGGGTCCGAACTCGCCCGGTTTAAGGGATTCTTCCTTCAGCTAAAACATGCATGGGAAACCCGGAGTATGTTCCACCGTGTGATTGGGAAACGTTTTCAAATGCATCTCAGGTTTCATCCCCTGGTACTCGGGTGCACCGTTCCAGACACTTTACTAACACTCTCCACACTTGGAAAGTCAGTGCCTTTAACCTTCTGTTTGGCACAGTTTGCAATTTCTGCGCAAGATGAACAGGAATTGGGAGAACCAATGAGAGACTAGCTGTAAGTGTCTGCACGGGCAAATGGAACGCTCATTTCCCACCAGGAAGAGGAATTAACCAAAGGCTCAGCGTGCCCTGCCGGAACCAGATTAGGGCCTGAAGCAATCCTGTGGTTTTGCGGCCAGCTCACAAGATAGCGAGTTGAAGAAAAGAGCCCACGGGCACTGTAATTCACAAACCTGCAGAGTTATGAATGACAGCTATCGTCCAAAAATGTATTGAAGTAAGTCTTCGAAGAGGAATTGAAAGTGGGGCAGAATTTCAGGAAAACGATTTCAGGGGGTAGACTGGAATTGCACTTAAAGCATAGGAAAAGAGGCAGAATGTCCACAATGATGCACTTGGCCAAAAAGGGCGTATGCGTTTTTTCCTGAATATATTCAGGAAAAAACGCATACGCCCTTTTTGGCCAACCAAGCAAGCGTGTAAAGGAAATCTGCACTACATTGAAGTCTCACTGCCCCCCGGTCAAAAGGGCCATCTGAAAAAAGTGTAAAATCCAGAAAGGCAGGACAGGTCATGGAGAACAGGGAGCCTTGTTATGCTGATGGGCGGGATGTAAATTGCCAACAGCCACTCTGGAGAAGTGTATGGTGTTTCCTGAAACACGTAGGAAACAAAGCAACACAGCCTATGGCACTTCCACTTAGGGTCCTATAGCTTAGGGAAATTAAAATCAAAAACACACAGGCACCCCAAAGTTTGGGACGGCTCTGTTTACAAGAACCTCGTCTACGGTACAAGTTAAATATCCGAGAAAGCAAAAAATGGATAAAGAAGTTGTGGTACGTACGTACAATGGAATATCACTCAACAATGAGATCTACGTCATCAGGCCCGTAGCGGCATAATGAGTGGATTAACGTACGAGGAGTCTACGAGAAATAAGTCACACAGAAAAAGAAACATCATAAGATATCACTAATACACGGAACATAAACTTGGCTACACATGAACTGAATTACAAAACAGAACAGGGTCTCAAATTTAGAAAACCAACTTATGCTTGCTTATGGGGAAAGGTGAGTTGGGGTGCTGCATCAAACCAGAGATTGAAATTAGCACAGATACCGTTCCATAAGCCAACTATATAATAGACAAGACCTACTGTTGCTCAACGAAATGGACTCAACACCCCATATTCAACGCCTGGGAATATACCTGACAAGTAAGAATCTTAAGACCCATGGATTTATATGTCTCCATAAGGAAGTCAAGCATGTGTACAGTGGCCTAAACGCAGCAGTGAAAATCCGATAAATCCCATTAACAAAATAAATTTCACAAACAAAACACAATGACATGCAAATGAAGCAAATGACAAAGGATTAATCTCCAAAATTTACAAGCAGCTCATGCAGCTCAATAACAAAAAAACAAACAACCCAATCCAAAAATGGGCAGAAGACCTAAATAGACATTTCCCCAAAGAAGATATACAGAATGCCAACAAACACATGAAAGAATGCTCAACATCATTAATCATTAGAGAAATGCAAATCAAAACTAAAATGAGATATCATCTCACACCAGTCAGAATGGCCATCATCAAAAAATCTAGAAACAATAAATGCTGGAGAGGGTGTGGAGAAAAGGGAACACTCTTGCACTGCTGGTGGGAATGTGAATTGGTTCAGCCACTATGGAGAACAGTATGGAGGTTCCTTAAAAAACTACAAATAGAATTACCATATGACCAAGCAATCCCACTACTGGGCATATACCCTGGGAAAACCAAAATTCAAACAGATTCACGTACCAAAATATTCATTGCAGCTCTATTTACAATAGCCCGGAGATGGAAACAACCTAAGCGCCCATCATCGGATGAATGGATAAAGAAAATGTGGCACATATATACAATGGAATATTACTCAGCCTTAAAAAGAAATGAAATTGAGCTATTTGTAATGAGATGGATAGACCTAGAGTCTGTCATACAGAGTGAAGTAAGTCAGAAAGAAAAAGACAAATACCGTATGCTAACACATATATATGGAATTTAAGGGGAAAAAAAATGTCATGAAGAACCTAGGGGTAAGACAGGAATAAAGACCCAGACCTACTGGAGAACGGACTTGAGGATATGGGGAGGGGGAGGGGTGAGCTTTGACAGGGCGAGAGAGAGTCATGGACATATACACACTAACAAACGTAGTAAGGTAGATAGCTGGTGGGAAGCAGCCGCAAGGCACAGGGATATTAGCTTGGTACTTTGTGACAGCCTGGAGGGGTGGGATAGGGAGAGTGGGAGGGAGGGAGACGCAAGAGGGAAGACATATGGGAACATATGTATATGTAAAACTGATTCACTTTGTTATAAAGCAGAAACTAACACACCATTGTAAAGCAATTATACCACAATAAAGATGTTTAAAAAAAAAAACACAATGACAGTGAAATAGAGAGCAATTCTTAAATAATTCATTCAGGGCTTGTGATGCAACCTGGATTTACCACATCTACACCCAGAACTGGTTGAGACATAAGGCTGAACACTTCGGGCTGATAGCATTGGTGATGTTTGGTGAGCAAACGCAGACCCTTTGAAGTCATACTGCATGGTACCCATTCCATGGGTCCGAACTCGCCCGGTTTAAGGGATTCTTCCTTCAGCTAAAACATGCATGGGAAACCCGGAGTATGTTCCACCGTGTGATTGGGAAACGTTTTCAAATGCATCTCAGGTTTCATCCCCTGGTACTCGGGTGCACCGTTCCAGACACTTTACTAACACTCTCCACACTTGGAAAGTCAGTGCCTTTAACCTTCTGTTTGGCACAGTTTGCAATTTCTGCGTAAGATGAACAGGAATAGGGAGAACCAATGGAGACTAGCTGTAAGTGTCTGCACGGGCAAATGGAACGCTCATTTCCCACCAGGAAGAGGAATTAACCAAAGGCTCAGCATGCCCTGCCGGAACCAGACTAGGGCATGAAGCAATCCTGCGGGTTTGCGGCCAGCTCACAAGATAGCGAGTTGAAGAAAAGAGCCCAGGGGCACTGTAATTCACAAACCTGCAGAGTTATGAATGACAGCTATCGTCCAAAAATGTATTGAAGTAAGTCTTCGAAGAGGAATTGAAAGTGGGGCAGAATTTCAGGAAAACGATTTCAGGGGGTAGACTGGAATTGCACTTAAAGCATAGGAAAAGAGGCAGAATGTCCACAATGATGCACTTGGCCAAAAAGGGCGTATGCGTTTTTTCCTGAATATATTCAGGAAAAAACGCATACGCCCTTTTTGGCCAACCAAGCAAGCGTGTAAAGGAAATCTGCACTACATTGAAGTCTCACTGCCCCCCGGTCAAAAGGGCCATCTGAAAAAAGTGTAAAATCCAGAAAGGCAGGACAGGTCATGGAGAACAGGGAGCCTTGTTATGCTGATGGGCGGGATGTAAATTGCCAACAGCCACTCTGGAGAAGTGTATGGTGTTTCCTGAAACACGTAGGAAACAAAGCAACACAGCCTATGGCACTTCCACTTAGGGTCCTATAGCTTAGGGAAATTAAAATCAAAAACACACAGGCACCCCAAAGTTTGGGACGGCTCTGTTTACAAGAACCTCGTCTACGGTACAAGTTAAATATCCGAGAAAGCAAAAAATGGATAAAGAAGTTGTGGTACGTACGTACAATTGAATATCACTCAACAATGAGATCTACGTCATCAGGCCCGTAGCGGCATAATGAGTGGATTAACGTACGAGGAGTCTACGAGAAATAAGTCACACAGAAAAAGAAACATCATAAGATATCACTAATACACGGAACATAAACTTGGCTACACATGAACTGAATTACAAAACAGAACAGGGTCTCAAATTTAGAAAACCAACTTATGCTTGCTTATGGGGAAAGGTGAGTTGGGGTGCTGCATCAAACCAGAGATTGAAATTAGCACAGATACCGTTCCATAAGCCAACTATATAATAGACAAGACCTACTGTTGCTCAACGAAATGGACTCAACACCCCATATTCAACGCCTGGGAATATACCTGACAAGTAAGAATCTTAAGACCCATGGATTTATATGTCTCCATAAGGAAGTCAAGCGTGTGTACAGTGGCCTAAACGCAGCAGTGAAAATCCGATAAATCCCATTAACAAAATAAATTTCACAAACAAAACACAATGACATGCAAATGAAGCAAATGACAAAGGATTAATCTCCAAAATTTACAAGCAGCTCATGCAGCTCAATAACAAAAAAACAAACAACCCAATCCAAAAATGGGCAGAAGACCTAAATAGACATTTCCCCAAAGAAGATATACAGAATGCCAACAAACACATGAAAGAATGCTCAACATCATTAATCATTAGAGAAATGCAAATCAAAACTACAATGAGATATCATCTCACACCAGTCAGAATGGCCATCATCAAAAAATCTAGAAACAATAAATGCTGGAGAGGGTGTGGAGAAAAGGGAACACTCTTGCACTGCTGGTGGGAATGTGAATTGGTTCAGCCACTATGGAGAACAGTATGGAGGTTCCTTAAAAAACTACAAATAGAATTACCATATGACCAAGCAATCCCACTACTGGGCATATACCCTGGGAAAACCAAAATTCAAACAGATTCACGTACCAAAATATTCATTGCAGCTCTATTTACAATAGCCCGGAGATGGAAACAACCTAAGCGCCCATCATCGGATGAATGGATAAAGAAAATGTGGCACATATATACAATGGAATATTACTCAGCCTTAAAAAGAAATGAAATTGAGCTATTTGTAATGAGATGGATAGACCTAGAGTCTGTCATACAGAGTGAAGTAAGTCAGAAAGAAAAAGACAAATACCGTATGCTAACACATATATATGGAATTTAAGGGGAAAAAAAATGTCATGAAGAACCTAGGGGTAAGACAGGAATAAAGACCCAGACCTACTGGAGAACGGACTTGAGGATATGGGGAGGGGGAGGGGTGAGCTTTGACAGGGCGAGAGAGAGTCATGGACATATACACACTAACAAACGTAGTAAGGTAGATAGCTGGTGGGAAGCAGCCGCAAGGCACAGGGATATTAGCTTGGTACTTTGTGACAGCCTGGAGGGGTGGGATAGGGAGAGTGGGAGGGAGGGAGACGCAAGAGGGAAGACATATGGGAACATATGTATATGTAAAACTGATTCACTTTGTTATAAAGCAGAAACTAACACACCATTGTAAAGCAATTATACCACAATAAAGATGTTTAAAAAAAAAAACACAATGACAGTGAAATAGAGAGCAATTCTTAAATAATTCATTCAGGGCTTGTGATGCAACCTGGATTTACCACATCTACACCCAGAACTGGTTGAGACATAAGGCTGAACACTTCGGGCTGATAGCATTGGTGATGTTTGGTGAGCAAACGCAGACCCTTTGAAGTCATACTGCATGGTACCCATTCCATGGGTCCGAACTCGCCCGGTTTAAGGGATTCTTCCTTCAGCTAAAACATGCATGGGAAACCCGGAGTATGTTCCACCGTGTGATTGGGAAACGTTTTCAAATGCATCTCAGGTTTCATCCCCTGGTACTCGGGTGCACCGTTCCAGACACTTTACTAACACTCTCCACACTTGGAAAGTCAGTGCCTTTAACCTTCTGTTTGGCACAGTTTGCAATTTCTGCGCAAGATGAACAGGAATTGGGAGAACCAATGAGAGACTAGCTGTAAGTGTCTGCACGGGCAAATGGAACGCTCATTTCCCACCAGGAAGAGGAATTAACCAAAGGCTCAGCGTGCCCTGCCGGAACCAGATTAGGGCCTGAAGCAATCCTGTGGTTTTGCGGCCAGCTCACAAGATAGCGAGTTGAAGAAAAGAGCCCAGGGGCACTGTAATTCACAAACCTGCAGAGTTATGAATGACAGCTATCGTCCAAAAATGTATTGAAGTAAGTCTTCGAAGAGGAATTGAAAGTGGGGCAGAATTTCAGGAAAACGATTTCAGGGGGTAGACTGGAATTGCACTTAAAGCATAGGAAAAGAGGCAGAATGTCCACAATGATGCACTTGGCCAAAAAGGGCGTATACGTTTTTTCCTGACTATATTCAGTAAAAAATGCATACGCCCTTTTTGGCCAACCAAGCAAGCGTGTAAAGGAAATCTGCACTACATTGAAGTCTCACTGCCCCCCGGGCAAAAGGGCCATCTGAAAAAAGTGTAAAATCCAGAAAGGCAGGACAGGTCATGGAGAACAGGGAGCCTTGTTATGCTGATGGGCGGGATGTAAATTGCCAAAGGCCACTCTGGAGAAGTGTATGGTGTTTCCTGAAACACGTAGGAAACAAAGCAACACAGCCTATGGCACTTCCACTTAGGGTCCTATAGCTTAGGGAAATTAAAATCAAAAACACACAGCCACCCCAAAGTTTGGGACGGCTCTGTTTACAAGAACCTCGTCTACGGTACAAGTTAAATATCCGAGAAAGCAAAAAATGGATAAAGAAATTGTGGTACGTACGTACAATGGAATATCACTCAACAATGAGATCTACGTCATCAGGCCCGTAGCGGCATAATGAGTGGAATAACGTACGAGGAGTCTACGAGAAATAAGTCACACAGAAAAAGAAACATCATAAGATATCACTAATACACGGAACATAAACTTGGCTACACATGAACTGAATTACAAAACAGAACAAGGTCTCAAATTTAGAAAACCAACTTATGCTTGCTTATGGGGAAAGGTGAGTTGGGGTGCTGCATCAAACCAGAGATTGAAATTAGCACAGATACCGTTCCATAAGCCAAATATATAATAAACAAGACCTACTGTTGCTCAACGAAATGGACTCAACACCCCATATTCAACGCCTGGGAATATACCTGACAAGTAAGAATCTTAAGACCCATGGATTTATATGTCTAGATAAGGAAGTCAAGCGTGTGTACAGTGGCCTAAACGCAGCAGTGAAAATCCGATAAATCCCATTAACAAAATAAATTTCAAAAACAAAACACAATGACAGTGAAATAGAGAGCAATTCTTAAATAATTCATTCAGGGCTTGTTATGCAACCTGGATTTACCACATCTACACCCAGAACTGGTTGAGACATAAGGCTGAACACTTCGGGCTGATAGCATTGGTGATGTTTGGTGAGCAAACGCAGACCCTTTGAAGTCATACTGCATGGTACCCATTCCATGGGTCCGAACTCGCCCGGTTTAAGGGATTCTTCCTTCAGCTAAAACATGCATGGGAAACCCGGAGTATGTTCCACCGTGTGATTGGGAAACGTTTTCAAATGCATCTCAGGTTTCATCCCCTGGTACTCGGGTGCACCGTTCCAGACACTTTACTAACACTCTCCACACTTGGAAAGTCAGTGCCTTTAACCTTCTGTTTGGCACAGTTTGCAATTTCTGCGCAAGATGAACAGGAATTGGGAGAACCAATGAGAGACTAGCTGTAAGTGTCTGCACGGGCAAATGGAACGCTCATTTCCCACCAGGAAGAGGAATTAACCAAAGGCTCAGCGTGCCCTGCCGGAACCAGATTAGGGCCTGAAGCAATCCTGTGGTTTTGCGGCCAGCTCACAAGATAGCGAGTTGAAGAAAAGAGCCCACGGGCACTGTAATTCACAAACCTGCAGAGTTATGAATGACAGCTATCGTCCAAAAATGTATTGAAGTTAGTCTTCGAAGAGGAATTGAAAGTGGGGCAGAATTTCAGGAAAACGATTTCAGGGGGTAGACTGGAATTGCACTTAAAGCATAGGAAAAGAGGCAGAATGTCCACAATGATGCACTTGGCCAAAAAGGGCGTATGCGTTTTTTCCTGAATATATTCAGGAAAAAACGCATACGCCCTTTTTGGCCAACCAAGCAAGCGTGTAAAGGAAATCTGCACTACATTGAAGTCTCACTGCCCCCCGGTCAAAAGGGCCATCTGAAAAAAGTGTAAAATCCAGAAAGGCAGGACAGGTCATGGAGAACAGGGAGCCTTGTTATGCTGATGGGCGGGATGTAAGTTGCCAACAGCCACTCTGGAGAAGTGTATGGTGTTTCATGAAACACGTAGGAAACAAAGCAACACAGCCTATGGCACTTCCACTTAGGGTCCTATAGCTTAGGGAAATTAAAATCAAAAACACACAGGCACCCCAAAGTTTGGGACGGCTCTGTTTACAAGAACCTCGTCTACGGTACAAGTTAAATATCCGAGAAAGCAAAAAATGGATAAAGAAGTTGTGGTACGTACGTACAATGGAATATCACTCAACAATGAGATCTACGTCATCAGGCCCGTAGCGGCATAATGAGTGGATTAACGTACGAGGAGTCTACGAGAAATAAGTCACACAGAAAAAGAAACATCATAAGATATCACTAATACACGGAACATAAACTTGGCTACACATGAACTGAATTACAAAACAGAACAGGGTCTCAAATTTAGAAAACCAACTTATGCTTGCTTATGGGGAAAGGTGAGTTGGGGTGCTGCATCAAACCAGAGATTGAAATTAGCACAGATACCGTTCCATAAGCCAACTATATAATAGACAAGACCTACTGTTGCTCAACGAAATGGACTCAACACCCCATATTCAACGCCTGGGAATATACCTGACAAGTAAGAATCTTAAGACCCATGGATTTATATGTCTCCATAAGGAAGTCAAGCGTGTGTACAGTGGCCTAAACGCAGCAGTGAAAATCCGATAAATCCCATTAACAAAATAAATTTCACAAACAAAACACAATGACATGCAAATGAAGCAAATGACAAAGGATTAATCTCCAAAATTTACAAGCAGCTCATGCAGCTCAATAACAAAAAAACAAACAACCCAATCCAAAAATGGGCAGAAGACCTAAATAGACATTTCCCCAAAGAAGATATACAGAATGCCAACAAACACATGAAAGAATGCTCAACATCATTAATCATTAGAGAAATGCAAATCAAAACTACAATGAGATATCATCTCACACCAGTCAGAATGGCCATCATCAAAAAATCTAGAAACAATAAATGCTGGAGAGGGTGTGGAGAAAAGGGAACACTCTTGCACTGCTGGTGGGAATGTGAATTGGTTCAGCCACTATGGAGAACAGTATGGAGGTTCCTTAAAAAACTACAAATAGAATTACCATATGACCCAGCAATCCCACTACTGGGCATATACCCTGGGAAAACCAAAATTCAAACAGAGTCATGTACCAAAATGTTCATTGCAGCTCTATTTACAATAGCCCGGAGATGGAAACAACCTAAGCGCCCATCATCGGATGAATGGATAAAGAAAATGTGGCACATATATACAATGGAATATTACTCAGCCTTAAAAAGAAATGAAATTGAGCTATTTGTAATGAGATGGATAGACCTAGAGTCTGTCATACAGAGTGAAGTAAGTCAGAAAGAAAAAGACAAATACCGTATGCTAACACATATATATGGAATTTAAGGGGAAAAAAAATGTCATGAAGAACCTAGGGGTAAGACAGGAATAAAGACACAGACCTACTGGAGAACGGACTTGAAGATATGTGGAGGGGGAGGGGTGAGCTTTGACAGGGCGAGAGAGAGTCATGGACATATACACACTAACAAACGTAGTAAGGTAGATAGCTAGTGGGAAGCAGCCGCAAGGCACAGGGATATTAGCTTGGTACTTTGTGACAGCCTGGAGGGGTGGGATAGGGAGAGTGGGAGGGAGGGAGACGCAAGAGGGAAGACATATGGGAACATATGTATATGTAAAACTGATTCACTTTGTTATAAAGCAGAAACTAACACACAATTGTAAAGCAATTATACCCCAATAAAGATGTTTAAAAAAAAAAACACAATGACAGTGAAATAGAGAGCAATTCTTAAATAATTCTTTCAGGGCTTGTGATGCAACCTGGATTTACCACATCTACACCCAGAGCTGGTTGAGACATAAGGCTGGACACTTTGGGCTGATAGCATTGGTGAGGTTTGGTGAGCAAACGCAGACCCTTTGAAGTCATACTGCATGGTACCCATTCCATGGGTCCCAACTCTCCAGGTTTAAGGGATTCTTCCTTCAGCTAAAACATGCATGGGAAACCCGGAGTATGTTCCACCGTGTGATTGGGAAACGTTTTCAAATGCATCTCAGGTTTCATCCCCTGGTACTCGGGTGCACCGTTCCAGACACTTTACTAACACTCTCCCCACTTGGAAAGTCAGTGCCTTTAACCTTCTGTTTGGCACAGTTTGCAATTTCTGCGCAAGATGAACAGGAATATGGAGAACCAATGAGAGACTAGCTGTAAGTGTCTGCACGGCAAATGGAACGCTCATTTCCCACCAGGAAGAGGAATTAACCAAAGGCTCAGCGTGCCCTGCCAGAACCAGATTAGGGCCTGAAGCAATCCTGTGGTTTTGCGGCCAGCTCACAAGATAGCGAGTTGAAGAAAAGAGCCCAGGGGCACTGTAATTCACAAACCTGCAGAGTTATGAATGACAGCTATCGTCCAAAAATGTATTGAAGTTAGTCTTCGAAGAGGAATTGAAAGTGGGGCAAAATTTCAGGAAAACGATTTCAGGGGGTAGACTGGAATTGCCCTTAAAGCATAGGAAAAGAGGCAGAATGTCCACAATGATGCACTTGGCCAAAAAGGGCGTATGCCTTTTTTCCTGAATATATTCAGGAAAAAATGCATACGCCCTTTTTGGCCAACCAAGCAAGCGTGTAAAGGAAATCTCCACTACACTGAAGTCTCACTGCCCCCCGGTCAAAAGGGCCATCTGAAAAAAGTGTAAAATCCAGAAAGGCAGGACAGGTCATGGAGAACAGGGAGCCTTGTTATGATGATGGGCGGGATGTAAATTGCCAACAGCCACTCTGGAGAAGTGTATGGTGTTTCCTGAAACACGTAGGAAACAAAGCAACACAGCCTATGGCACTTCCACTTAGGGTCCTATAGCTTAGGGAAATTAAAATCAAAAACACACAGGCACCCCAAAGTTTGGGACGGCTCTGTTTACAAGAACCTCGTCTACGGTACAAGTTAAATATCCGAGAAAGCAAAAAATGGATAAAGAAGTTGTGGTACGTACGTGCAATGGAATATCACTCAGCAATGAGATCTACGTCATCAGGCCCGTAGCGGCATAATGAGTGGATTCAGGTACGACGATTCTACGAGAAATAAGTCACACAGAAAAAGAAACATCATAAGATATCACTAATACACGGAACGTAATCTTGGCTACACATGAACTGAATTACACAACAGAACAAGGTCTCAAATTTAGAAAACCAACTTATGCTTGCTTATGGGGAAAGGTGAGTTGGGGTGCTGCATCAAACCAGAGATTGAAATTAGCACAGATACCGTTCCATAAGCCAAATATATAATAAACAAGACCTACTGTTGCTCAACGAAATGGACTCAACACCCCATATTCAACGCCTGGGAATATACCTGACAAGTAAGAATCTTAAGACCCATGAATTTATATGTCTAAATAAGGAAGTCAAGCGTGTGTACAGTGGCCTAAACGCAGCAGTGAAAATCCGATAAATCCCATTAACAAAATAAATTTCAAAAACAAAACACAATGACAGTGAAATAGAGAGCAATTCTTAAATAATTCATTCAGGGCTTGTTATGCAACCTGGATTTACCACATCTACACCCAGAACTGGTTGAGACATAAGGCTGAACACTTCGGGCTGATAGCATTGGTGATGTTTGGTGAGCAAACGCAGACTCTTTGAAGTCATACTGCATGGTACCCATTCCATGGGTCCGAACTCGCCCGGTTTAAGGGATTCTTCCTTCAGCTAAAACATGCATGGGAAACCCGGAGTATGTTCCACCGTGTGATTGGGAAACGTTTTCAAATGCATCTCAGGTTTCATCCCCTGGTACTCGGGTGCACCGTTCCAGACACTTTACTAACACTCTCCACACTTGGAAAGTCAGTGCCTTTAACCTTCTGTTTGGCACAGTTTGCAATTTCTGCGCAAGATGAACAGGAATTGGGAGAACCAATGAGAGACTAGCTGTAAGTGTCTGCACGGGCAAATGGAACGCTCATTTCCCACCAGGAAGAGGAATTAACCAAAGGCTCAGCGTGCCCTGCCGGAACCAGATTAGGGCCTGAAGCAATCCTGTGGTTTTGCGGCCAGCTCACAAGATAGCGAGTTGAAGAAAAGAGCCCACGGGCACTGTAATTCACAAACCTGCAGAGTTATGAATGACAGCTATCGTCCAAAAATGTATTGAAGTAAGTCTTCGAAGAGGAATTGAAAGTGGGGCAGAATTTCAGGAAAACGATTTCAGGGGGTAGACTGGAATTGCACTTAAAGCATAGGAAAAGAGGCAGAATGTCCACAATGATGCACTTGGCCAAAAAGGGCGTATGCGTTTTTTCCTGAATATATTCAGGAAAAAACGCATACGCCCTTTTTGGCCAACCAAGCAAGCGTGTAAAGGAAATCTGCACTACATTGAAGTCTCACTGCCCCCCGGTCAAAAGGGCCATCTGAAAAAAGTGTAAAATCCAGAAAGGCAGGACAGGTCATGGAGAACAGGGAGCCTTGTTATGCTGATGGGCGGGATGTAAATTGCCAACAGCCACTCTGGAGAAGTGTATGGTGTTTCCTGAAACACGTAGGAAACAAAGCAACACAGCCTATGGCACTTCCACTTAGGGTCCTATAGCTTAGGGAAATTAAAATCAAAAACACACAGGCACCCCAAAGTTTGGGACGGCTCTGTTTACAAGAACCTCGTCTACGGTACAAGTTAAATATCCGAGAAAGCAAAAAATGGATAAAGAAGTTGTGGTACGTACGTACAATGGAATATCACTCAACAATGAGATCTACGTCATCAGGCCCGTAGCGGCATAATGAGTGGATTAACGTACGAGGAGTCTACGAGAAATAAGTCACACAGAAAAAGAAACATCATAAGATATCACTAATACACGGAACATAAACTTGGCTACACATGAACTGAATTACAAAACAGAACAGGGTCTCAAATTTAGAAAACCAACTTATGCTTGCTTATGGGGAAAGGTGAGTTGGGGTGCTGCATCAAACCAGAGATTGAAATTAGCACAGATACCGTTCCATAAGCCAACTATATAATAGACAAGACCTACTGTTGCTCAACGAAATGGACTCAACACCCCATATTCAACGCCTGGGAATATACCTGACAAGTAAGAATCTTAAGACCCATGGATTTATATGTCTCCATAAGGAAGTCAAGCGTGTGTACAGTGGCCTAAACGCAGCAGTGAAAATCCGATAAATCCCATTAACAAAATAAATTTCACAAACAAAACACAATGACATGCAAATGAAGCAAATGACAAAGGATTAATCTCCAAAATTTACAAGCAGCTCATGCAGCTCAATAACAAAAAAACAAACAACCCAATCCAAAAATGGGCAGAAGACCTAAATAGACATTTCCCCAAAGAAGATATACAGAATGCCAACAAACACATGAAAGAATGCTCAACATCATTAATCATTAGAGAAATGCAAATCAAAACTACAATGAGATATCATCTCACACCAGTCAGAATGGCCATCATCAAAAAATCTAGAAACAATAAATGCTGGAGAGGGTGTGGAGAAAAGGGAACACTCTTGCACTGCTGGTGGGAATGTGAATTGGTTCAGCCACTATGGAGAACAGTATGGAGGTTCCTTAAAAAACTACAAATAGAATTACCATATGACCCAGCAATCCCACTACTGGGCATATACCCTGGGAAAACCAAAATTCAAACAGAGTCATGTACCAAAATGTTCATTGCAGCTCTATTTACAATAGCCCGGAGATGGAAACAACCTAAGCGCCCATCATCGGATGAATGGATAAAGAAAATGTGGCACATATATACAATGGAATATTACTCAGCCTTAAAAAGAAATGAAATTGAGCTATTTGTAATGAGATGGATAGACCTAGAGTCTGTCATACAGAGTGAAGTAAGTCAGAAAGAAAAAGACAAATACCGTATGCTAACACATATATATGGAATTTAAGGGGAAAAAAAATGTCATGAAGAACCTAGGGGTAAGACAGGAATAAAGACACAGACCTACTGGAGAACGGACTTGAAGATATGTGGAGGGGGAGGGGTGAGCTTTGACAGGGCGAGAGAGAGTCATGGACATATACACACTAACAAACGTAGTAAGGTAGATAGCTAGTGGGAAGCAGCCGCAAGGCACAGGGATATTAGCTTGGTACTTTGTGACAGCCTGGAGGGGTGGGATAGGGAGAGTGGGAGGGAGGGAGACGCAAGAGGGAAGACATATGGGAACATATGTATATGTAAAACTGATTCACTTTGTTATAAAGCAGAAACTAACACACAATTGTAAAGCAATTATACCCCAATAAAGATGTTTAAAAAAAAAAACACAATGACAGTGAAATAGAGAGCAATTCTTAAATAATTCTTTCAGGGCTTGTGATGCAACCTGGATTTACCACATCTACACCCAGAGCTGGTTGAGACATAAGGCTGGACACTTTGGGCTGATAGCATTGGTGAGGTTTGGTGAGCAAACGCAGACCCTTTGAAGTCATACTGCATGGTACCCATTCCATGGGTCCCAACTCTCCAGGTTTAAGGGATTCTTCCTTCAGCTAAAACATGCATGGGAAACCCGGAGTATGTTCCACCGTGTGATTGGGAAACGTTTTCAAATGCATCTCAGGTTTCATCCCCTGGTACTCGGGTGCACCGTTCCAGACACTTTACTAACACTCTCCCCACTTGGAAAGTCAGTGCCTTTAACCTTCTGTTTGGCACAGTTTGCAATTTCTGCGCAAGATGAACAGGAATATGGAGAACCAATGAGAGACTAGCTGTAAGTGTCTGCACGGCAAATGGAACGCTCATTTCCCACCAGGAAGAGGAATTAACCAAAGGCTCAGCGTGCCCTGCCAGAACCAGATTAGGGCCTGAAGCAATCCTGTGGTTTTGCGGCCAGCTCACAAGATAGCGAGTTGAAGAAAAGAGCCCAGGGGCACTGTAATTCACAAACCTGCAGAGTTATGAATGACAGCTATCGTCCAAAAATGTATTGAAGTTAGTCTTCGAAGAGGAATTGAAAGTGGGGCAAAATTTCAGGAAAACGATTTCAGGGGGTAGACTGGAATTGCCCTTAAAGCATAGGAAAAGAGGCAGAATGTCCACAATGATGCACTTGGCCAAAAAGGGCGTATGCCTTTTTTCCTGAATATATTCAGGAAAAAATGCATACGCCCTTTTTGGCCAACCAAGCAAGCGTGTAAAGGAAATCTCCACTACACTGAAGTCTCACTGCCCCCCGGTCAAAAGGGCCATCTGAAAAAAGTGTAAAATCCAGAAAGGCAGGACAGGTCATGGAGAACAGGGAGCCTTGTTATGATGATGGGCGGGATGTAAATTGCCAACAGCCACTCTGGAGAAGTGTATGGTGTTTCCTGAAACACGTAGGAAACAAAGCAACACAGCCTATGGCACTTCCACTTAGGGTCCTATAGCTTAGGGAAATTAAAATCAAAAACACACAGGCACCCCAAAGTTTGGGACGGCTCTGTTTACAAGAACCTCGTCTACGGTACAAGTTAAATATCCGAGAAAGCAAAAAATGGATAAAGAAGTTGTGGTACGTACGTGCAATGGAATATCACTCAGCAATGAGATCTACGTCATCAGGCCCGTAGCGGCATAATGAGTGGATTCAGGTACGACGATTCTACGAGAAATAAGTCACACAGAAAAAGAAACATCATAAGATATCACTAATACACGGAACGTAATCTTGGCTACACATGAACTGAATTACACAACAGAACAAGGTCTCAAATTTAGAAAACCAACTTATGCTTGCTTATGGGGAAAGGTGAGTTGGGGTGCTGCATCAAACCAGAGATTGAAATTAGCACAGATACCGTTCCATAAGCCAAATATATAATAAACAAGACCTACTGTTGCTCAACGAAATGGACTCAACACCCCATATTCAACGCCTGGGAATATACCTGACAAGTAAGAATCTTAAGACCCATGAATTTATATGTCTAAATAAGGAAGTCAAGCGTGTGTACAGTGGCCTAAACGCAGCAGTGAAAATCCGATAAATCCCATTAACAAAATAAATTTCAAAAACAAAACACAATGACAGTGAAATAGAGAGCAATTCTTAAATAATTCATTCAGGGCTTGTTATGCAACCTGGATTTACCACATCTACACCCAGAACTGGTTGAGACATAAGGCTGAACACTTCGGGCTGATAGCATTGGTGATGTTTGGTGAGCAAACGCAGACTCTTTGAAGTCATACTGCATGGTACCCATTCCATGGGTCCGAACTCGCCCGGTTTAAGGGATTCTTCCTTCAGCTAAAACATGCATGGGAAACCCGGAGTATGTTCCACCGTGTGATTGGGAAACGTTTTCAAATGCATCTCAGGTTTCATCCCCTGGTACTCGGGTGCACCGTTCCAGACACTTTACTAACACTCTCCACACTTGGAAAGTCAGTGCCTTTAACCTTCTGTTTGGCACAGTTTGCAATTTCTGCGCAAGATGAACAGGAATTGGGAGAACCAATGAGAGACTAGCTGTAAGTGTCTGCACGGGCAAATGGAACGCTCATTTCCCACCAGGAAGAGGAATTAACCAAAGGCTCAGCGTGCCCTGCCGGAACCAGATTAGGGCCTGAAGCAATCCTGTGGTTTTGCGGCCAGCTCACAAGATAGCGAGTTGAAGAAAAGAGCCCACGGGCACTGTAATTCACAAACCTGCAGAGTTATGAATGACAGCTATCGTCCAAAAATGTATTGAAGTAAGTCTTCGAAGAGGAATTGAAAGTGGGGCAGAATTTCAGGAAAACGATTTCAGGGGGTAGACTGGAATTGCACTTAAAGCATAGGAAAAGAGGCAGAATGTCCACAATGATGCACTTGGCCAAAAAGGGCGTATGCGTTTTTTCCTGAATATATTCAGGAAAAAACGCATACGCCCTTTTTGGCCAACCAAGCAAGCGTGTAAAGGAAATCTGCACTACATTGAAGTCTCACTGCCCCCCGGTCAAAAGGGCCATCTGAAAAAAGTGTAAAATCCAGAAAGGCAGGACAGGTCATGGAGAACAGGGAGCCTTGTTATGCTGATGGGCGGGATGTAAATTGCCAACAGCCACTCTGGAGAAGTGTATGGTGTTTCCTGAAACACGTAGGAAACAAAGCAACACAGCCTATGGCACTTCCACTTAGGGTCCTATAGCTTAGGGAAATTAAAATCAAAAACACACAGGCACCCCAAAGTTTGGGACGGCTCTGTTTACAAGAACCTCGTCTACGGTACAAGTTAAATATCCGAGAAAGCAAAAAATGGATAAAGAAGTTGTGGTACGTACGTACAATGGAATATCACTCAACAATGAGATCTACGTCATCAGGCCCGTAGCGGCATAATGAGTGGATTAACGTACGAGGAGTCTACGAGAAATAAGTCACACAGAAAAAGAAACATCATAAGATATCACTAATACACGGAACATAAACTTGGCTACACATGAACTGAATTACAAAACAGAACAGGGTCTCAAATTTAGAAAACCAACTTATGCTTGCTTATGGGGAAAGGTGAGTTGGGGTGCTGCATCAAACCAGAGATTGAAATTAGCACAGATACCGTTCCATAAGCCAACTATATAATAGACAAGACCTACTGTTGCTCAACGAAATGGACTCAACACCCCATATTCAACGCCTGGGAATATACCTGACAAGTAAGAATCTTAAGACCCATGGATTTATATGTCTCCATAAGGAAGTCAAGCGTGTGTACAGTGGCCTAAACGCAGCAGTGAAAATCCGATAAATCCCATTAACAAAATAAATTTCACAAACAAAACACAATGACATGCAAATGAAGCAAATGACAAAGGATTAATCTCCAAAATTTACAAGCAGCTCATGCAGCTCAATAACAAAAAAACAAACAACCCAATCCAAAAATGGGCAGAAGACCTAAATAGACATTTCCCCAAAGAAGATATACAGAATGCCAACAAACACATGAAAGAATGCTCAACATCATTAATCATTAGAGAAATGCAAATCAAAACTAAAATGAGATATCATCTCACACCAGTCAGAATGGCCATCATCAAAAAATCTAGAAACAATAAATGCTGGAGAGGGTGTGGAGAAAAGGGAACACTCTTGCACTGCTGGTGGGAATGTGAATTGGTTCAGCCACTATGGAGAACAGTATGGAGGTTCCTTAAAAAACTACAAATAGAATTACCATATGACCAAGCAATCCCACTACTGGGCATATACCCTGGGAAAACCAAAATTCAAACAGATTCACGTACCAAAATATTCATTGCAGCTCTATTTACAATAGCCCGGAGATGGAAACAACCTAAGCGCCCATCATCGGATGAATGGATAAAGAAAATGTGGCACATATATACAATGGAATATTACTCAGCCTTAAAAAGAAATGAAATTGAGCTATTTGTAATGAGATGGATAGACCTAGAGTCTGTCATACAGAGTGAAGTAAGTCAGAAAGAAAAAGACAAATACCGTATGCTAACACATATATATGGAATTTAAGGGGAAAAAAAATGTCATGAAGAACCTAGGGGTAAGACAGGAATAAAGACCCAGACCTACTGGAGAACGGACTTGAGGATATGGGGAGGGGGAGGGGTGAGCTTTGACAGGGCGAGAGAGAGTCATGGACATATACACACTAACAAACGTAGTAAGGTAGATAGCTGGTGGGAAGCAGCCGCAAGGCACAGGGATATTAGCTTGGTACTTTGTGACAGCCTGGAGGGGTGGGATAGGGAGAGTGGGAGGGAGGGAGACGCAAGAGGGAAGACATATGGGAACATATGTATATGTAAAACTGATTCACTTTGTTATAAAGCAGAAACTAACACACCATTGTAAAGCAATTATACCACAATAAAGATGTTTAAAAAAAAAAACACAATGACAGTGAAATAGAGAGCAATTCTTAAATAATTCATTCAGGGCTTGTGATGCAACCTGGATTTACCACATCTACACCCAGAACTGGTTGAGACATAAGGCTGAACACTTCGGGCTGATAGCATTGGTGATGTTTGGTGAGCAAACGCAGACCCTTTGAAGTCATACTGCATGGTACCCATTCCATGGGTCCGAACTCGCCCGGTTTAAGGGATTCTTCCTTCAGCTAAAACATGCATGGGAAACCCGGAGTATGTTCCACCGTGTGATTGGGAAACGTTTTCAAATGCATCTCAGGTTTCATCCCCTGGTACTCGGGTGCACCGTTCCAGACACTTTACTAACACTCTCCACACTTGGAAAGTCAGTGCCTTTAACCTTCTGTTTGGCACAGTTTGCAATTTCTGCGTAAGATGAACAGGAATAGGGAGAACCAATGGAGACTAGCTGTAAGTGTCTGCACGGGCAAATGGAACGCTCATTTCCCACCAGGAAGAGGAATTAACCAAAGGCTCAGCATGCCCTGCCGGAACCAGACTAGGGCATGAAGCAATCCTGCGGGTTTGCGGCCAGCTCACAAGATAGCGAGTTGAAGAAAAGAGCCCAGGGGCACTGTAATTCACAAACCTGCAGAGTTATGAATGACAGCTATCGTCCAAAAATGTATTGAAGTAAGTCTTCGAAGAGGAATTGAAAGTGGGGCAGAATTTCAGGAAAACGATTTCAGGGGGTAGACTGGAATTGCACTTAAAGCATAGGAAAAGAGGCAGAATGTCCACAATGATGCACTTGGCCAAAAAGGGCGTATGCGTTTTTTCCTGAATATATTCAGGAAAAAACGCATACGCCCTTTTTGGCCAACCAAGCAAGCGTGTAAAGGAAATCTGCACTACATTGAAGTCTCACTGCCCCCCGGTCAAAAGGGCCATCTGAAAAAAGTGTAAAATCCAGAAAGGCAGGACAGGTCATGGAGAACAGGGAGCCTTGTTATGCTGATGGGCGGGATGTAAATTGCCAACAGCCACTCTGGAGAAGTGTATGGTGTTTCCTGAAACACGTAGGAAACAAAGCAACACAGCCTATGGCACTTCCACTTAGGGTCCTATAGCTTAGGGAAATTAAAATCAAAAACACACAGGCACCCCAAAGTTTGGGACGGCTCTGTTTACAAGAACCTCGTCTACGGTACAAGTTAAATATCCGAGAAAGCAAAAAATGGATAAAGAAGTTGTGGTACGTACGTACAATGGAATATCACTCAACAATGAGATCTACGTCATCAGGCCCGTAGCGGCATAATGAGTGGATTAACGTACGAGGAGTCTACGAGAAATAAGTCACACAGAAAAAGAAACATCATAAGATATCACTAATACACGGAACATAAACTTGGCTACACATGAACTGAATTACAAAACAGAACAGGGTCTCAAATTTAGAAAACCAACTTATGCTTGCTTATGGGGAAAGGTGAGTTGGGGTGCTGCATCAAACCAGAGATTGAAATTAGCACAGATACCGTTCCATAAGCCAACTATATAATAGACAAGACCTACTGTTGCTCAACGAAATGGACTCAACACCCCATATTCAACGCCTGGGAATATACCTGACAAGTAAGAATCTTAAGACCCATGGATTTATATGTCTCCATAAGGAAGTCAAGCGTGTGTACAGTGGCCTAAACGCAGCAGTGAAAATCCGATAAATCCCATTAACAAAATAAATTTCACAAACAAAACACAATGACATGCAAATGAAGCAAATGACAAAGGATTAATCTCCAAAATTTACAAGCAGCTCATGCAGCTCAATAACAAAAAAACAAACAACCCAATCCAAAAATGGGCAGAAGACCTAAATAGACATTTCCCCAAAGAAGATATACAGAATGCCAACAAACACATGAAAGAATGCTCAACATCATTAATCATTAGAGAAATGCAAATCAAAACTACAATGAGATATCATCTCACACCAGTCAGAATGGCCATCATCAAAAAATCTAGAAACAATAAATGCTGGAGAGGGTGTGGAGAAAAGGGAACACTCTTGCACTGCTGGTGGGAATGTGAATTGGTTCAGCCACTATGGAGAACAGTATGGAGGTTCCTTAAAAAACTACAAATAGAATTACCATATGACCAAGCAATCCCACTACTGGGCATATACCCTGGGAAAACCAAAATTCAAACAGATTCACGTACCAAAATATTCATTGCAGCTCTATTTACAATAGCCCGGAGATGGAAACAACCTAAGCGCCCATCATCGGATGAATGGATAAAGAAAATGTGGCACATATATACAATGGAATATTACTCAGCCTTAAAAAGAAATGAAATTGAGCTATTTGTAATGAGATGGATAGACCTAGAGTCTGTCATACAGAGTGAAGTAAGTCAGAAAGAAAAAGACAAATACCGTATGCTAACACATATATATGGAATTTAAGGGGAAAAAAAATGTCATGAAGAACCTAGGGGTAAGACAGGAATAAAGACCCAGACCTACTGGAGAACGGACTTGAGGATATGGGGAGGGGGAGGGGTGAGCTTTGACAGGGCGAGAGAGAGTCATGGACATATACACACTAACAAACGTAGTAAGGTAGATAGCTGGTGGGAAGCAGCCGCAAGGCACAGGGATATTAGCTTGGTACTTTGTGACAGCCTGGAGGGGTGGGATAGGGAGAGTGGGAGGGAGGGAGACGCAAGAGGGAAGACATATGGGAACATATGTATATGTAAAACTGATTCACTTTGTTATAAAGCAGAAACTAACACACCATTGTAAAGCAATTATACCACAATAAAGATGTTTAAAAAAAAAAACACAATGACAGTGAAATAGAGAGCAATTCTTAAATAATTCATTCAGGGCTTGTGATGCAACCTGGATTTACCACATCTACACCCAGAACTGGTTGAGACATAAGGCTGAACACTTCGGGCTGATAGCATTGGTGATGTTTGGTGAGCAAACGCAGACCCTTTGAAGTCATACTGCATGGTACCCATTCCATGGGTCCGAACTCGCCCGGTTTAAGGGATTCTTCCTTCAGCTAAAACATGCATGGGAAACCCGGAGTATGTTCCACCGTGTGATTGGGAAACGTTTTCAAATGCATCTCAGGTTTCATCCCCTGGTACTCGGGTGCACCGTTCCAGACACTTTACTAACACTCTCCACACTTGGAAAGTCAGTGCCTTTAACCTTCTGTTTGGCACAGTTTGCAATTTCTGCGTAAGATGAACAGGAATAGGGAGAACCAATGGAGACTAGCTGTAAGTGTCTGCACGGGCAAATGGAACGCTCATTTCCCACCAGGAAGAGGAATTAACCAAAGGCTCAGCATGCCCTGCCGGAACCAGACTAGGGCCTGAAGCAATCCTGCGGGTTTGCGGCCAGCTCACAAGATAGCGAGTTGAAGAAAAGAGCCCAGGGGCACTGTAATTCACAAACCTGCAGAGTTATGAATGACAGCTATCGTCCAAAAATGTATTGAAGTAAGTCTTCGAAGAGGAATTGAAAGTGGGGCAGAATTTCAGGAAAACGATTTCAGGGGGTAGACTGGAATTGCACTTAAAGCATAGGAAAGGAGGCAGAATGTCCACAATGATGCACTTGGCCAAAAAGGGCGTATGCGTTTTTTCCTGACTATATTCAGGAAAAAATGCATACGCCCTTTTTGGCCAACCAAGCAAGCGTGTAAAGGAAATCTGCACTACATTGAAGTCTCACTGCCCCCCGGTCAAAAGGGCCATCTGAAAAAAGTGTAAAATCCAGAAAGGCAGGACAGGTCATGGAGAACAGGGAGCCTTGTTATGCTGATGGGCGGGATGTAAATTGCCAACAGCCACTCTGGAGAAGTGTATGGTGTTTCCTGAAACACGTAGGAAACAAAGCAACACAGCCTATGGCACTTCCACTTAGGGTCCTATAGCTTAGGGAAATTAAAATCAAAAACACACAGCCACCCCAAAGTTTGGGACAGCTCTGTTTACAAGAACCTCGTCTACGGTACAAGTTAAATATCCGAGAAAGCAAAAAATGGATAAAGAAATTGTGGTACGTACGTACAATGGAATATCACTCAACAATGAGATCTACGTCATCAGGCCCGTAGCGGCATAATGAGTGGATTAACGTACGAGGAGTCTACGAGAAATAAGTCACACAGAAAAAGAAACATCATAAGATATCACTAATACACGGAACATAAACTTGGCTACACATGAACTGAATTACAAAACAGAACAGGGTCTCAAATTTAGAAAACCAACTTATGCTTGCTTATGGGGAAAGGTGAGTTGGGGTGCTGCATCAAACCAGAGATTGAAATTAGCACAGATACCGTTCCATAAGCCAAATATATAATAAACAAGACCTACTGTTGCTCAACGAAATGGACTCAACACCCCATATTCAACGCCTGGGAATATACCTGACAAGTAAGAATCTTAAGACCCATGGATTTATATGTCTAAATAAGGAAGTCAAGCGTGTGTACAGTGGCCTAAACGCAGCAGTGAAAATCCGATAAATCCCATTAACAAAATAAATTTCAAAAACAAAACACAATGACAGTGAAATAGAGAGCAATTCTTAAATAATTCATTCAGGGCTTGTGATGCAACCTGGATTTACCACATCTACACCCAGAACTGGTTGAGTCATAAGGCTGAACACTTCGGGCTGATAGCATTGGTGATGTTTGGTGAGCAAACGCAGACCCTTTGAAGTCATACTGCATGGTACCCATTCCATGGGTCCGAACTCGCCCGGTTTAAGGGATTCTTCCTTCAGCTAAAACATGCATGGGAAACCCGGAGTATGTTCCACCGTGTGATTGGGAAACGTTTTCAAATGCATCTCAGGTTTCATCCCCTGGTACTCGGGTGCACCGTTCCAGACACTTTACTAACACTCTCCACACTTGGAAAGTCAGTGCCTTTAACCTTCTGTTTGGCACAGTTTGCAATTTCTGCGCAAGATGAACAGGAATTGGGAGAACCAATGAGAGACTAGCTGTAAGTGTCTGCACGGGCAAATGGAACGCTCATTTCCCACCAGGAAGAGGAATTAACCAAAGGCTCAGCGTGCCCTGCCGGAACCAGATTAGGGCCTGAAGCAATCCTGTGGTTTTGCGGCCAGCTCACAAGATAGCGAGTTGAAGAAAAGAGCCCACGGGCACTGTAATTCACAAACCTGCAGAGTTATGAATGACAGCTATCGTCCAAAAATGTATTGAAGTAAGTCTTCGAAGAGGAATTGAAAGTGGGGCAGAATTTCAGGAAAACGATTTCAGGGGGTAGACTGGAATTGCACTTAAAGCATAGGAAAAGAGGCAGAATGTCCACAATGATGCACTTGGCCAAAAAGGGCGTATGCGTTTTTTCCTGAATATATTCAGGAAAAAACGCATACGCCCTTTTTGGCCAACCAAGCAAGCGTGTAAAGGAAATCTGCACTACATTGAAGTCTCACTGCCCCCCGGTCAAAAGGGCCATCTGAAAAAAGTGTAAAATCCAGAAAGGCAGGACAGGTCATGGAGAACAGGGAGCCTTGTTATGCTGATGGGCGGGATGTAAATTGCCAACAGCCACTCTGGAGAAGTGTATGGTGTTTCCTGAAACACGTAGGAAACAAAGCAACACAGCCTATGGCACTTCCACTTAGGGTCCTATAGCTTAGGGAAATTAAAATCAAAAACACACAGGCACCCCAAAGTTTGGGACGGCTCTGTTTACAAGAACCTCGTCTACGGTACAAGTTAAATATCCGAGAAAGCAAAAAATGGATAAAGAAGTTGTGGTACGTACGTACAATGGAATATCACTCAACAATGAGATCTACGTCATCAGGCCCCTAGCGGCATAATGAGTGGATTAACGTACGAGGAGTCTACGAGAAATAAGTCACACAGAAAAAGAAACATCATAAGATATCACTAATACACGGAACATAAACTTGGCTACACATGAACTGAATTACAAAACAGAACAGGGTCTCAAATTTAGAAAACCAACTTATGCTTGCTTATGGGGAAAGGTGAGTTGGGGTGCTGCATCAAACCAGAGATTGAAATTAGCACAGATACCGTTCCATAAGCCAACTATATAATAGACAAGACCTACTGTTGCTCAACGAAATGGACTCAACACCCCATATTCAACGCCTGGGAATATACCTGACAAGTAAGAATCTTAAGACCCATGGATTTATATGTCTCCATAAGGAAGTCAAGCTTGTGTACAGTGGCCTAAAGGCAGCAGTGAAAATCCGATAAATCCCATTATCAAAATAAATTTCACAAACGAAACACAATGACATGCAAATGAAGCAAATGACAAAGGATTAATCTCCAAAATTTACAAGCAGCTCATGCAGCTCAATAACAAAAAAACAAACAACCCAATCCAAAAATGGGCAGAAGACCTAAATAGACATTTCCCCAAAGAAGATATACAGAATGCCAACAAACACATGAAAGAATGCTCAACATCATTAATCATTAGAGAAATGCAAATCAAAACTACAATGAGATATCATCTCACACCAGTCAGAATGGCCATCATCAAAAAATCTAGAAACAATAAATGCTGGAGAGGGTGTGGAGAAAAGGGAACACTCTTGCACTGCTGGTGGGAATGTGAATTGGTTCAGCCACTATGGAGAACAGTATGGAGGTTCCTTAAAAAACTACAAATAGAATTACCATATGACCCAGCAATCCCACTACTGGGCATATACCCTGGGAAAACCAAAATTCAAACAGAGTCATGTACCAAAATGTTCATTGCAGCTCTATTTACAATAGCCCGGAGATGGAAACAACCTAAGCGCCCATCATCGGATGAATGGATAAAGAAAATGTGGCACATATATACAATGGAATATTACTCAGCCTTAAAAAGAAATGAAATTGAGCTATTTGTAATGAGATGGATAGACCTAGAGTCTGTCATACAGAGTGAAGTAAGTCAGAAAGAAAAAGACAAATACCGTATGCTAACACATATATATGGAATTTAAGGGGAAAAAAAATGTCATGAAGAACATAGGGGTAAGACAGGAATAAAGACACAGACCTACTGGAGAACGGACTTGAAGATATGTGGAGGGGGAGGGGTGAGCTTTGACAGGGCGAGAGAGAGTCATGGACATATACACACTAACAAACGTAGTAAGGTAGATAGCTAGTGGGAAGCAGCCGCAAGGCACAGGGATATTAGCTTGGTACTTTGTGACAGCCTGGAGGGGTGGGATAGGGAGAGTGGGAGGGAGGGAGACGCAAGAGGGAAGACATATGGGAACATATGTATATGTATAACTGATTCACTTTGTTATAAAGCAGAAACTAACACACCATTGTAAAGCAATTATACCCCAATAAAGATGTTTAAAAAAAAAAACACAATGACAGTGAAATAGAGAGCAATTCTTAAATAATTCTTTCAGGGCTTGTGATGCAACCTGGATTTACCACATCTACACCCAGAACTGGTTGAGACATAAGGCTGAACACTTCGGGCTGATAGCATTGGTGAGGTTTGGTGAGCAAACGCAGACCCTTTGAAGTCATACTGCATGGTACCCATTCCATGGGTCCGAACTCGCCCGGTTTAAGGGATTCTTCCTTCAGCTAAAACATGCATGGGAAACCCGGAGTATGTTCCACCGTGTGATTGGGAAACGTTTTCAAATGCATCTCAGGTTTCATCCCCTGGTACTCGGGTGCACCGTTCCAGACACTTTACTAACACTCTCCACACTTGGAAAGTCAGTGCCTTTAACCTTCTGTTTGGCACAGTTTGCAATTTCTGCGCAAGATGAACAGGAATTGGGAGAACCAATGAGAGACTAGCTGTAAGTGTCTGCACGGGCAAATGGAACGCTCATTTCCCACCAGGAAGAGGAATTAACCAAAGGCTCAGCGTGCCCTGCCGGAACCAGATTAGGGCCTGAAGCAATCCTGTAGTTTTGCGGCCAGCTCACAAGATAGCGAGTTGAAGAAAAGAGCCCACGGGCACTGTAATTCACAAACCTGCAGAGTTATGAATGACAGCTATCGTCCAAAAATGTATTGAAGTTAGTCTTCGAAGAGGAATTGAAAGTGGGGCAGAATTTCAGGAAAACGATTTCAGGGGGTAGACTGGAATTGCCCTTAAAGCATAGGAAAACAGGCAGAATGTCCACAATGATGCACTTGGCCAAAAAGGGCGTATGCGTTTTTTCCTGAATATATTCAGGAAAAAACGCATACGCCCTTTTTGGCCAACCAAGCAAGTGTGTAAAGGAAATCTGCACTACATTGAAGTCTCACTGCCCCCCGGTCAAAAGGGCCATCTGAAAAAAGTGTAAAATCCAGAAAGGCAGGACAGGTCATGGAGAACAGGGAGCCTTGTTATGATGATGGGCGGGATGTAAATTGCCAACAGCCACTCTGGAGAAGTGTATGGTGTTTCCTGAAACACGTAGGAAACAAAGCAACACAGCCTATGGCACTTCCACTTAGGTCCTATAGCTTAGGGAAATTAAAATCAAAAACACACAGGCACCCCAAAATTTGGGACGGCTCTGTTTACAAGAACCTCGTCTACGGTACAAGTTAAATATCCGAGAAAGCAAAAAATGGATAAAGAAGTTGTGGTACGTACGTACAATGGAATATCACTCAACAATGAGATCTACGTCATCAGGCCCATAGCGGCATAATGAGTGGATTCAGGTACGACGATTCTACGAGAAATAAGTCACACAGAAAAAGAAACATCATACGATATCAATAATACACGGAACGTAAACTTGGCTACACATGAACTGAATTACAAAACAGAACAGGGTCTCAAATTTAGAAAACCAACTTATGCTTGCTTATGGGGAAAGGTGAGTTGGGGTGCTGCATCAAACCAGAGATTGAAATTAGCACAGATACCGTTCCATAAGCCAACTATATAATAGACAAGACCTACTGTTGCTCAACGAAATGGACTCAACACCCCATATTCAACGCCTGGGAATATACCTGACAAGTAAGAATCTTAAGCCCCATGGATTTATATGTCTCCATAAGGAAGTCAAGCGTGTGTACAGTGGCCTAAACGCAGCAGTGAAAATCCGATAAATCCCATTAACAAAATAAATTTCACAAACAAAACACAATGACATGCAAATGAAGCAAATGACAAAGGATTAATCTCCAAAATTTACAAGCAGCTCATGCAGCTCAATAACAAAAAACAAACAACCCAATCCAAAAATGGGCAGAAGACCTAAATAGACATTTCTCCAAAGAAGATATACACAATGGCAACAAACACATGAAAGAATGCTCAACATCATTAATCATTAGAGAAATGCAAATCAAAACTACAATGAGATATCATCTCACAGCAGTCTGAATGGCCATCAGCAAAAAATCTAGAAACAATAAATGCTGGAGAGGGTGTGGAGAAAAGGGAACACTCTTGCACTGCTGGTGGGAATGTGAATTGGTTCAGCCACTATGGAGAACAGTATGGAGGTTCCTTAAAAATCTACAAATAGAATTACCATATGACCCATCAATCCCACTACTGGGCATATACCCTGGGAAAACCAAAATTCAAACAGAGTCATGTACCAAAATGTTCATTGCAGCTCTATTTACAATAGCCCGGAGATGGAAACAACCTAAGCGCCCATCATCGGATGAATGGATAAAGAAAATGTGGCACACATATACAATGGAATATTACTCAGCCTTAAAAAGAAATGAAATTGAGCTATTTGTAATGAGATGGATAGACCTAGAGCCTGTCATACAGAGTGAAGTAAGTCAGAAAGAAAAAGACAAATACCGTATGCTAACACATATATATGGAATTTAAGGGGAAAAAAAATGTCATGAAGAACCTAGGGGTAAGACAGGAATAAAGACACAGACCTACTGGAGAACGGACTTGAGGATATGGGGAGGGGGAGGGGTGAGCTTTGACAGGGCGAGAGAGAGTCATGGACATATACACACTAACAAACGTAGTAAGGTAGATAGCTAGTGGGAAGCAGCCGCAAGGCACAGGGATATTAGCTTGGTACTTTGTGACAGCCTGGAGGGGTGGGATAGGGAGAGTGGGAGGGAGGGAGACGCAAGAGGGAAGACATATGGGAACATATGTATATGTATAACTGATTCACTTTGTTATAAAGCAGAAACTAACACACCATTGTAAAGCAATTATACCCCAATAAAGATGTTTAAAAAAAAAAAACACAATGACAGTGAAATAGAGAGCAATTCTTAAATAATTCATTCAGGGCTTGTGATGCAACCTGGATTTACCACATCTACACCCAGAGCTGGTTGAGACATAAGGCTGGACACTTTGGGCTGATAGCATTGGTGAGGTTTGGTGAGCAAACGCAGACCCTTTGAAGTCATACTGCATGGTACCCATTCCATGGGTTCCAAATCTCCAGGTTTAAGGGATTCTTCCTTCAGCTAAAACATGCATGGGAAACCCGGAGTATGTTCCACCGTGTGATTGGGAAACGTTTTCAAATGCATCTCAGGTTTCATCCGCTGGTACTCGGGTGCACCGTTCCAGACACTTTACTAACACTCTCCACACTTGGAAAGTCAGTGCCTTTAACCTTCTGTTTGGCACAGTTTGCAATTTCTGCGCAAGATGAACAGGAATTGGGAGAACCAATGAGAGACTAGCTGTAAGTGTCTGCACGGGCAAATGGAACGCTCATTTCCCACCAGGAAGAGGAATTAACCAAAGGCTTAGCGTGCCCTGCCGGAACCAGATTAGGGCCTGAAGCAATCCTGCGGTTTTGCGGCCAGCTCACAAGATAGCGAGTTGAAGAAAAGAGCCCACGGGCACTGTAATTCACAAACCTGCAGAGTTATGAATGACAGCTATCGTCCAAAAATGTATTGAGGTAAGTCTTCGAAGAGGAATTGAAAGTGGGGCAGAATTTCAGGAAAACGATTTCAGGGGGTAGACTGGAATTGCACTTAAAGCATAGGAAAAGAGGCAGAATGTCCACAATGATGCACTTGGCCAAAACGGGCGTATGCGTTTTTTCCTGAATATATTCAGGAAAAAATGCATACGCCCTTTTTGGCCAACCAAGCAAGCGTGTAAAGGAAATCTGCACTACATTGAAGTCTCACTGCCCCCCGGTCAAAAGGGCCATCTGAAAAAAGTGTAAAATCCAGAAAGGCAGGACAGGTCATGGAGAACAGGGAGCCTTGTTATGCTGATGGGCGGGATGTAAATTGCCAACAGCCACTCTGGAGAAGTGTATGGTGTTTCCTGAAACACGTAGGAAACAAAGCAACACAGCCTATGGCACTTCCACTTAGGTCCTATAGATTAGGGAAATTAAAATAAAAACACACAGGCCCCCCAAAGTTTGGGACGGCTCTGTTTACAAGAACCCCGTCTACGGTACAAGTTAAATATCCGAGAAAGCAAAAAATGGATAAAGAAGTTGTGGTACGTACGTACAATGGAATATCACTCAGCAATGAGATCTACGTCAACAGGCCCGTAGCGGCATAATGAGTGGATTCAGGTACGACGATTCTACGAGAAATATGTCACACAGAAAAAGAAACATCATAAGATATCACTAATACACGGAACATAAACTTGGCTACACATGAACTGAATTACAAAACAGAACAGGGTCTCAAATTTAGAAAACCAACTTATGCTTGCTTATGGGGAAAGGTGAGTTGGGGTGCTGCATCAAACCAGAGATTGAAATTACCACAGATACCGTTCCATAAGCCAACTATATAATAGACAAGACCTACTGTTGCTCAACGAAATGGACTCAACACCCCATATTCAACGCCTGGGAATATACCTGACAAGTAAGAATCTTAAGACCCATGGATTTATATGTCTCCATAAGGAAGTCAAGCGTGTGTACAGTGGCCTAAACGCAGCAGTGAAAATCCGATAAATCCCATTAACAAAATAAATTTCAAAAACAAAACACAATGACAGTGAAATAGAGAGCAATTCTTAAATAATTCATTCAGGGCTTGTTATGCAACCTGGATTTACCACATCTACACCCAGAACTGGTTGAGACATAAGGCTGGACACTTCGGGCTGATAGCATTGGTGATGTTTGGTGAGCAAACGCAGACCCTTTGAAGTCATACTGCATGGTACCCATTCCATGGGTCCGAACTCGCCCGGTTTAAGGGATTCTTCCTTCAGCTAAAACATGCATGGGAAACCCGGAGTATGTTCCACCGTGTGATTGGGAAACGTTTTCAAATGCATCTCAGGTTTCATCCCCTGGTACTCGGGTGCACCGTTCCAGACACTTTACTAACACTCTCCACACTTGGAAAGTCAGTGCCTTTAACCTTCTGTTTGGCACAGTTTGCAATTTCTGCGCAAGATGAACAGGAATTGGGAGAACCAATGAGAGACTAGCTGTAAGTGTCTGCATGGGCAAATGGAACGCTCATTTCCCACCAGGAAGAGGAATTAACCAAAGGCTCAGCGTGCCCTGCCGGAACCAGATTAGGGCCTGAAGCAATCCTGTGGTTTTGCGGCCAGCTCACAAGATAGCGAGTTGAAGAAAAGAGCCCACGGGCACTGTAATTCACAAACCTGCAGAGTTATGAATGACAGCTATCGTCCAAAAATGTATTGAAGTTAGTCTTCGAAGAGGAATTGAAAGTGGGGCAGAATTTCAGGAAAACGATTTCAGGGGGTAGACTGGAATTGCCCTTAAAGCATAGGAAAAGAGGCAGAATGTCCACAATGATGCACTTGGCCAAAAAGGGCGTATGCGTTTTTTCCTGAATATATTCAGGAAAAAACGCATACGCCCTTTTTGGCCAACCAAGCAAGTGTGTAAAGGAAATCTGCACTACATTGAAGTCTCACTGCCCCCCGGTCAAAAGGGCCATCTGAAAAAAGTGTAAAATCCAGAAAGGCAGGACAGGTCATGGAGAACAGGGAGCCTTGTTATGATGATGGGCGGGATGTAAATTGCCAACAGCCACTCTGGAGAAGTGTATGGTGTTTCCTGAAACACGTAGGAAACAAAGCAACACAGCCTATGGCACTTCCACTTAGGTCCTATAGCTTAGGGAAATTAAAATCAAAAACACACAGGCACCCCAAAATTCGGGACGGCTCTGTTTACAAGAACCTCGTCTACGGTACAAGTTAAATATCCGAGAAAGCAAAAAATGGATAAAGAAGTTGTGGTACGTACGTACAATGGAATATCAGTCAGCAATGAGATCTACGTCATCAGGCCCGTAGCGGCATAATGAGTGGATTCAGGTACGACGATTCTACGAGAAATAAGTCACACAGAAAAAGAAACATCATACGATATCAATAATACACGGAACGTAAACTTGGCTACACATGAACTGAATTACAAAACAGAACAGGGTCTCAAATTTAGAAAACCAACTTATGCTTGCTTATGGGGAAAGGTGAGTTGGGGTGCTGCATAAAACCAGAGATTGAAATTAGCACAGATACCGTTCCATAAGCCAAATATATAATAGACCAGACCTACTCCTTGCTCAATGAAATGGAATCAACACCCCATATTCAACGCCTGGGAATATACCTGACAAGTAAGAATCTTAAGATCCATGGATTTATATGTCTCCATAAGGAAGTCAAGCCTGTGTACAGTGGCCTAAACGCAGCAGTGAAAATCCGATAAATCCCATTAACAAAATAAATTTCACAAACAAAACACAATGACATGCAAATGAAGCAAATGACAAAGGATTAATCTCCAAAATTTACAAGCAGCTCATGCAGCTCAATAACAAAAAAACAAACAACCCAATCCAAAAATGGGCAGAAGACCTAAATAGACATTTCTCCAAAGAAGATATACAGAATGCCAACAAACACATGAAAGAATGCTCAACATCATTAATCATTAGAGAAATGCAAATCAAAACTACAATGAGATATCATCTCACACCAGTCAGAATGGCCATCATCAAAAAATCTAGAAACAATAAATGCTGGAGAGGGTGTGGAGAAAAGGGAACACTCTTGCACTGCTGGTGGGAATGTGAATTGGTTCAGCCACTATGGAGAACAGTATGGAGGTTCCTTAAAAAACTACAAATAGAATTACCATATGACCAAGCAATCCCACTACTGGGCATATACCCTGGGAAAACCAAAATTCAAACAGAGTCACGTACCAAAATATTCATTGCAGCTCTATTTACAATAGCCCGGAGATGGAAACAACCTAAGCGCCCATCATCGGATGAATGGATAAAGAAAATGTGGCACATATATACAATGGAATATTACTCAGCCTTAAAAAGAAATGAAATTGAGCTATTTGTAATGAGATGGATAGACCTAGAGTCTGTCATACAGAGTGAAGTAAGTCAGAAAGAAAAAGACAAATACCGTATGCTAACACATATATATGGAATTTAAGGGGAATAAAAATGTCATGAAGAACCTAGGGGTAAGACAGGAATAAAGACGCAGACCTACTGGAGAACGGACTTGAGGATATGGGGAGGGGGAGGGGTGAGCTTTGACAGGGCGAGAGAGAGTCATGGACATATACACACTAACAAACGTAGTAAGGTAGATAGCTGGTGGGAAGCAGCCGCAAGGCACAGGGATATTAGCTTGGTACATTGTGACAGCCTGGAGGGGTGGGATAGGGAGAGTGGGAGGGAGGGAGACGCAAGAGGGAAGACATATGGGAACATATGTATATGTAAAACTGATTCACTTTGTTATAAAGCAGAAACTAACACACCATTGTAAAGCAATTATACCACAATAAAGATGTTTAAAAAAAAAAACACAATGACAGTGAAATAGAGAGCAATTCTTAAATAATTCATTCAGGGCTTGTGATGCAACCTGGATTTACCACATCTACACCCAGAACTGGTTGAGACATAAGGCTGAACACTTCGGGCTGATAGCATTGGTGATGTTTGGTGAGCAAACGCAGACCCTTTGAAGTCATACTGCATGGTACCCATTCCATGGGTCCGAACTCGCCCGGTTTAAGGGATTCTTCCTTCAGCTAAAACATGCATGGGAAACCCGGAGTATGTTCCACCGTGTGATTGGGAAACGTTTTCAAATGCATCTCAGGTTTCATCCCCTGGTACTCGGGTGCACCGTTCCAGACACTTTACTAACACTCTCCCCACTTGGAAAGTCAGTGCCTTTAACCTTCTGTTTGGCACAGTTTGCAATTTCTGCGTAAGATGAACAGGAATAGGGAGAACCAATGGAGACTAGCTGTAAGTGTCTGCACGGGCAAATGGAACGCTCATTTCCCACCAGGAAGAGGAATTAACCAAAGGCTCAGCATGCCCTGCCGGAACTAGACTAGGGCCTGAAGCAATCCTGCGGTTTTGCGGCCAGCTCACAAGATAGCGAGTTGAAGAAAAGAGCCCAGGGGCACTGTAATTCACAAACCTGCAGAGTTATGAATGACAGCTATCGTCCAAAAATGTATTGAAGTAAGTCTTCGAAGAGGAATTGAAAGTGGGGCAGAATTTCAGGAAAACGATTTCAGGGGGTAGACTGGAATTGCACTTAAAGCATAGGAAAGGAGGCAGAATGTCCACAATGATGCACTTGGCCAAAAAGGGCGTATGCGTTTTTTCCTGACTATATTCAGGAAAAAATGCATACGCCCTTTTTGGCCAACCAAGCAAGCGTGTAAAGGAAATCTGCACTACATTGAAGTCTCACTGCCCCCCGGTCAAAAGGGCCATCTGAAAAAAGTGTAAAATCCAGAAAGGCAGGACAGGTCATGGAGAACAGGGAGCCTTGTTATGCTGATGGGTGGGATGTAAATTGCCAACAGCCACTCTGGAGAAGTGTATGGTGTTTCCTGAAACACGTAGGAAACAAAGCAACACAGCCTATGGCACTTCCACTTAGGGTCCTATAGCTTAGGGAAATTAAAATCAAAAACACACAGCCACCCCAAAGTTTGGGACGGCTCTGTTTACAAGAACCTCGTCTACGGTACAAGTTAAATATCCGAGAAAGCAAAAAATGGATAAAGAAATTGTGGTACGTACGTACAATGGAATATCACTCAACAATGAGATCTACGTCATCAGGCCCGTAGCGGCATAATGAGTGGATTAACGTACGAGGAGTCTACGAGAAATAAGTCACACAGAAAAAGAAACATCATAAGATATCACTAATACACGGAACATAAACTTGGCTACACATGAACTGAATTACAAAACAGAACAGGGTCTCAAATTTAGAAAACCAACTTATGCTTGCTTATGGGGAAAGGTGAGTTGGGGTGCTGCATCAAACCAGAGATTGAAATTAGCACAGATACCGTTCCATAAGCCAAATATATAATAAACAAGACCTACTGTTGCTCAACGAAATGGACTCAACACCCCATATTCAACGCCTGGGAATATACCTGACAAGTAAGAATCTTAAGACCCATGGATTTATATGTCTAAATAAGGAAGTCAAGCGTGTGTACAGTGGCCTAAACGCAGCAGTGAAAATCCGATAAATCCCATTAACAAAATAAATTTCAAAAACAAAACACAATGACAGTGAAATAGAGAGCAATTCTTAAATAATTCATTCAGGGCTTGTTATGCAACCTGGATTTACCACATCTACACCCAGAACTGGTTGAGACATAAGGCTGAACACTTCGGGCTGATAGCATTGGTGAGGTTTGGTGAGCAAACGCAGACCCTTTGAAGTCATACTGCATGGTACCCATTCCATGGGTCCCAACTCTCCAGGTTTAAGGGATTCTTCCTTCAGCTAAAACATGCATGGGAAACCCGGAGTATGTTCCACCGTGTGATTGGGAAACGTTTTCAAATGCATCTCAGGTTTCGTCCCCTGGTACTCGGGTGCACCGTTCCAGACACTTTACTAAAACTCTCCCCACTTGGAAAGTCAGTGCCTTTAACCTCCTGTTTGGCACAGTTTGCAATTTCTGCGCAAGATGAACAGGAATAGGGAGAAGCAATGAGAGACTAGCTGTAGGTGTCTGCTCGGGAAAATGGAACGCTCATTTCCCACCAGGAAGAGGAATTAACCAAAGGCTCAGCGTGCCCTGCCGGAACCAGATAAGGGCCTGCAGAAATCCTGCGGTTTTGCGGCCAGCTCACAAGAAAGCGAGTTGAAGAAAGGACCTCAGGGGCACTGTAATTCACAATCCTGCAGAGTTATGAATGACAGCTATCGTCCAAAAATGTATTGAAGTAAGTTTTCGAAGAGGACTTGAAAGTGGGGCAGAATTTCAGGAAAACGATTTCAGGAGGTAGACTGGAATTGCACTTAAAGCATAGGAAAAGAGGCAGAATGTCCACAATGATGCACTTGGCCAAAAGGGCGTATGCGTTTTTTCCTGAATATATTCAGGAAAAAACGCATACGCACTTTTTGGACAACCAATCAAGCGTGTAAAGAAAATCTGCACTACAATGAAGTCTCACTGCCCCCAGGTCAAAAGGGCCATCTGAAAAATGTGTAAAATCCAGAAAGGCAGGACAGGTCATGGAGAACAGGGAGCCTTGTTATGCTGATGGGCGGGATGTAAATTGCCAACAGCCACTCTGGAGAAGTGTATGGTGTTTCCTGAAACACGTAGGAAACAAAGCAACACAGCCTATGGCACTTCCACTTAGGTCCTATAGCTTAGGGAAATTAAAATCAAAAACACACAGCCATCCCAAAGTTTGGGACGGCTCTGTTTACAAGAACCTCGTCTACGGTACAAGTTAAATATCCGAGAAAGCAAAAAATGGATAAAGAAGTTGTGGTACGTACGTACAATGGAATATCACTCAGCAATGAGATCTACGTCATCAGGCCCGTAGCGGCATAATGAGTGAATTCAGGTACGACGATTCTACGACAAATAAGTCACACAGAAAAAGAAACATCATAAGATATCACTAATACACGGAACGTAAACTTGGCTACACATGAACTGAATTACAAAACAGAACAGGGTCTCAAATTTAGAAAACCAACTTATGCTTGCTTATGGGAAAAGGTGAGTTGGGGTGCTGCATCAAACCAGAGATTGAAATTAGCACAGATACCGTTCCATAAGCCAAATATATAATAGACAAGACCTACTCCTTGCTCAACGAAATGGAATCAACACCCCATATTCAACGCCTGGGAATATACCTGACAAGTAAGAATCTTAAGACCCATGGATTTATATGTCTCCATAGGGAAGTCAAGCATGTGTACAGTGGCCTAAACGCAGCAGTGAAAATCCGATAAATCCCATTAACAAAATAAATTTCACAAACAAAGCACAATGACATGCAAATGAAGCAAATGACAAAGGATTAATCTCCAAAATTTACAAGCAGCTCATGCAGCTCAATAACAAAAAAACAAACAACCCAATCCAAAAATGGGCAGAAGACCTAAATAGACATTTCTCCAAAGAAGATATACACAATGGCAACAAACACATGAAAGAATGCTCAACATCATTAATCATTAGAGAAATGCAAATCAAAACTACAATGAGATATCATCTCACAGCAGTCAGAATGGCCATCAGCAAAAAATCTAGAAACAATAAATGCTGGAGAGGGTGTGGAGAAAAGGGAACACTCTTGCACTGCTGGTGGGAATGTGAATTGGTTCAGCCACTATGGAGAACAGTATGGAGGTTCCTTAAAAATCTACAAATAGAATTACCATATGACCCATCAATCCCACTACTGGGCATATACCCTGGGAAAACCAAAATTCAAACAGAGTCATGTACCAAAATGTTCATTGCAGCTCTATTTACAATAGCCCGGAGATGGAAACAACCTAAGCGCCCATCATCGGATGAATGGATAAAGAAAATGTGGCACACATATACAATGGAATATTACTCAGACTTAAAAAGAAATGAAATTGAGCTATTTGTAATGAGATGGATAGACCTAGAGCCTGTCATACAGAGTGAAGTAAGTCAGAAAGAAAAATTCAAATACCGTATGCTAACACATATATATGGAATTAAAGGGGAAAAAAAATGTCATGAAGAACCTAGGGGTAAGACAGTAATAAAGACACAGACCTACTGGAGAACGGACTTGAGGATATGGGGAGGGGGAGGGGTGAGCTTTGACAGGGCGAGAGAGAGTCATGGACATATACACACTAACAAACGTAGTAAGGTAGATAGCTAGTGGGAAGCAGCCGCAAGGCACAGGGATATTAGCTTGGTACTTTGTGACAGCCTGGAAGGGTCGGATAGTGAGAGTGGGAGGGAGGGAGACGCAAGAGGGAAGACATATGGGAACATATGTATATGTATAACTGATTCACTTTGTTATAAAGCAGAAACTAACACACCATTGTAAAGCAATTATACCCCAATAAAGATGTTTAAAAAAAAAAAACACAATGACAGTGAAATAGAGAGCAATTCTTAAATAATTCATTCAGGGCTTGTGATGCAACCTGGATTTACCACATCTACACCCAGAGCTGGTTGAGACATAAGGCTGGACACTTTAGGATGATAGCATTGGCGAGGTTTGGTGAGCAAACGCAGACCCTTTGAAGTCATACTGCATAGTACCCATTCCATGGGTTCCAAATCTCCAGGTTTAAGGGATTCTTCCTTCAGCTAAAACATGCATGGGAAACCCGGAGTATGTTCCACCGTGTGATTGGGAAACGTTTTCAAATGCATCTCAGGTTTCATCCGCTGGTACTCGGGTGCACCGTTCCAGACACTTTACTAACACTCTCCCCACTTGGAAAGTCAGTGCCTTTAACCTTCTGTTTGGCACAGTTTGCAATTTCTGCGCAAGATGAACAGGAATTGGGAGAACCAATGAGAGACTAGCTGTAAGTGTGTGCACGGGCAAATGGAACGCTCATTTCCCACCAGGAAGAGGAATTAACCAAAGGCTTAGCGTGCCCTGCCGGAACCAGATTAGGGCCTGAAGCAATCCTGCGGTTTTGCGGCCAGCTCACAAGATAGCGAGTTGAAGAAAAGAGCCCACGGGCACTGTAATTCACAAACCTGCAGAGTTATGAATGACAGCTATCGTCCAAAAATGTATTGAAGTAAGTCTTCGAAGAGGAATTGAAAGTGGGGCAGAATTTCAGGAAAACGATTTCAGGGGGTAGACTGGAATTGCACTTAAAGCATAGGAAAAGAGGCAGAATGTCCACAATGATGCACTTGGCCAAAAAGGGCGTATGCGTTTTTTCCTGAATATATTCAGGAAAAAATGCATACGCCCTTTTTGGCCAACCAAGCAAGCGTGTAAAGGAAATCTGCACTACAATGAAGTCTCACTGCCCCCCGGTCAAAAGGGCCATCGGAAAAAAGTGTAAAATCCAGAAAGGCAGGACAGGTCATGGAGAACAGGGAGCCTTGTTATGCTGATGGGCGGGATGTAAATTGCCAACAGCCACTCTGGAGAAGTGTATGGTGTTTCCTGAAACACGTAGGAAACAAAGCAACACAGCCTATGGCACTTCCACTTAGGTCCTATAGCTTAGGGAAATTAAAATCAAAAACACACAGGCACCCCAAAGTTTGGGACGGCTCTGTTTACAAGAACCCCGTCTACGGTACAATTAAATATCCGAGAAAGCAAAAAATGGATAAAGAAGTTGTGGTACGTACGTACAATGGAATATCACTCAGCAATGAGATCTACGTCAACAGGCCCGTAGCGGCATAATGAGTGGATTCAGGTACGACGATTCTACGAGAAATATGTCACACAGAAAAAGAAACATCATAAGATATCACTAATACACGGAACGTAAACTTGGCTACACATGAACTGAATTACAAAACAGAACAGGGTCTCAAATTTAGAAAACCAACTTATGCTTGCTTATGGGGAAAGGTGAGTTGGGGTGCTGCATCAAACCAGAGATTGAAATTAGCACAGATACCGTTCCATAAGCCAACTATATAATAGACAAGACCTACTCCTTGCTCAACGATACGGAATCAACATCCCATATTCAACGCCTGAGAATATACCTGACAAGTAAGAATCTTAAGACCCATGGATTTATATGTCTAAATAAGGAAGTCAAGCGTGTGTACAGTGGCCTAAACGCAGCAGTGAAAATCCGATAAATCCCATTAAAAAAATAAATTTCAAAAACAAAACACAATGACAGTGAAATAGAAAGCAATTCTTAAATAATTCATTCAGGGCTTGTGATGCAACCTGGATTTACCACATCTACACCCAGAACTGGTTGAGACATAAGGCTGAGCACTTCGGGCTGATAGCATTGGTGATGTTTGGTGAGCAAACGCAGACCCTTTGAAGTCATACTGCATGGTACCCATTCCATGGGTCCGAACTCGCCCGGTTTAAGGGATTCTTCCTTCAGCTAAAACATGCATGGGAAACCCGGAGTATGTTCCACCGTGTGATTGGGAAACGTTTTCAAATGCATCTCAGGTTTCATCCCCTGGTACTCGGGTGCACCGTTCCAGACACTTTACTAAAACTCTCCCCACTTGGAAAGTCAGTGCCTTTAACCTTCTGTTTGGCACAGTTTGCAATTTCTGCGCAAGATGAACAGGAATTGGGAGAACCAATGGAGACTAGCTGTAAGTGTCTGCACGGGCAAATGAAACGCTCATTTCCCACCAGGAAGAGGAATTAACCAAAGGCTCAGCTTGCCCTGCCGGAACCAGATTAGGGCCTGAAGCAATCCTGCGGTTTTGCGGCCAGCTCACAAGATAGCGAGTTAAAGAAAAGAGCCCAGGGGCACTGTAATTCACAAACCTGCAGAGTTATGAATGACAGCTATCGTCCAAAAATGTATTGAAGTAAGTCTTCGAAGAGGAATTGAAAGTGGGGCAGAATTTCAGGAAAACGATTTCAGGGGGTAGACTGGAATTGCACTTAAAGCATAGGAAAAGAGGCAGATTGTCCACAATGATGCACTTGGCCAAAAAGGGCGTATGCGTTTTTTCCTGAATATATTCAGTAAAAAATGCATACGCCCTTTTTGGCCAACCAAGCAAGCATGTAAAGGAAATCTGCACTACATTGAAGTCTCACTGCCCCCCGGTCAAAAGGGCCATCTGAAAAAAGTGTAAATTCCAGAAAGGCAGGACAGGTCATGGAGAACAGGGAGCCTTGTTATGCTGATGGGTGGGATGTAAATTGCCAACAGCCACTCTGGAGAAGTGTATGGTGTTTCCTGAAACACGTAGGAAACAAAGCAACACAGCCTATGGCACTTCCACTTAGGGTCCTATAGTTTAGGGAAATTAAAATCAAAAACACACAGGCACCCCAAAGTTTGGGACGGCTCTGTTTACAAGAACCTCGTCTACGGTACAAGTTAAATATCCGAGAAAGCAAAAAATGGATAAAGAAGTTGTGGTACGTACGTACAATGGAATATCACTCAGCAATGAGATCTACGTCATCAGGCCCGTAGCGGCATAATGAGTGGATTAACGTACGAAGAGTCTACGAGACATAAGTCACACAGAAAAAGAAACATCATAAGATATCACTAATACACGGAACATAAACTTGGCTACACATGAACTGAATTACAAAACAGAACAGGGTCTCAAATTTAGAAAACCAACTTATGCTTGCTTATGGGGAAAGGTGAGTTGGGGTGCTGCATCAAACCAGAGATTGAAATTAGCACAGATACCGTTCCATAAGCCAACTATATAATAGACAAGACCTACTGTTGCTCAACGAAATGGACTCAACACCCCATATTCAACGCCTGGGAATATACCTGACAAGTAAGAATCTTAAGACCCATGGATTTATATGTCTCCATAAGGAAGTCAAGCGTGTGTACAGTGGCCTAAACGCAGCAGTGAAAATCCGATAAATCCCATTAACAAAATAAATTTCACAAACAAAACACAATGACATGCAAATGAAGCAAATGACAAAGGATTAATCTCCAAAATTTACAAGCAGCTCATGCAGCTCAATAACAAAAAAACAAACAACCCAATCCAAAAATGGGCAGAAGACCTAAATAGACATTTCTCCAAAGAAGATATACACAATGGCAACAAACACATGAAAGAATGCTCAACATCATTAATCATTAGAGAAATGCAAATCAAAACTACAATGAGATATCATCTCACAGCAGTCAGAATGGCCATCAGCAAAAAATCTAGAAACAATAAATGCTGGAGAGGGTGTGGAGAAAAGGGAACACTCTTGCACTGCTGGTGGGAATGTGAATTGGTTCAGCCACTATGGAGAACAGTATGGAGGTTCCTTAAAAATCTACAAATAGAATTACCATATGACCCATCAATCCCACTACTGGGCATATACCCTGGGAAAACCAAAATTCAAACAGAGTCATGTACCAAAATGTTCATTGCAGCTCTATTTACAATAGCCCGGAGATGGAAACAACCTAAGCGCCCATCATCGGATGAATGGATAAAGAAAATGTGGCACACATATACAATGGAATATTACTCAGCCTTAAAAAGAAATGAAATTGAGCTATTTGTAATGAGATGGATAGACCTAGAGCCTGTCATACAGAGTGAAGTAAGTCAGAAAGAAAAAGACAAATACCGTATGCTAACACATATATATGGAATTTAAGGGGAAAAAAAATGTCATGAAGAACCTAGGGGTAAGACAGGAATAAAGACACAGACCTACTGGAGAACGGACTTGAGGATATGGGGAGGGGGAGGGGTGAGCTTTGACAGGGCGAGAGAGAGTCATGGACATATACACACTAACAAACGTAGTAAGGTAGATAGCTAGTGGGAAGCAGCCGCAAGGCACAGGGATATTAGCTTGGTACTTTGTGACAGCCTGGAGGGGTGGGATAGGGAGAGTGGGAGGGAGGGAGACGCAAGAGGGAAGACATATGGGAACATATGTATATGTATAACTGATTCACTTTGTTATAAAGCAGAAACTAACACACCATTGTAAAGCAATTATACCCCAATAAAGATGTTTAAAAAAAAAAAAACACAATGACAGTGAAATAGAGAGCAATTCTTAAATAATTCATTCAGGGCTTGTGATGCAACCTGGATTTACCACATCTACACCCAGAGCTGGTTGAGACATAAGGCTGGACACTTTGGGCTGATAGCATTGGTGAGGTTTGGTGAGCAAACGCAGACCCTTTGAAGTCATACTGCATGGTACCCATTCCATGGGTTCCAAATCTCCAGGTTTAAGGGATTCTTCCTTCAGCTAAAACATGCATGGGAAACCCGGAGTATGTTCCACCGTGTGATTGGGAAACGTTTTCAAATGCATCTCAGGTTTCATCCGCTGGTACTCGGGTGCACCGTTCCAGACACTTTACTAACACTCTCCACACTTGGAAAGTCAGTGCCTTTAACCTTCTGTTTGGCACAGTTTGCAATTTCTGCGCAAGATGAACAGGAATTGGGAGAACCAATGAGAGACTAGCTGTAAGTGTCTGCACGGGCAAATGGAACGCTCATTTCCCACCAGGAAGAGGAATTAACCAAAGGCTCAGCGTGCCCTGCCGGAACCAGATTAGGGCCTGAAGCAATCCTGTGGTTTTGCGGCCAGCTCACAAGATAGCGAGTTGAAGAAAAGAGCCCACGGGCACTGTAATTCACAAACCTGCAGAGTTATGAATGACAGCTATCGTCCAAAAATGTATTGAAGTTAGTCTTCGAAGAGGAATTGAAAGTGGGGCAGAATTTCAGGAAAACGATTTCAGGGGGTAGACTGGAATTGCCCTTAAAGCATAGGAAAAGAGGCAGAATGTCCACAATGATGCACTTGGCCAAAAAGGGCGTATGCGTTTTTTCCTGAATATATTCAGGAAAAAACGCATACGCCCTTTTTGGCCAACCAAGCAAGTGTGTAAAGGAAATCTGCACTACATTGAAGTCTCACTGCCCCCCGGTCAAAAGGGCCATCTGAAAAAAGTGTAAAATCCAGAAAGGCAGGACAGGTCATGGAGAACAGGGAGCCTTGTTATGATGATGGGCGGGATGTAAATTGCCAACAGCCACTCTGGAGAAGTGTATGGTGTTTCCTGAAACACGTAGGAAACAAAGCAACACAGCCTATGGCACTTCCACTTAGGTCCTATAGCTTAGGGAAATTAAAATCAAAAACACACAGGCACCCCAAAATTTGGGACGGCTCTGTTTACAAGAACCTCGTCTACGGTACAAGTTAAATATCCGAGAAAGCAAAAAATGGATAAAGAAGTTGTGGTACGTACGTACAATGGAATATCAGTCAGCAATGAGATCTACGTCATCAGGCCCGTAGCGGCATAATGAGTGGATTCAGGTACGACGATTCTACGAGAAATAAGTCACACAGAAAAAGAAACATCATACGATATCAATAATACACGGAACGTAAACTTGGCTACACATGAACTGAATTACAAAACAGAACAGGGTCTCAAATTTAGAAAACCAACTTATGCTTGCTTATGGGGAAAGGTGAGTTGGGGTGCTGCATAAAACCAGAGATTGAAATTAGCACAGATACCGTTCCATAAGCCAAATATATAATAGACCAGACCTACTCCTTGCTCAATGAAATGGAATCAACACCCCATATTCAACGCCTGGGAATATACCTGACAAGTAAGAATCTTAAGATCCATGGATTTATATGTCTCCATAAGGAAGTCAAGCCTGTGTACAGTGGCCTAAACGCAGCAGTGAAAATCCGATAAATCCCATTAACAAAATAAATTTCACAAACAAAACACAATGACATGCAAATGAAGCAAATGACAAAGGATTAATCTCCAAAATTTACAAGCAGCTCATGCAGCTCAATAACAAAAAAACAAACAACCCAATCCAAAAATGGGCAGAAGACCTAAATAGACATTTCTCCAAAGAAGATATACAGAATGCCAACAAACACATGAAAGAATGCTCAACATCATTAATCATTAGAGAAATGCAAATCAAAACTACAATGAGATATCATCTCACACCAGTCAGAATGGCCATCATCAAAAAATCTAGAAACAATAAATGCTGGAGAGGGTGTGGAGAAAAGGGAACACTCTTGCACTGCTGGTGGGAATGTGAATTGGTTCAGCCACTATGGAGAACAGTATGGAGGTTCCTTAAAAAACTACAAATAGAATTACCATATGACCAAGCAATCCCACTACTGGGCATATACCCTGGGAAAACCAAAATTCAAACAGAGTCATGTACCAAAATATTCATTGCAGCTCTATTTACAATAGCCCGGAGATGGAAACAACCTAAGCGCCCATCATCGGATGAATGGATAAAGAAAATGTGGCACATATATACAATGGAATATTACTCAGCCTTAAAAAGAAATGAAATTGAGCTATTTGTAATGAGATGGATAGACCTAGAGTCTGTCATACAGAGTGAAGTAAGTCAGAAAGAAAAAGACAAATACCGTATGCTAACACATATATATGGAATTTAAGGGGAATAAAAATGTCATGAAGAACCTAGGGGTAAGACAGGAATAAAGACGCAGACCTACTGGAGAACGGACTTGAGGATATGGGGAGGGGGAGGGGTGAGCTTTGACAGGGCGAGAGAGAGTCATGGACATATACACACTAACAAACGTAGTAAGGTAGATAGCTGGTGGGAAGCAGCCGCAAGGCACAGGGATATTAGCTTGGTACATTGTGACAGCCTGGAGGGGTGGGATAGGGAGAGTGGGAGGGAGGGAGACGCAAGAGGGAAGACATATGGGAACATATGTATATGTAAAACTGATTCACTTTGTTATAAAGCAGAAACTAACACACCATTGTAAAGCAATTATACCACAATAAAGATGTTTAAAAAAAAAAACACAATGACAGTGAAATAGAGAGCAATTCTTAAATAATTCATTCAGGGCTTGTGATGCAACCTGGATTTACCACATCTACACCCAGAACTGGTTGAGACATAAGGCTGAACCCTTCGGGCTGATAGCATTGGTGATGTTTGGTGAGCAAACGCAGACCCTTTGAAGTCATACTGCATGGTACCCATTCCATGGGTCCGAACTCGCCCGGTTTAAGGGATTCTTCCTTCAGCTAAAACATGCATGGGAAACCCGGAGTATGTTCCACCGTGTGATTGGGAAACGTTTTCAAATGCATCTCAGGTTTCATCCCCTGGTACTCGGGTGCACCGTTCCAGACACTTTACTAACACTCTCCCCACTTGGAAAGTCAGTGCCTTTAACCTTCTGTTTGGCACAGTTTGCAATTTCTGCGTAAGATGAACAGGAATAGGGAGAACCAATGGAGACTAGCTGTAAGTGTCTGCACGGGCAAATGGAACGCTCATTTCCCACCAGGAAGAGGAATTAACCAAAGGCTCAGCATGCCCTGCCGGAACTAGACTAGGGCCTGAAGCAATCCTGCGGTTTTGCGGCCAGCTCACAAGATAGCGAGTTGAAGAAAAGAGCCCAGGGGCACTGTAATTCACAAACCTGCAGAGTTATGAATAACAGCTATCGTCCAAAAATGTATTGAAGTAAGTCTTCGAAGAGGAATTGAAAGTGGGGCAGAATTTCAGGAAAACGATTTCAGGGGGTAGACTGGAATTGCACTTAAAGCATAGGAAAGGAGGCAGAATGTCCACAATGATGCACTTGGCCAAAAAGGGCGTATGCGTTTTTTCCTGACTATATTCAGGAAAAAATGCATACGCCCTTTTTGGCCAACCAAGCAAGCGTGTAAAGGAAATCTGCACTACATTGAAGTCTCACTGCCCCCCGGTCAAAAGGGCCATCTGAAAAAAGTGTAAAATCCAGAAAGGCAGGACAGGTCATGGAGAACAGGGAGCCTTGTTATGCTGATGGGCGGGATGTAAATTGCCAACAGCCACTCTGGAGAAGTGTATGGTGTTTCCTGAAACACGTAGGAAACAAAGCAACACAGCCTATGGCACTTCCACTTAGGGTCCTATAGCTTAGGGAAATTAAAATCAAAAACACACAGCCACCCCAAAGTTTGGGACGGCTCTGTTTACAAGAACCTCGTCTACGGTACAAGTTAAATATCCGAGAAAGCAAAAAATGGATAAAGAAATTGTGGTACGTACGTACAATGGAATATCACTCAACAATGAGATCTACGTCATCAGGCCCGTAGCGGCATAATGAGTGGATTAACGTACGAGGAGTCTACGAGAAATAAGTCACACAGAAAAAGAAACATCATAAGATATCACTAATACACGGAACATAAACTTGGCTACACATGAACTGAATTACAAAACAGAACAGGGTCTCAAATTTAGAAAACCAACTTATGCTTGCTTATGGGGAAAGGTGAGTTGGGGTGCTGCATCAAACCAGAGATTGAAATTAGCACAGATACCGTTCCATAAGCCAAATATATAATAAACAAGACCTACTGTTGCTCAACGAAATGGACTCAACACCCCATATTCAACGCCTGGGAATATACCTGACAAGTAAGAATCTTAAGACCCATGGATTTATATGTCTAAATAAGGAAGTCAAGCGTGTGTACAGTGGCCTAAACGCAGCAGTGAAAATCCGATAAATCCCATTAACAAAATAAATTTCAAAAACAAAACACAATGACAGTGAAATAGAGAGCAATTCTTAAATAATTCATTCAGGGCTTGTTATGCAACCTGGATTTACCACATCTACACCCAGAACTGGTTGAGACATAAGGCTGAACACTTCGGGCTGATAGCATTGGTGAGGTTTGGTGAGCAAACGCAGACCCTTTGAAGTCATACTGCATGGTACCCATTCCATGGGTCCCAACTCTCCAGGTTTAAGGGATTCTTCCTTCAGCTAAAACATGCATGGGAAACCCGGAGTATGTTCCACCGTGTGATTGGGAAACGTTTTCAAATGCATCTCAGGTTTCGTCCCCTGGTACTCGGGTGCACCGTTCCAGACACTTTACTAAAACTCTCCCCACTTGGAAAGTCAGTGCCTTTAACCTCCTGTTTGGCACAGTTTGCAATTTCTGCGCAAGATGAACAGGAATAGGGAGAAGCAATGAGAGACTAGCTGTAGGTGTCTGCTCGGGAAAATGGAACGCTCATTTCCCACCAGGAAGAGGAATTAACCAAAGGCTCAGCGTGCCCTGCCGGAACCAGATAAGGGCCTGCAGAAATCCTGCGGTTTTGCGGCCAGCTCACAAGAAAGCGAGTTGAAGAAAGGACCTCAGGGGCACTGTAATTCACAATCCTGCAGAGTTATGAATGACAGCTATCGTCCAAAAATGTATTGAAGTAAGTCTTCGAAGAGGAATTGAAAGTGGGGCAGAATTTCAGGAAAACGAGTTCAGGGGGTAGACTGGAATTGCCCTTAAAGCATAGGAAAAGAGGCAGAATGTCCACAATGATGCACTTGGCCAAAAAGGGCGTATGCGTTTTTTCCTGAATATATTCAGTAAAAAATGCATACGCCCTTTTTGGCCAACCAAGCAAGCATGTAAAGGAAATCTGCACTACATTGAAGTCTCACTGCCCCCCGGTCAAAAGGGCCATCTGAAAAAAGTGTAAATTCCAGAAAGGCAGGACAGGTTATGGAGAACAGGGAGCCTTGTTATGCTGATGGGTGGGATGTAAATTGCCAACAGCCACTCTGGAGAAGTGTATGGTGTTTCCTGAAACACGTAGGAAACAAAGCAACACAGCCTATGGCACTTCCACTTAGGGTCCTATAGTTTAGGGAAATTAAAATCAAAAACACACAGGCACCCCAAAGTTTGGGACGGCTCTGTTTAGAAGAACCTCGTCTACGGTACAAGTTAAATATCCGAGAAAGCAAAAAATGGATAAAGAAGTTGTGGTACGTACGTACAATGGAATATCACTCAGCAATGAGATCTACGTCATCAGGCCCGTAGCGGCATAATGAGTGGATTAACGTACGAAGAGTCTACGAGACATAAGTCACACAGAAAAAGAAACATCATAAGATATCACTAATACACGGAACATAAACTTGGCTACACATGAACTGAATTACAAAACAGAACAGGGTCTCAAATTTAGAAAACCAACTTATGCTTGCTTATGGGGAAAGGTGAGTTGGGGTGCTGCATCAAACCAGAGATTGAAATTAGCACAGATACCGTTCCATAAGCCAACTATATAATAGACAAGACCTACTGTTGCTCAACGAAATGGACTCAACACCCCATATTCAACGCCTGGGAATATACCTGACAAGTAAGAATCTTAAGACCCATGGATTTATATGTCTCCATAAGGAAGTCAAGCGTGTGTACAGTGGCCTAAACGCAGCAGTGAAAATCCGATAAATCCCATTAACAAAATAAATTTCACAAACAAAACACAATGACATGCAAATGAAGCAAATGACAAAGGATTAATCTCCAAAATTTACAAGCAGCTCATGCAGCTCAATAACAAAAAAACAAACAACCCAATCCAAAAATGGGCTGAAAACCTAAATAGACATTTCTCCAAAGAAGATATACACAATGGCAACAAACACATGAAAGAATGCTCAACATCATTAATCATTAGAGAAATGCAAATCAAAACTACAATGAGATATCATCTCACAGCAGTCAGAATGGCCATCAGCAAAAAATCTAGAAACAATAAATGCTGGAGAGGGTGTGGAGAAAAGGGAACACTCTTGCACTGCTGGTGGGAATGTGAATTGGTTCAGCCACTATGGAGAACAGTATGGAGGTTCCTTAAAAATCTACAAATAGAATTACCATATGACCCAGCAATCCCACTACTGGGCATATACCCTGGGAAAACCAAAATTCAAACAGAGTCATGTACCAAAATGTTCATTGCAGCTCTATTTACAATAGCCCGGAGATGGAAACAACCTAAGCGCCCATCATCGGATGAATGGATAAAGAAAATGTGGCACACATATACAATGGAATATTACTCAGCCTTAAAAAGAAATGAAATTGAGCTATTTGTAATGAGATGGATAGACCTAGAGCCTGTCATACAGAGTGAAGTAAGTCAGAAAGAAAAAGACAAATACCGTATGCTAACACATATATATGGAATTTAAGGGGAAAAAAAATGTCATGAAGAACCTAGGGGTAAGACAGGAATAAAGACACAGACCTACTGGAGAACGGACTTGAGGATATGGGGAGGGGGAGGGGTGAGCTTTGACAGGGCGAGAGAGAGTCATGGACATATACACACTAACAAACGTAGTAAGGTAGATAGCTAGTGGGAAGCAGCCGCAAGGCACAGGGATATTAGCTTGGTGCTTTGTGACAGCCTGGAGGGGTGGGATAGGGAGAGTGGGAGGGAGGGAGACGCAAGAGGGAAGACATATGGGAACATATGTATATGTATAACTGATTCACTTTGTTATAAAGCAGAAACTAACACACCATTGTAAAGCAATTATACCCCAATAAAGATGTTTAAAAAAAAAAAACACAATGACAGTGAAATAGAGAGCAATTCTTAAATAATTCATTCAGGGCTTGTGATGCAACCTGGATTTACCACATCTACACCCAGAGCTGGTTGAGACATAAGGCTGGACACTTTGGGCTGATAGCATTGGTGAGGTTTGGTGAGCAAACGCAGACCCTTTGAAGTCATACTGCATGGTACCCATTCCATGGGTTCCAAATCTCCAGGTTTAAGGGATTCTTCCTTCAGCTAAAACATGCATGGGAAACCCGGAGTATGTTCCACCGTGTGATTGGGAAACGTTTTCAAATGCATCTCAGGTTTCATCCCCTGGTACTCGGGTGCACCGTTCCAGACACTTTACTAACACTCTCCCCACTTGGAAAGTCAGTGCCTTTAACCTTCTGTTTGGCACAGTTTGCAATTTCTGCGCAAGATGAACAGGAATAGGGAGAAGCAATGAGAGACTAGCTCTAGGTGTCTTCACGGGCAAATGGAACGCTCATTTCCCACCAGGAAGAGGAATTAACCAAAGGCTCAGCGTGCCGTGCCGGAACCAGATTAGGGCCTGAAGCAATCCTGCGGTTTTGCGGCCAGCTCACAAGAAAGCGAGTTGAAGAAAGGAGCTCAGGGGCACTGTAATTCACAATCCTGCAGAGTTATGAATGATAGCTATCGTCCAAAAATGTATTGAAGTAAGTTTTCGAAGAGGACTTGAAAGTGGGGCAGAATTTCAGGAAAACGATTTCAGGAGGTAGACTGGAATTGCACTTAAAGCATAGGAAAAGAGGCAGAATGTCCACAATGATGCACTTGGCCAAAAAGGGCGTATGCGTTTTTTCCTGAATATATTCAGGAAAAAATGCATACGCGCTTTTTGGCCAACCAAGCAAGCGTGTAAAAGAAATCTGCACTATAATGAAGTCTCACTGCCCCCCGGTCAAAAGGGCCATCTGAAAAAAGTGTAAAATCCAGTAAGGCAGAACAGGTCATGGAGAACAGGGAGCCTTGTTATGCTGATGGGCGGGATGTAAATTGCCAACAGCCACTCTGGAGAAGTGTATGGTGTTTCCTGAAACACGTAGGAAACAAAGCAACACAGCCTATGGCACTGCCACTTAGGGTCCTATAGCTTAGGGAAATTAAAATGAAAAAGACACAGCCACCCCAAAGTTTGGGACGGCTCTGTTTACAAGAACCTCGTCTACGGTACAAGTTAAATATCCGAGAAAGCAAAAAATGTATAAAGAAGTTGTGGTACGTACGTACAATGGAATATCACTCAGCAATGAGATCTACGTCATCAGGCCCGTAGCGGCATAATGAGTGTATTCAGGTACGACGATTCTACGAGAAATAAGTCACACAGAAAAAGAAACATCATAAGATATCACTAATACATGGAACGTAAACATGGCTACACATGAACTGAATTACAAAACAGAACAGGGTCTCAAATTTAGAAAACCAACTTATGCATGCTTATGGGGAAAGGTGAGTTGGTGTGCTGCATCAAACCAGAGATTGAAATTAGCACAGATACCGTTCCATAAGCCAAATATATAATAGACATGACCTACTCCTTGCTCAACGAAATGGACTCAACACCCCATATTCAACGCCTGGGAATATACCTGACAAGTAAGAATCTTAAGACCCATGGATTTATATGTCTCCATAAGGAAGTCAAGCGTGTGTACAGTGGCCTAAACGCAGCAGTGAAAATCCGATAAATCCCATTAACAAAATAAATTTCACAAACAAAACACAATGACATGCAAATGAAGCAAATGACAAAGGATTAATCTCCAAAATTTACAAGCAGCTCATGCAGCTCAATAACAAATAAACAAACAACCCAATCCAAAAATGGGCAGAAGACCTAAATAGACATTTCTCCAAAGAAGATATACAGAATGCCAACAAACACATGAAAGAATGCTCAACATCATTCATCATTAGAGAAATGCAAATCAAAACTACAATGAGATATCATCTCACACCAGTCAGAATGGCCATCATCAAAAAATCTGGAAACAATAAATGCTGGAGAGGGTGTGGAGAATAGGGAACACTCTTGCACTGCTGGTGGGAATGTGAATTGGTTCAGCCACTATGGAGAACAGTATGGAGGTTCCTTAAAAAACTACAAATAGAATTACCATATGACCCAGCAATCCCACTACTGGGCATATACCCTGGGAAAACCAAAATTCAAACAGAGTCATGTACCAAAATGTTCATTGCAGCTCTATTTACAATAGCCCGGAGATGGAAACAACCTAAGCGCCCATCATCGGATGAATGGATAAAGAAAATGTGGCACATATATACAATGGAATATTACTCAGCCTTAAAAAGAAATGAAATTGAGCTATTTGTAATGAGATGGATAGACCTAGAGTCTGTCATACAGAGTGAAGTAAGTCAGAAAGAAAAAGACAAATACCGTATGCTAACACATATATATGGAATTTAAGGGGAAAAAAAATGTCATGAAGAACCTAGGGGTAAGACAGGAATAAAGACGCACACCTACTGGAGAACGGACTTGAGGATATGGGGAGGGGGAGGGGTGAGCTTTGACAGGGCGAGAGAGAGTCATGGACATATACACACTAACAAACGTAGTAAGGTAGATAGCTAGTGGGAAGTAGCCGCAAGGCACAGGGATATTAGCTTGGTGCTTTGTGACAGCCTGGAGGGGTGGGATAGGGAGAGTGGGAGGGAGGGAGATGCAAGAGGGAAGACATATGGGAACATATGTATATGTATAACTGATTCACTTTGTTATAAAGCAGAAACTAACACACCATTGTAAAGCAATTATACCCCAATAAAGATGTTTAAAAAAAAAAAAACACAATGACAGTGAAATAGAGAGCAATTCTTAAATAATTCATTCAGGGCTTGTGATGCAACCTGGATTTACCACATCTACACCCAGAGCTGGTTGAGACATAAGGCTGGACACTTTGGGCTGATAGCATTGGTGAGGTTTGGTGAGCAAACGCAGACCCTTTGAAGTCATACTGCATGGTACTCATTCCATGGGTCCCAACTCTCCAGGTTTAAGGGATTCTTCCTTCAGCTAAAACATGCATGGGAAACCCGGAGTATGTTCCACCGTGTGATTGGGAAACGTTTTCAAATGCATCTCAGGTTTCGTCCCCTGGTACTCGGGTGCACCGTTCCAGACACTTTACTAAAACTCTCCCCACTTGGAAATTCAGTGCCTTTAACCTCCTGTTTGGCACAGTTTGCAATTTCTGCGCAAGATGAACAGGAATAGGGAAAAGCAATGAGAGACTAGCTGTAGGTGTCTGCACGGGCAAATGGAACGCTCATTTCCCACCAGGAAGATGAATTAACCAAAGGCTCAGCGTGCCCTGCCGGAACCAGATTAGGGCCTGAATCAATCCTGCGGTTTTGTGGCCAGCTCACAAGAAAGCGAGTTGAAGAAAGGAGCTCAGGGGCACTGTAATTCACAAACCTGCAGAGTTATGAATGACAGCTATCGTCCAAAAATGTATTGAAGTAACTCTTCGAAGTGGACTTGAAAGCGGGGCAGAATTTCAGGAAAACGATTTCAGGGGGTAGACTGGAATTGCACTTAAAGCATACGAAAAGAGGCCGAATGTCGACAATGATGCACTTGGCCAATAAGGGCGTATGCGTTTTTTCCTGAATATATTCAGGAAAAAACGCATACGCACTTTTTGGTCAACCAAGCAAGCGTCTCAAGGAAATCTGCACTACAATGAAGTCTCACTGCCCCCCGGTCAGAAGGGCCATCTGAAAAAAGTGTAAAATCCAGAAAGGCAGGACAGGTCATGGAGAACAGGGAGCCTTGTTATGCTGATGGGCGGGATGTAAATTGCCAACAGCCACTCTGGAGAAGTGTATGGTGTTTCCTGAAACACGTAGGAAACAAAGCAACACAGCCTATCGCACTTCCACTTAGGGTCCTATAGCTTAGGGAAATTAAATCAAAAACACACAGCCACCCCAAAGTTTGGGACGGCTCTGTTTACAAGAACCTCGTCTACGGTACAAGTTAAATATCCGAGAAAGCAAAAAATGGATAAAGAAATTGTGGTACGTTCGTACAATGGAATATCACTCAGCAATGAAATCTAGGTCATCAGGCCCATAGCGGCATAATGAGTGGATTCAGGTACGACGATTCTACGAGAAATAAGTCACACAGAAAAAGAAACATCATAACATATCACTAATACACGGAAGGTAAACTTGTCTACACATGAACTGAAATACAAAACAGAACAGGGTCACAAATTTAGAAAACCAACTTATGCTTGCTTATGGGGAAAGGTGAGTTGGGGTGCTGCATAAAACCAGAGATTGAAATTAGCACAGATATCGTTCCATAAGCCAAATATATAATAGACAAGACCTACTCCTTGCTCAACGAAATGGACTCAACACCCCATATTCAACGCCTGGGAATATACCTGACAAGTAAGAATCTTAAGACCCATGGATTTATATGTCTCCATAAGGAAATCAATCGTGTGTACAGCAGCCTAAACGCAGCAGTGAAAATCCGATAAATCCCATTATCAAAATAAATTTCACAAACAAAACACAATGACAGTGAAATAGAGAGCAATTCTTAAATAATTCATTCAGGGCTTCTGATGCAACCTGGATTTATCACCTCTACGCCCAAAGCTGGTTGAGACATAAGGCTGGACACTTCGGGCTGATAGCAATGGTGAGGTTCGGTGAGCAAACGCAGACCCTTTGTAGTCATACTGCATGGTAGCCATTCCCTGGGTCCCAACTCTCCAGGTTTAATGGATTCTTCCTTCAGCTAAAACATGCATGGGAAACCCAGAGTATGGTCCACCGTGTGATTGGGAAACGTTTTCAAATGCATCTCAGGTTTCGTCCCCTGGTACTCGGGTTCACCGCTCCAGACGCTTTACTAACACTCTCCCCACTTGGAGAGTCAGTGCCTTTAACCTCCTGTTTGGCACAGTTTGCAATTTCTGCGCAAGATGAACAGGAATATGGAGAACCAATGAGAGACTAGCTGTAGGTGTCTGCACGGGCAAATGGAACACTCATTTCCCACCAGGAAGGGGATTTAGCCAAACTCTCAGTGTGCCCTGCCAGAACCAGATTAGGGCCTGAAGCAATCCTGCGGTTTTGCGGCCAGCTCACAAGAAAACGAGTTGAAGAAAAGAGCTCAGGGCCACTGTAATTCACAAACCTGCAGAGTTATAAATGACAGCTATCATCCAAAAATATATTGAAGTAAGGCTACAAAGACGACTTGAACGTGGGGCAGAATTCCAGGACTACGATTTCAGGAGGTAGACGGGAAATCCTCTGATAGTATAGGAAAAGAGTCAGAATGTCGACAATGATGCACTTGGTCAAAAAGGGCATATGCGTTTTTTCCAGGGCCCTCATTAAAGAGTGTAGGAGCCTCCCAGTATGCTTCAGTGGCCAACAGAAGACCCACGTCACCAAGGCGACGTGAGCCAGCCATGCAGGAGTGACCTCACATCAGAGAGCCCACCTCACAGAAGGGTAAGGAACCCAGGAAGGATCAGACCCTCACCAGAGTGCCCACAACAGCAAGGGGCTGGGAACCAGGCAGGAGTGTCCTCACACCCGTGGGACCACATCATCGAAAGTTGAGGTACCCAGCACATGTGGCCTCAAACCAGAGGACCCACATCACCATGGGTCTCGGAGCGAGGCAGGCAGGATTAACCTCCCAACACATGGCCCATTGTATAAAAAAGGTGTTGAATCCAGCCGTTGGAACATCCCAGCAGGCGGCCCAGATCACCGAGGCTATGGGATCCAGGCAGTGATGAACTCACAACAGAGGGCCCTCATCGTGATACTGTAAGCAACCCAGCCGTTGTGACCTCAGAGCACAAGGCCCACATCCCCATGGGGGAGGGAACCAAGCAGGAGTGTCATCGCACCAGTGGGCACACATCAGAAAATGTGGGGAGCCCAGCAGTTAGGGCCAGACGCCAGAGGGCCCTCATCACTGAGGAGAGGAGGCTCCCAGCAAGCTCCAACTGCTACCAGAGGGCTGACGTCGCCAATGCGGTGTGTGCCAGCCAGGCAGGAGTGACCTCAGAGCAGAGGGCCAACCACACAAAAGTGTGAGGAACCCAAAGAGGATCAGACTCTCACCAGAGGGCCCACATCACCAAGGGAATGGAAACCAGGCAGGAGTGTCCTCACACCAGTGGGGCCACATCACCGAAATGTGATGGACCCAGCACACGTGGCCTCAAACTAGAGGACACACATCACCAAGGGGCTGGGAGTGAGGCAGGCAGGAGGAGCCTCAAAACAGAGGGCCCATAGAATAAAAAAGGTGAGGAATCCCGCAGTTGGAACCTCCCAGCAGGCGGCCAGGAGCAGCGAGGATATGGGATCCAGGCCTGACTGAACACAAAACAGAGGGCCCTCATCATGAAACTGTGAGCAACCCAGCCGTTGGGACCTCAGAGCAGAAGGCCCACATTCCCATGTGGTTGGGAACCTGGCAGGAGTGTACTCGCACCACAGGGCGCACATTAGAGAATTTTGGGAGCCCAGAAGTTAGGGCCTGACGCCAGAGGGCCCTCATCACCGAGGAGAGGAAGCTCCCAGCAGGCTCCAACTGCCACAAGAGGGCCGACGTTGCCAAGGTGGGGCGTGCCAGCCAGGCAGGAGTGACCTCACAGCAGAGGGTCCACCTCACAGAAGGGTGAGGAACTCAGCCAGGATCAGACTCTCACCAGAGGGCCCACATCACCAAGGGGATAGGAACCAGGCAGGAGTGTCCTCACACCAGTGGGGCCACATAATCGAAAGGTGAGGTACCCAGCACACGTAGCCTCAAACCAGAGGACACACATCACCAAGGGGCTGGGAGTCAGGCAGGCAGGAGGAGTCTCAAAACAGAGGGCCCATAGAAGAAAAAAGGTGAGGAATCCCGCAGTTGGAACCTCCCCGCAGGCAGCCAGGAGCAGCGAGGCTATTGGATCCAGGACGGAGTGAACTCACACCAGAGGACCCTCATCATGAAACTGAGCAACCCACCGTTGGGACCTCAGAGCAGAAGGCCCACATTCCCATGGGGTTGGGAACCTGGCAGGAGTGTAGTCGCACCACAGGGCGCACATCAGAAAATTTTGGGAGCCCAGGAGTTAGGGTCTGACGCCAGAGGGCCCTCATTACCGAGGGGTGGAGACCCCCAGCAGGCACCAACTCCCAACTGAGGGCCCACGTCGCCAAGGTGATGTGTGCCAGCCAGGCAGGAGTGACCTCACAGCAGAGGGTCTACCTCACAGAAGGGTGAGGAAACCAGCCAGGATAAGACTCTCACCAGAGAGCCCACATCACCAAGGGGATCGGAAAAAGGCAGCAGTGTCCTCACACCAGTGTGGCCACATTATAGAAAGGTGAGGAACCCAGCACATGTGGCCTAAACCAGAGGACCCACATTTCCAAGGTGCTCCGAGTGAGGCAAGCAGGAGTAGCCTAACAACACAGGGCCCACAGAATAAAAAATGTGAGGAATCCAGCAGTTTGAACCTCCCAGCAGGTGACCCAGAGCATGGAGTCTATGGGATCCAGGCCACAGTGAACTCACATCAGAGGGCCCACATCATGAAACTGTGAGCAACCCAGCCAGTGGAACCTCAGAGCAGAAGACCCACATCCCCATGGGGATAGGAACCTCGCAGGAGTGTCCTCGCACAACTTAACACGTATCAGAAAATGTGGGAACCCAGCAGTTAGGGCCTGACGCCAGAGGGCCCTCATCACCGAGGACAGGAGGCTACCAGCAGGCTCCAAATGCCACCAGAGGGCCGACGTCACCAAGGCAATGGGAGCAAGCCAGGCAGGAGTTACCTCACAGCAGAGGGCCCACCTCACAGAAGTGTGAGGAACCCAACCAGGATCAGACTCTAACCAGAGGGCCCACATCACCAAGGGGATGGAAACCAGGCAGGAGTGTCCTCACACCAGTGGGGCCACATCAGCCAAAGGTGAGGAACACAGCACATGTGGCCTCAAATAAGGGGACACACATCACGAAAGGGCTGGGAGTGAGGCATGCAGGAGGAGACTCACAACAGAGGGCCCATAGAATAAAAAGGTGTGGAACCCCACCGCTGGAAGCTCCAAGCAGGTGGCCCAGAGCACCGAGGCTATGGGATCCATGCCGGAGTGAACTCATAGCAGAGGGCCCACATTCTGACACTGTGAGCAACCCAGCCGTTGGGACCTCAGAGCAGAAAGCCAACATCCCCATGGGCATGGGACCCTGGCAGGAGTGTACTCGCACGACAGGGCGCACATCAGAAAATTTTGGGAGCCCATGAGTTAGGGCCTGACGCCAGAGGGCCCTCATTACCGAGGGGAGGAGACTCCCAGCAGGCACCAACTCCCAACTGAGGGCCCACATCGCCAAGGTGACGTGTGCCAGCCAGGCAGGAGTGACCTCACAGCAGAGGGTCTACCTCACAGAAGGGTGAGGAATCCAGCCAGGATCAGGCTCTCACCAGAGGGCCCCCATCACCAAGTGGATGGGAACCAGGCAGGAGTGTCCTCACACCAGTGGGGCCACATCAATAAAGGTGAGGAAACCGGCACATGTGGCCTCAAACCAAAGGACCTACATCACAAAGGGGCTGGGAGTGAGTCAGGAAGGAGGAGCATGAAAACACAGGACCCAAAGAATAGAAAAGGTAAGGAATTCAGCAGTAGGAACCTCCCAGCAGGCAGCTCAGAGCACAGAGTCTATGGGATCTAGGCCTGAGTGAACTAACACCAGAGAGCCAACATCATGAAACGGTGAACAACACAGGTGTTGGGACCTTAGAGCAGAAGGCCCACATGCCCATGGGGATGGGAACCTGGCAGGAGTGCCCTCGCACCACTTAGGACGTATTAGAAAATGTGGGAACCCAGCAGTTAGGGCCTGATGCCAGAGGGCCTCATCACCGAGGGGAGGAGGCTCCCAGCAGGCTCCAACTGCCACCAGAGGTCTGACTTCGCCAAGGCGGGGTGTGCTAGCCAGGCAGGAGTGACCTCAGAGAAGAGGGCCCACCTCACAGAAGTGTGAGGAACCCAACCAGGATCAGACTCTCGCCGGAGGGACCACATCACCAAGGGGATGGGAAGCAGGCAGGAGTGTCCTCACACCAGTGGGGCCACATCATCAAAAGATGAGGAACCCATCACATGTGGCCTCAAACCAGAGGACACACATCACCAAGGGGCTGGGAGTGAGGCAGGTGTCTGGAGGGGCACATTTAACTCTAATTTCCCACCAGGAAGAGGAATTAACCAAAGGCTCAGAGTGCCGTGCCACACCCTGATTACAGCCTGAAGCAAACCTGTGGTTTTGTGGCCAGCTTTCAAGGAAGCGAGTTAAGAAAGGAAATCACGGGCACTGTAATTCACAAACCTGCAGAGTTATAAATGACAGCTATTGGCAAAAATATATTGAAGTAAGTCTGCAAAGAGGACTTGAAAACGAGGCAGAATTGAGGAATCATATTTCAGGAGGTAGATTGGAATTGCATTTAAAACATGTGAAAAGCGGCAGATCTTTGACAGTGATGCACTTGGACGAACAGTGCGTATACATTTTTTCCTGAATATATTCAGGAAAAAACGCATATGCCCTTTTTGGCCAACCAAGCACTCGAGCAATGGAAATCCGTACTACAATGAAGTCTCATTTCCCATTCGTCAAAAGGGCCATCTGAAAAAAGTGTAAAAACCAGAAACACAGGACAGGCCATGGAGAACAGGGAGCCTTGTTATGCTGATGGGCGGGATGTAAATTGCCAACAGACACTCTGGAGATGTTTATGGTGTATCCTGAAACATCTGAAAAACAAAGCTACGGAGACTAGGGCACTTCCACTTTTGGCCCTATAGCTTAGGAAAATTAAAATCAACAAGACACAGCCAACACAAAATTTAGGGCTGCTGTGTTTACAAGAACCTCGAGTCCAGTACAAATTAAATATCCCAGAAAGAAAAAAATGGATAAAGGAGTTGTGCTACTTACGTACAACGGAATATCACTCAGCAATGAAATCAATGTCATCAGGCCTGTAGCAGCAAATTGAGTGGATTTAAGTATGATGATTCTAAGAGAAATATGTCACACAGAGAAAGATAATTATCATAAGATATCACTAATAGAGGGAGTGTAAACTTGGCTACACATAAACTGAATTACAAAACCGAACAGTCTCACATTTAGATAAAAACTTATGCTTGCTTAAGGGGAAAGTTGAGTTGGGGTGCTGTATAAAACCAGAGATTGAAATTAGCACACATACCATTCCATAAGCCAAATATGTAATAGACAAGACCTACTCTTTGCTCAACGAAATAGACTCATCCATGGTGTATCACCTCACACCTGTTAGAATGGGCATCATCAGAAAATCTACAAATAACAAATGCTGGAAAGGGTGTGGAGATAAGGAACCCTCTTCCACTATTGTTGGGAATGTAAATTGATACAGTCACTGTGGAGAACATTATGGAGTTTCTTATAAAACTAAGAATAGAATTACCATATGATACAACAATCCCACTACTGGACATATACCCAGACAAAACCATAAATCAAAAAGAGACATTCACCTCAATGTTCATTGCATCACTATTTAAAATATCCAGGTAATGGAAGCAACCTAAATGCCCACAGACAGACGAATGCATAAAGATGTGGTACAAATATAAAATGGAATATTACTAAGCCATAAAAAGGAATGAAATTGGGTCATTTGTAGAGACGTTGATGGATCTAGAGACTGTCATACAGAGTGAAGTAAGTCAGAAATAGAAAAACAAATCTTGTATATTAATGCATATATGTGGAACCTAGAAAAATTATACAGATGAACCGTTTTTTAAGGCAGAAATAGAGCAACAGATGTAGACAACAAACGTATGGACACCAAGGGGGGAAAGCTGTTGTGGGGTGGTGGTGGGAGGATTGAGAGATTGGGATTGGCATGTATACATTTATATGTATAAAATAGATAACCAAAAAGAACCTGCTGTATAAAAAAATAAAATAAAATTCAAAATTACAAAAAGTAAAACAGAAAAAATATTCTTCCCTTCACATACATGTATTTATATGAATAAATTATTTCCATGCTTATATCTGTAAATACAAAAAAGAGGAATAAAATCTACCTTGAACCAAAAATGAAAAAAAGAAAAAAAAAAAACAGAACCCACCAGTTACACAGAGGAAAACCGTATCAGGGCACTTGCTCCAGTTGTAAACAATTCTGTAGTTGGCCAGTGGTGGGGAATCATCTCCCATTCAGCCAGCAGGCCCCACGCAACAAGCGCCCTCATTGCAAAGCTGGGGGACCGTGCCAAGGCATCTGTGAGTAAATGTGGGCCGAGCCCCAGGCCAGCTGCTGCTGAAATGTTCCCACCCTTCCCAGGTAAAACACCTGAATATGTACAAGGACTTGAAAGCCTAGAGGAAGGGCCATGGAGCCACATGAGCGACAGCATGCCAGGCGATTTGGTGCCTGCAGGCCCGCCAGGGTGGTCCTGGCCCTGGGTACTCTTCTGGAAGCTTTCCATTTCCCTGCCTGAGATACCCCTGCTGTCCGGGCCCCCACTGCTTTCTTCCTCACTCACCTCTGCCCAGGGAGAAATTCCAGAGGCAGATATGGGTGGCACATCCTCTTCTTTAGCAGGTGGCATCTTGGTAACTGCTGCAGAAAGTCCAGCAGAGCCCCACTCACACTGGGCCACCCACAAAGCCGTGGCCTCTCACTCCCTCCCACCAGTCCAGCCCCGAGGCTGCTGACAGGGCAGAGAAAATGGCGTCAGGCACAGCTGCAGGGGCTCTTGCTGCCTGGAGCGGTGTTTATATTGATCTCAAACAGGCACACCTGGGGAGGTCTGGCCGGCACGGTCAGGCTTCCCAGGCCAGCCAATAATCACCCCTCAGGCGCTCACAGTTGCAGAAACTGGAACTTGCTGAATCGGCCAGGTCCAAGGAACAGGTGTGGGCTCCTGAGAGTCAGGATAGACAAGGGGTTGCAGCTCTGGCTTGTTTTCTAATTATATTATCTGGCCCATGAGTGGGAGACAACTTCAAGAAAACCCTCTCCTAATGAGAGGAGCCCAGGAGTCAGGGAGAGGAGGGGTGGGTGGTGGGTGGAGACAGAGGCCTGGTGCCCCGGGTGCAGTGGAAGTCTCTGGAAGACCAGGTGGAGGGAGGCCACACAGAGTGATGCCCAGGGTCACAGACCTGTTGGAGCTGCTGTTTCTTAGTTCAAGTCCTGCTCTGAGGTGCTCTGTGTCAGATCTGAGTGACAGGTGAGCTGGAAGTGCTCTGCAATGAGGGCGATGTGCACGGTACCTGTGTGCCCAGCCCTGCCAGGGTAACTGCAAGGGTAGCTCTGTATCCTGGGAGGGGCCTGACCATGAGAGCCCCATGGGCTGCAGGGGAACCTGCCCAGGGATCCCCATATCCTGGGAGGGGCCTGAACAGGAGAGCACCGTGGGCTGGGGTGGGGGTGGGGTACCTGCCCAGGTGAGCTCTATATCCTGGGATTGGCCTGACCTCGAGAGCCCCATGGGCTGCTGGAGTCCTGGTAAAGGATGCCAGGACAGTCAGTGAAGCCACCGAGGATATACCTCCAGTATTTCCTAAATCCTACACCCTGCTGGTCATTCTACCAACCACCGGGACATGGTATTCTGTATTAGTCTTCAATGATGCCTTCTTTTGTATTCTATTAGTCCCAGAGTCACAAGAAATTTTGGCTTGTGAGTGGCAGGACTCAACATACAACTAAAACAATACTTCTGGGCCGTGTTGCCCCAAGGGTTCAAAAATTCCCACACCATCTTTGGGGAAAGCTCTGTTAAAGACCTAAAAGTTCTACCTCTGGAAAAGGAAACACTCCTTCAATATGCAGACGACATTCTGATCGCCAGCCCTACTAAGGAGACCTCTGAACTACCAAGCCAATAAAGGATAGAAGTTGTCAAATAAAAAGCTCAAATACAGACTACGGTGACCTGCCTGGGCTTCATTCTCACAGAAGGTCGGAGAAGCCCATCTCAGGAAAGGGAAGAAACAATTTACAGCCTTACCCATTTCTAAAACTAGAAGACAGCTTAGGGGTTCCTGGGGAGGCCAGGGTTGGTGCTTCTGGATCCCTAACTACAGTCTACTAGCTGGGCCTCTATATGAAACACTGAAAGGAAAAGATGATGATCCTTTTGAATAGAATCCAGAAGTGGCCTTTCAAGAATGGAAAGAGCAGTCAATTCAGACCCTTGCCCTGGAACTCCCTAATTTAGCTAAACCCTTTGACCTTTACATTCCTGGTGAATGGTGAATCGCTATTGGAGTATTAGTGCAAAAACTGGGACCACTTGAAATGGAACAATGCAAGAATGCCATCCCGGTAGGATAAACTACGGTCACCAATGGGCTTGGCCCACCGCCACATCTGGCCAAGATACTGGCAGTATCTGAAAACCTGGAAATCAGCAGCACAAAAGGCCACCTCCCTCCTAAGGGAAAAGGACCCCACGTGGTGATCCTAGGCCCCAACCATGCCCTGAAGTTGCAGGGTTTGCTCCGTGGGCACACTGACCTCGAGTGAGGAGGCCCTCCAACTCCAACCTCCAGAGAGATAACCGGGGTAAAAGGGCACCATGACGACTCATGTGACCATCACTTGACCTGGAGTTTCTCTCATAAAACAACAAGAGTGTGTCCCAAAAGAGTAGACTACTGCTTGCAGGACTTACTGCACCCAGAGCGGACCTAATAATCTTGGCGGGGGAAACGTATATCACGCTGTCAACATAGAAGAGCCTACAGACACTGTGATGATGGTGGCCAATAAGACCAGCTGGACTCCTGTTTACTTCAAAAGGCTGTTGACTCAGTGGGCATCATGGTCCTTCATCACCACTGACCCTGGGCTGTCTGGGAGTTGAGCAGGCAGGGTCCTGACACCTGGTGCTCTTTTTACGTTAATTCAGGGGCCTAATTGAAGAAAGTGCAGACTACTGGTCAGAGCATCTAGGCTGGCAGAAACGGTCAGCCTAAGGTGACCAAACAAATGCAGGGTGGGGTGAAACTGGACCTCACAGCGTCACTGCACATCTCCTTCCTGGAACCTTAAAGGTCATTAGAATCTATAACGCTTCCAATACTGGTGCTCAGGCGGACGAGCGGGGAGGCAGGAGGCCTGGGGACAATCAACGTCACCTGGAGGCTGCTGGGGAGAAGTTCTGACCCTCGCCCACGGGTATGAGGCCTCCTAACTCAGCACTCAGCAGTTACAGAAGAAGGTTCTGCACCCTCAGCACTCTAAGAATGAGGAAGGAGAAAAAAGGCAGAAGAGGGCTTTTTCCCAGGCAAAGCCCCTTAAAAATCCCTGGGAGATAAAAATAGAATCTGGGCAATAAAATAAAGTCTAACCTTTTTTATCCTTTGTGCTTTGTCTAATTTCACATGCTCCTAGGGTCCCGCATACAGAGGTTCAACAGCCGGCACTTCAGACCAGATTTCCTAGTGCGGAATGGCTGGGTCGACAGTTCAGCTCCTGGGACACAGTGCACACTCTGCGATATAGAGCCTGAGCTGCAGCCAACTGGGCCCTCGAGAGCTCCGCCCCCTCCCTCCCACTGACTCTGACAGGATCTCTACACAGCAGCCCAGCCCACAGCCCACGGGGTAGCACATGCTCTCACCTCTCCATTCTCTGATCAAAATATAAAGTTTCCTTTGCTTCTGAACCAAACTCAGTCTCAATCTGTTGGCTCCAATGACACTGGGCAGGGGGACACTTGTTGGGGTCCACTCTGGAGGATCAGTAACAGAAATTGAGAACATTGTAACTTCAATGAACAGATGTTTGAGCCAAACTGTAATTAACATAGAACAGTGTATAAGGCTCGGGTAAAATAAGATGTTTCTAACACTCCCATTTGATATTTCCATCACTTTATTATAAGCAAGTTCAGTGAAAAGGTTTGTCTTATTTGTCAGGTCAATATTAGAGAAACGAAGTGATTTCTTTCCAAGGATGTACATCTAATAATCTTGGTTAAAGCTTCAATCTTGTTTTAAATGCTTTTCCATTGAAAATGATACCTCTCTTTCAGCTCCCCCAATTCTGAGAAGTATAAAATCTTATAATTTATTATTACCAAAGGGGAAAGGTGGGAGGAGGGATAAATTAACAGTTTGGGATTAACACATACACACTGCTATGTATAAAATCGATCATCAACAAGGAACTACTGTATAGCACAGGGAACTACACTCAATATTTTACAATAACCTATAAGGGGAAATCATCTGAAAAAGAATAGATATTTTTATTGACATCATCTATTAATGACAGTTAAAATGGAACCTAAGGGAAGCCGGTGGTGAGTGCTTCTGACCCTGAAGACTTCAGTCATCTAAAGTTTGGACTCTGCCTACTTCCCAAGGCCCTTAATGAACATATGTGTAGCCGTAGCTTAAAAAATTCCCCAGTTTGGGTTGTGGAGAGACACTGATTTTGTAAAAGCCCTGGTGTTCTCCTCACATGAATGGGACACTTCCTACAGCTAAAACATGCCTGTCACACCCAGAGGATGGTATACCGTCTGATCGGGAAGAGTTTGGAAAAGGCATCTCAACTCCTCATCTCCTGGTGCTCGGGTTCACCCCTCCAGCGTCTTTACGAACAGTCTCCCCACTTGGAGATGTCAGCACTGTCAACATCCTGTTGCAGACAGTTTGGAATTTGTCCAGAGGATGAAGCAGAAGGAGGAGGAACAATGAGAGACAAGTCCTAGGTGTTCGGACAGGCACATGTCACTCTTATTTCCAATCAGGAAGACGAATTGACCAAAGGCTAGGGTTGCCCATGGAAACAGAATACGGCTTGAGGAAATTCCGCTGCTTTGTGGCCAGTTCCCATAAACACAAGTTGAAAAATGGAACTCAGGGACACTAAAATTCACGAAACTGCAGAGTTGAAAATATCTATCACTGAAAAATGTCTTGAGGAAAGTCAGAGGAAAGGACTTGTAAGCAACAGAGAATGGCAGGAAAGGGATTGGAAGAGGTAGAAAGGACTCGCCATTAAGCACAAGAAAAGGGGCTGAACATTGCCAACATTGCAATTGGCCAAAAAGGGTGTATGCGTCTTTTTCTGTATGTATTCAAGAAAAGGGCATACACTTTTTTAGCCAACCAAACAGGTGGGCACTGGAAATCAATACTACAAAACATATCACTTCGCATCAGTCAGAAGAGCCTTCCTCATAAAGTGTAAACACCAGAAATGCAGGACAGGGCAAGGAGAAAAGGGAGCCCTCTGAGGCTTATACTGGAAATGTATATTGCCAACGGTCACTCTGGAGAAGTGTATTGTGTTTACTAAAGCACCTAAAAAATGAGCTACAGAGCACAGGGCACTTGCACTCATGGACGTATATCTTGGGAAAAACAAAAATCGAGAGGACACAGGCACCCCAATATTTACCGCCTCTATGTTTAAAAGATCCTCGACTAGGATATAATTTATAAGTCTCTGAGGGAAAAAATGGATAGAGATGTGGCACTTATGTAGAGTGGAATATTACTCAGCCTGGAAATCAATGAAATATGGCCAGTTGTAACAACCACAGAGGAGTTACGTATGATCATTCGAAGTCACATAATTCAAAAAGAAAAAGACACACGATATTACTAATATATGGAATGTAAACGTGGCTACAAATGAACTGAATTACAAAACAGAATGGGGTCTCAAATTTAGAAAACCAACATATGCTTGCTTAAGGATAAAGGAGAGCTGGGGTGCTGCATAAAACCAGAGATAGAAATTAGCACAGATACCTTTCCATAAGCCAAATATGTAATAGTCAAGACCTACCAGTTGCTCAACGAAATGGACTAAACACCCCATATTCAACGCCTAGGAATACACCTGACTAGTAAGAATCTTCAAACCCATGGATTTATATGTCTCCATAAGAGAATCAAGCGTGTGTATAGATTTATGAACGCAGCAGAGAAAATCCGATAAATCCAATTATCAAAATGAATTACAAAAACAAAACACAATGACAGTGAAATAGAGAGCTATTCTTAAATAATTCATTCAGAGCTTGTGATGCAACCTGGATTAACCACATCTGCACCAAGAGCTGAGTGAGACATAAGGTTGGACACTTCGGCGGATAGCACTGTTGAGGTACGATGAAGAAATGCAGATCCTTTGAAGTCATACTGCATGGTACCCATTCCATGGGTCCCAACTCTCCAAGTTTAAGAGATTCTTCCTTCAGCTAAAACATGCATGGGAAACACAAAGTATGGTCCACCGTGTGACTGGGAAGCATTTTCAAATGCATCTCAGTTTTCGTCCCCTTTTACACGGGTTCACCATTCCAGACCCTTTACTAACACTCTCTCCACTTGGAGAGTCAGTGCCTTTAACCTCCTGTTTGGCACAGTTTGGAAATTCTGCGCAAGGTGAACAGGAATAGGCAGAACAAATCAGAGACTAGCTGTAGGTGTCTGCACGTGCAAATTTAATGCTCATTTCCCACAAGGAAGAGGAATTAACCAAAGGCTCAGCATGCCGTGCCAGAACCAGATTAGGGCCTGAAGCAATCATGTGGGTTTGCGGCCAGCTCACAAGAAAGCGAGTTGAAGAAAGGAGCTCAGGGGCACTGTAATTCACAATATTGCAGAGTTATGAATGACAGCTATCGTCCAAAAATGTATTGAAGAATGTTTTCGAAGAGGACTTGAAAGCGGGGCAGAATTTCAGGAAAACGATTTCAGGAGGTAGACTGGAATTGCACTTAAAGCATAGTAAAAGAGGCAGAATGTGGACAATGGTGCACTTGGCCAAAAAGGGCGTATGCGTTTTTTCCTGAATATATTCAGGAAAAAACGCATACGCCCTTTTTGGCGAACCAAGCAAGCGTGTAAAGGAAATCTGCACTACAATGAAGTCTCACTGCCCCCGGTCAAAAGGGCCATCTGAAACAGGTGTAAAATCCAGAAAGGTAGCACAGGTCATGGAGAACACGGAACCTTGTTATGCTGATGGGCGAGATGTAAATTGCCAACAGGCAATCTGGAGAAGTGTATGGTGTTTCCTGAAACACGTAGGAAACAAAGCAACACAGCCTATGGCACTTCCACTTATGGTCCTATAGCTTAGGGAAATTAAAATCAAAAACACACAGCAACCCCAAAGTCTGGGACGGCTGTGTTTACAAGAACCTCGTCTACGGTACAAGTTAAATATCCGAGAAAGCAAAAAATGGATACAGAAGTTGTGGTACGTACGTACAATGGAATATCACTCAGCAATGAGATCTACGTTATCAGGCCCGTAGCGGCATAATGAGTGGATTCAGGTACGACGATTCTACGAGAAATAAGTCACACAGAAAAAGAAACATCATAAGATATCACTAATACACGGAACGTAAACTTGGCTACACATGAACTGAAATACAAAACAGAACAGGGTCTCAAATTTAGAAAACCAACTTATGCTTCCTTATGGGGAAATGTGAGTTGGGGTGCTGCATCAAACCAGAGTTTGAAATTAGCACAGATACCGTTCCATAAGCCAAATATATAATAGACAAGACCTACTCCTTGCTCAACGAAATGGACTCAACACCCCATATTCAACGCCTGGGAATATACCTGACAAGCAAGAATCTTAAGACCCATGGATTTATATGTCTCCATAAGGAAATCAAGCGTGTGTACAGCGGCCTAAACACAGCAGTGAAAATCCGATAAATCCCATTTTCAAAATAAATTTCACAAACAAAACACAATGACAGTGAAATAGAGAGCAATTCTTAAATAATTCATTCAGGGCTTCTGATGCAACCTGGATTTACCACATCTACACCCAGAGCTGGGTGAGAAATAAGGCTGGACACTTCGGGCTGATAGCATTGGTGAAGTTCTGTGAGCAAACGCAGGCCCTTTGAAGTCATACTGCATGGTACCCATTCCATGGGTCCCAACTCTCCAGGTTTAAGGGATTCTTCCTTCAGCTAAAACATGCATGGGAATCCCAGAGTATGGCCCACCGTGGGATTGGGAAACGTTTTCAAATGCATCTCAGGTTTCGTCCCCTGGTACTCGGGTTCACCGTTCCAGACGCTTTACTATCACTCTCCCCACTTGGAGAGTCAGTGTCTTTAACCTCCTGTTTGGCACAGTTTGCAATTTCTGCGCAAGATGAACAGGAATAGGGAGAAGCAATGAGAGACTAGCTGTAGGTGTCTGCACGGGCAAATGGAACGCTCATTTCCCAGCAGGAAGAGGAATTAAACAAAGGCTCATGGTGCCCTGCCGGAAACAGATTAGGGCCTGAAGCAATCCTGCGGTTTTGCGGCCAGCTCACAAGAAAGCGAGTTGAAGAAAGGAGCTCAGGGGCACAGTAATTCACAAACCTGCAGAGTTATGAATGACAGCTATCGTCCAAAAATATATTGAAGTAAGTCTTCGAAGAGGACTTGAAAGCGGGGCAGAATTTCAGGAAAACGATTTCAGGGGGTAGACTGGAATTGCACTTAAAGCATAGGAAAAGAGGCCGAATGTCGACAATGATGCACTTGGCCCAAAAGGGCGTATGCGTTTTTTCCTGAATATATTCAGGAAAAAACGCATACGCCCTTTTGGGCCAACCAAGCAAGCGTGTCAAGGAAATCTGCACTACAATGAAGTCTCACTGCCCCCCGGTCAAAAGGGCCATCTGAAAGAAGCGTAAAATCCAGAAAGGCAGGACAGGTCATGGAGAACAGGGAGCCTTGTTATGCTGATGGGCGGGATGTAAATGGCCAACAGCCACTCTGGAGAAGTGTATGGTGTTTCCTGAAACACGTAGGAAACAAAGCAACACAGCCTATGGCACTTCCACTTAGGGTCCTATAGCTTAGGGAAATTAAAATCAAAAACACACAGCCACCCCAAAGTTTGGGACGGCTCTGTTTACAAGAACCTCGTCTAGGGTACAAGTTAAATATCCGAGAAAGTAAAAAATGGATAAAGAAGTTGTGGTACGTACGTACAATGGAATAACACTCAGCAATGAAATCTACGTCATCAGGCCCGTAGCTGCATAATGAGTGGATTCAGGTACGACGATTCTACGAGAAATAAGTCACACAGAAAAAGAAACATCATAAGATATCACTAACACACGGAAGGGAAACTTGGCTACACATGAACTGAATTACAAAACAGAACAGGGTCTCAAATTTAGAAAACCAACTTATGCTTGCTTATGGGGAAAGGTGAGTTGGGGTGCTGCATAAAACCAGAGATTGAAATTAGCACAGATACCGTTCCATAAGCCAAATATATAATAGACAAGACCTACTCCTTGCTCAGTGAAAGGGACTCAACACCCCATATTCAACGCCTGAGAATATACCTGACAAGTAAGAATCTTAAGACCCATGGATTTATATGTCTCCATAAGGAAATCAAGCGTGTGTACAGCGGCCTAAACCCAGCAGTGAAAATCCGATAAATCCCATTATCAAAATAAATTTCAAAAACAAAACACTATGACAGTGAAATAGAGAGCAATTTTTAAATAATTCATTCAGGGCTTGTGATGCAACCTGGATTTACCTCATCTACACCCAGAGCTGGGTGAGACATAAGGCTGGACACTTCGGGCTGATAGCATTGGTGAGGTTCGGTGAGCAAACGCAGACCCTTTGAAGTCATACTGCATGGTCCCCATTCCATGGGTCCCAACTCTCCAGGTTTAAAAGATTCTTCCTTCAGCTAAAACATGCATGAGAAACCGAGAGTATGGTCCACCGTGTGATTGGGAAATATTTTCAAATGCATCTCAGGTTTCGTCCCCTGGTACTCGGGTTCACCATTCCAGACGCTTTACTAACGCTCTCCACACTTGGAGAGTCAGTGCCTTTAACCTCCTGTTTGGCACAGTTTGCACTTTCTGCGCAAGATGAACAGGAATAGGGAGAACCAATGAGAGACTAGCTGTAGGTGTCTGCACGGGCAAATGGAACGCTCATTTCCCACCAGGAAGAGGAATTAACCAAAGGCTCAGCGTGCCCTGCCGGAACCAGAAGAAGGCCTGAAGCAATCCTGCGGTTTTGCGGCCAGCTCACAAGAAAGCGAGTTGAAGAAAGGAGCTCAGGGGCACTGTAATTCACAAACCTGCAGAGTTATGAATGACAGCTATCGTCCAAAAATGTATTGAAGTAAGTCTTCGAAGAGGACTTGAAAGCGGGGCAGAATTTCAGGAAAACGATTTCAGTGGGCAGACTGGAATTACACTTAAAGCATAGGAAAAGAGGCAGAATGTCCACAATGATGCACTTGGCCAAAACGGGCGTATGCGCTTTTTCCTGAATATATTCAGGAAAAAACGCATACGCCCTTTTTTGCCAACCAAGCATGCGTGTCAAGGAAATCTGCACTGCAATGAAGTCTCACTGCCCCCCTGTCAAAAGGGCCATCTGAAAAAAGTGTAAAATCCAGAAAGGCAGGACAGGTCATGGAGAAGAGGGAGCCTTGTTATGCTGATGGGCGGGATGTAAATTGCCAACAGCCACTCTGGAGAAGTGTATGGTGTTTCCTGAAACACGTAGGAAACAAAGCAACACAGCCTATGGCACTTCCACTTAGGGTCCTATAGCTTAGGGAAATTAAAATCAAAAACACACAGCCACACCAAAGTTTGGGACGGCTCTGTTTACAAGAACCTCGTCTACGGTACAAGTTAAATATCCGAGAAAGCAAAAAATGGATAAAGAAGTTGTGGTACGTACGTACAATGGAATAACACTCAGCAATGAAATCTACGTCATCAGGCCCGTAGCGACATAATGAGTGGATTCAGGTACGACGATTCTACGAGAAATAAGTCACACAGAAAAAGAAACATCATAAGATATCACTAATACACGGAAGGTAAACTTGGCTACACATGAACTGAATTACAAAACAGAACAGGGTCTCAAATTTAGAAAACCAACTTATACTTGCTTATGGGGAAATGTGAGTTGGGGTGCTGCATCAAACCAGAGATTGAAATTAGCACAGATACCGTTCCATAAGCCAAATATATAATAGACAAGACCTACTCCTTGCTCAACGAAATGGACTCAACACCCCATATTCAACGCCTGGGAATATACCTGACAAGCAAGAATCTTAAGACCCATGGATTTATATGTCTCCATAAGGAAATCAAGCGTGTGTACAGCGGCCTAAACCCAGCAGTGAAAATCCGATAAATCCCATTATCAAAATAAATTTCAAAAACCAAACACTATGACAGTGAAATAGAGAGCAATTCTTAAATAATTCATTCAGGGCTTGTGATGCAACCTGGATTTACCACATCTACACCCAGAGCTGGGTGAGACATAAGGCTGGACACTTCGGGCTGATAGCATTGGTGAAGTTCTGTGAGCAAACGCAGACCCTTTGAAGTCATACTGCATGGTACCCATTCCCTGGGTCCCAACTCTCCAGGTTTAAGGGATTCTTCCTTCAGCTAAAACATGCATGGGAAACACAGAGTATGGTCCACCGTGTGGTTCGGAAACCTTTTCAAATGCATCTCAGGTTTCGTACCCTGGTACTCGGATTCACCGTTAAAGACGCTTTATTAACACTCTCCCCACGTGGAGAGCCAGTGCCTTGAAACTCCTGTTTGGCACAGTTAGCAATTTCTGCGCAAGATGAACAGGAATAGGGAGAACCAATGAGAGACTAGCTGTAGGGGTCTGCACGGGCAAATGGAACGCTCATTTCCCACCAGGAAGAGGGATTCACCAAAGGCGCAGCGTGCCCTGCTGGAACAAGATTAGGGCCTGAAGCAATCCTCCGCTTTTGCGGCCAGCTCACAAGATAGCGAGTTGAAGAAAGGAGCTCAGGGGCACTGTAATTCACAAACCTGCAGAGTTATGAATGACAGCTATCGTCCAAAAATGTATTGAAGTAAGTCTTCGAAGAGGACTTGAAAGCGGGGCAGAATTTCAGGAAAACGATTTCAGGGAGTGGACTGGAATTGCACTTAAAGCATAGGAAAAGAGGCAGAATGTCGACAATGATGCACTTGGCCAAAAAGGGCGTATGCGTTTTTTCCTGAATATATTCAGGAAAAAACGTATACGCCCTTTTTGGCCAACCAAGCAAGCGTGTAAAGGAAATCTGCACTACAATGAAGTCTCACTGACCCCCGGTCAAAAGGGCCATCTGAAACAAGTGTAAAATCCAGAAAGGCAGGACAGGTCATGGAGAAGAGGGAGCCTTGTTATGCTGATGGGCGGGATGTAAATTGCCAGCAGCCACTCTGGAGAATTGTATGGTGTTTCCTGAAACACGTAGGAAACAAAGCAACACAGCCTATGGCACTTCCACTTAGGGTCCTATAGCTTAGGGAAATTAAAATCAAAAATACACAGCCACCCCAAAGTTTGGGACGGCTCTGTTTACAAGAACCTCGTCTACGGTACAAGTTAAATATCCGAGAAAGCAAAAAATGAATAAAGAAGTTGTGGTACGTACGTACAATGGAATATCAATCAGCAATGAGATCTACGTCATCAGGCCCGTAGCGGCATAATGAGTGGATTCAGGTACGACCATTCTACGAGAAATAAGCCACACAGAAAAAGAAACATCATAAGATATCACTAATACACGGAAGGTAAACTTGGCTACACATGAACTGAATTACAAAACAGAAGAGGGTGTCAAATTTAGAAAACCAACTTATGCTTTCTTATGGGGAAAGGTGAGTTGGGGTGCTGCATCAAACCAGAGATTGAAATTAGCACAGATACCGTTCCATAAGCCAAATATATAATAGACAAGACCTACTCCTTGCTCAACGAAATGGACTCAACACCCCATATTCAACGCCTGGGAATATACCTGAAAAGTAAGAATCTTAAGACCCACGGATTTATATGTCTCCGTAAGGAAGTCAAGCGTGTGTACAGTGGCCTAAACGCAGCAGTGAAAATCCGATAAATCCCATTAACAAAATAAATTTCAAAAACAAAACACAATGACAGTGAAATAGAGAGCAATTCTTAAATAATTCATTCAGGGCTTGTGATGCAACCTGGGTTTACCACATCTACACCCAGAGGTGGGTGAGACATAAGGCTGGACACTTCGTGCTGATAGCATTGGTGAGGTTTGGTGAGCAAACGCAGACCCTTTGAAGTCATACAGCATGGTTCCCATTCCATGGATCCCAACTCTTCAGGTTTAAGGGATTCTTCCTTCAGCTAAAACATGCATGGGAAACCCAGAGTATGGTCCACCGTGTGATTGGGAAACGTTTTCAAATGCATCTCAGGTTTCGTCCCCTGGTACTCGGGTTCACCGTTCCAGACGCTTTACTAACACTCTCCCCACTTGGAGAGTCAGTTCCTTTAACCTCCTGTTTGGCACAGTTTGCAATTTCTGCGCCAGATGAACAGGAATAGGGAGAACCAATGAGAGACTAGCTGTAGGTGTCTGCACGGGCAAATGGAACGCTCATTTCCCACCAGGAAGCGGAATTAACCAAAGGCTCAGCGTGCCCTGCCAGAACCAGATTAGGGCCTGAAGCAATCCTGCGATTTTGCGGCCAGCTCACAAGAAAGCGATTTGAAGAAAGGAGCTCAGGGGCACTGTAATTCACAAACATGCAGAGTTATGAATGACAGCTATCGTCCAAAAATGTATTGAAGTAAGTCTTCGAAGAGGACTTGAAAGCGGGGCAGAATTTCAGGAAAACGATTTCAGGGGGTAGACTGGAATTGCACTTAAAGCATAGGAAAAGAGGCAGAATGTCGACAATGATGCACTTGGCCAAAAAGGGCGTATCCGTTTTTTTCTGAATATATTCAGGAAAAAACGCATACGCACTTTTTGGCCAACCAAGCAAGCGTGTAAAGGAAATCTGCACTACAATGAAGTCTCACTGCCCCCCGGTCAAAAGGGCCATCTGAAAAATGTGTAAAATCCAGAAAGGCAGGACAGGTCATGGAGAACAGGGAGCCTTGTTATGCTGATGGGCGGGATATAAATTGCCAACAGCCACACTGGAGAAGTGTACGGTGTTTCCTGAAACACGTAGGAAACAAAGCAACACAGACTATGGCACTTCCCCTTATGGTCCTATAATTTAGGAAATTAAAATCAAAAACACACAGCCACCCCAAAGTTTGGGACGGCTCTGTTTACAAGAACCTCGTCTACGGTACAAGTTAAATATCCGAGAAAGCAAAAAATGGATAAAGAAGTTGTGGTACGTACGTACAATGGAATATCACTCAGCAATGTGATCTACGTCATCAGGCCCATAGCGGCATAATGAGTGGATTCAGGTACGACGATTCTATGAGAAATAGGTCACACAGAAAAAGAAACATCATAAGATATCACTAATACACGGAACGTAAACTTGGCTACACATGAACTGAAATACAAAACAGAAGAGAGTCTCAAATTTAGAAAACGAACTTATGCTTGCTTATGGGGAAAGGTGAGTTGGGGTGCTGCATAAAACCAGAGATTGAAATTAGCACAGATACCGTTCCATAAGCCAAATATATAATAGACAAGACCTACTCCTTGCTCAACGAAATGGACTCAACACCCCATATTCAACGCCTGGGAATATACCTGAAGAGTAAGAATCTTAAGACCCATGGATTTATGTCTCCATAAGGAAGTCAAGCGTGTGTACAGCGGCCTAAACGCAGCCGTGAAAATCCGATAAATCCCATTAAAAAAATAAATTTCGAAAACAAATCACAATGACAGTGAAATAGAGAGCAATTCTTAAATAATTCATTCAGGGCTTGTGATGCAACCTGGATTTACCACATCTACACCCAGAGCTGGGTGAGACATAAGGCTGGACACTTCGGGCTGATAGCATTGGTGAAGTTCTGTGAGCAAACGCAGACCCTTTGAAGTCATACTGCATGGTACCCATTCCATGGTTCCCAACTCTTCAGGTTTAAGGGATTCTTCCTTCAGCTAAAACATGCATGGGAAACCCAGAGTATGGTCCACCGTGTGATTGGGAAACGTTTTCAAATGCATCTCAGGTTTCGTCCCCTGGTACTCGGGTTCACCGTTCCAGACGCTTTACTAACACTCTCCCCACTTGGAGAGTCAGTGCCTTTAACCTCCTGTTTGGCACAGTTTCTAATTTCTGCGCAAGATGAACAGGAATAGGGAGAACCAATGTGAGACGAGCTGTAGGTTTCTGCACGGGCAAATGCAACGCTCATTTCCGACCAGGAAGAGGAATTAACCAAAGGCTCAGCATGCCCGGCCGGAAACAGATTAGGGCCTGAAGCAATCCTGCGGTTTTGCGGCCAGCTCACAAGAAAGTGAGTTGAAGAAAGGAGCTCAGAGGCACTGTAATTCACAAACCTGTAGAGTTATGAATTGCAGCTATCGTCCAAAAATGTATTGAAGTAAATCTTAAAAGAGGACTTGAAAGCGGGGCAGAATTTCAGGAAAACGATTTCAGGGGGTAGACTGGAATTGCACTTAAAGCATAGGAAAAGAGGCAGAATGTCGACAATGATGCACTTGGCCAAAAAGGGCGTATGCGTTTTTTCCTGAATATATTCAGGAATAAACGCATACGCCCTTTTTGGCCAACCAAGCAAGCGTGTAAAGGAAATCTGCACTACAATGAAGTCTCACTGCCCCCCGGTCAAAAGGGCCATCTGAAAAAAGCGTAAAATCCAGAAAGGCAGGACAGGTCATGGAGAACAGGGAGCCTTGTTATGCTGATGGGCGGGATGTAAATTGCCAACAGGCACTCTGGAGAAGTGTATGGTGTTTCCTGAAACACAGAGGAAACAAAGCAACACAGCCTATGGCACTTCCACTTATGGTCCTATAGCTTAGGGAAATTAAAATCAAAAACACACAGCCACCCCAATGTTTGGGACGGCTCTGTTTACAAGAACCTCATCTACGGTACAAGTTAAATATCCGAGAAAGCAAAAAATGGATAAAGAAGTTGTGGTACGCACGTACAATGGAATATCATTCAGCAATGAAATCTACGTCATCAGGCCCGTAGCGGCATAATGAGTGGATACAGGTACGATGATTCTACGAGAAATAAGTCACACAAAAAGAGAAACATCATAAAATATCACTAATACACGGAATGTAAACTTGGCTACACATGAACTGAATTACAAAACAGAACATGGTCTCAAATTTAGAACACCAACTAATGTTTGTTTATGGGAAAGGTGAGTTGGGGTGCTGCATAAAACCAGAGATTAAAATTAGCACAGATACCGTTCCATAAGCCAAATATATAATAGACAAGACCTACTCCTTGCTCAACGAAATGTAGTCAACACCCCATATTCAACGCCTGGGAATATACCTGACAAGTAAGAATCTTAAAACCCATGGATTGATATGTCTCCATAAGGAAATCAATCCTGTGTACAGCGACCTAAAAGCAGCAGTGAAAATCCGATAAATCCCATTATCAACATAAATTTCAAAAACAAAGCACAATGACAGTGAAATAGAGAGCAATTCTTAAATAATTCATTCAGGGTTCGTGATGCAACCTGGATTTACCACATCTACACCCAGAGCTGGGTGAGACATAAGGCTGGACACTTCGGGCTGATAGCATTGGTGAGGTTCAGTGAGCAAACGCAGACCCTTTGAAGTCATACTGCATGGTACCCTTTCCATGGGTCCTAACTCTCCAGGTTTAAGGGATTCGTCCTCTAGCAAAAACATGCATGGGAAACCCAGAGTATGGTCCACCGTGTAATTGGGAAACGTTTTCAAATGCATCTCAGGTTTCGTCCCCTGGTACTCGGTTTCAGCATTCCTGACGCTTTACTAACACTCTCCCCACTTGGAGAGTCAGTGCCTTTAACCTCCTGTTTGGCACAGTTTGCAATTTCTGCGCAAGATGAACAGGAATTGGGAGAACCAATGAGAGACTAGCTGTAGGTGTCGGCACGGGCAAATGTAACGCTCATTTCCCACCAGGAAGAGGAATTAACCAAAGCCTCCGCATGCCGTTCCGGAAGCAGATTGGGGCCTTTAGCAATCCTGCGGGTTTGCGGCCAGCTCACAAGAAAGCGAGTTGAAGAAAGGAGCTCAGGGTCACTGTAATTCACAAACCTGCAGAGTTATAAATGACAGCTATCGTCCAAAAATATATTGAAGGAAGGCTGCGAAGAGGACTTGTAAGTGGGGCAGAATTGCAGGAAAACCATTTCAGGGGTTTGACTGCAATTGCCTTTAAAGCATAGGAAAAGAGGCAGAATGTTGACACTGATGCAATTGGCCAAAAAGGGCATATGCGTTTTTTCCTGAATATATTCAGGAAAAAACGCATATGCTCTTTTTGGCCAACCAAGCAAGCATTTTAAAGAAATCTGCACTACAATGAAGTCTCACTGCCCCCGGATCAAAAGGGCCATTTTAAATATGTGTAAAATCCAGAAAAGCTGCACAGGCCCTGGAGAACAGGGAGCCTTGTTATGCTGATGAGCGGGATGTAAATTGCCAACAGCCACTCTGGAGAAGTGTATGGTGTTTTCTGAAACACGTAGAAAACAGAGCAACACAGCCTATGGCACTTCCACTTATGGTCCTATAGCTTAGGGAATTTAAAATCAAAAACACACAGCCACTCCAAATTTCGGACAGCTCTGTTTACAAGAACCTCATCTATGGTACAAGCTAAATATCTCAGAAAGCGAAAAATGGATAAAAAAGTTGTGGTACGTACGTACAATGGTATATCACTCAGCAATGAAATCTATGTCATCAGGCCCATAGCGGCATAATGAGTGGATTCACGTACGATGATTCTACGTGAAATAAGTCACACAGAAAAAGAAACATCATAAGATATCACTAATACACAGAATGTAAGCTTGGCTACACATGAAGTGAATTACAAAACACAACAGGGTCTCACATTTAGAAAACCAACTTACGTTTGCTTATGGGGAAATGTGAGTTGAGGTGCCGCATAAAACCAGAGAATGAAATTAGCACAGATACCGTTCCATAAGCCATATATGTAGTATACATGATCTACTCCTTGCTCAACGAAATGGACTCAACATCACATATTCAACCCCAAGAATATACGTGACTAGAACGAGTCTTAAAACCTATGTATTTTTATGTCTCCATAAGGGAATTCAGTGTGTGTACAGTGGCATAAACGCAGCATTGAAAATCAGCTAAATCCCATTATACAAATAAATTTTAAAAACTATCACAAAGACTGTGAAATAGAGAGCAATTCTTAAATAATTCATTCATGGTTTGTGATGAGACCTGGGTTTACCACATCCACACCCACAGCTGGGTTAGACATAAGGCTGGACACTTGGGACTGATAGCATTGGTGAGGTTCGGTCAGCAAATGCAGACCATTAGAAGTAATACTGCATGGTACCTATTCCAAGGGTCCCAGCTTTCCAGGTTTAAGGGATTCGTCCTTCAGCTCAAACATGCATGGGGAATGCAGAGTATGGTCCACCGTGTGATCAGAAAACGTTTTTAAATGCATCTCAGTTTTCGTCCCCTGGTCCTCGGGTTCACCATTCAAGACACTTTACTAACACTCTCCCCACTTGGAGAGTCAGTGCCTTTAACCTCCTCTTTGGTACAGTTTGCAATTTCTGCGGAAGATGAACAGGAATAGGGAGAACCAATGAGAGACTAGCTGTGGGTTTGTGGACAGGCACATTTAACTCTCATTTCCCTCCAGGAAGAGGAACTAACCACAGGCTCAGCATTCCATGCCGGAACCAGATTAAGGCCTGAAGCAATCCTGCGGTTTTGCGGCCAATTCACAAGAAAACGAGTTGAAGTAAGAGGCTCAGGGGCACTGTAATTCACAAACCTGCAGAGTTATGAATGACAGCTATCGTCCAAAAATGTATTCAAGTAAGGCTGCAAAGAGGACTTGAAAACGGGGCAGAATTGCCAGAATGCGATTTCAGGAGGTAGACGGGAATTGCTCTGAAAGCATAGGAAAAGGGGCAAAACCTCGACAATGATGCACTTGACCAAAAAGTGCATATGCGTTTTTTTCCAGAGCCCTCATTTACGAGGGTAGGAGGCTCCCAGCATGCTCCAGGGGTCAACAGAGACCCCACGTTGCCAAGGTGACGTGAGCCAGCCAGCCACGTGTGACCTCACATCAGAGGGCCCACCTCACAGAAGGGTAAGGAACCCAGCCAGGATCAGACTCTCACCAGAGGGCCCACATCACCAAGGGGATGGGAACCAGGCAGGAGTGTCCTCACACCCGTGGGGCCACATCATCGAAAGTTGAGGTACCCAGCACATGTAGCCTCAAACCAGAGGACCCACATCACCATGGGTCTCGGAGTGAGGCAGGCAGGATTAACCTCACAACACATGGCCCACTGTATAAAAAAGGTGAGGAATCCAGCAGTTGGAACTTCCCAGCAGGCGGCCCAGAGCACCGAGGGTATGAGATCCAGGCCACAGTGAACTCACAGCAGAGGGCCCTCATCGTGATACTGTAAGCAACCCAGCCGTTGTGACCTCAGAGCACAAGGCCCACATCCCCATGGGGAAGGGAACCAAGCAGGAGTGTCATCGCACCAGTGGGCACACATCAGAAAATGTGGGGAGCACAGCAGTTAGGGCCTGATGCCAGAGAGCCCTCATCACTGAGGGGACGTAGCTCCCAGAAGGCTCCAACTTCTACCAGAGGCCCGATATCACCAATGCGGGGTGCGCCAGCCAGGCAGGAGTGACCTCAGAGCAGAGGGCCAACCTCACAGAAGTGTGAGGAAACCAAAGATGATCAGACACTCACCAGAGGGCCCACATCACCAAGGGAATGGGAACAGGGCAGGAGTGTCCTCACACCAGTGGGACCACATCACCGAAATGTGAGGGACCCAGCACATGTGGCCTCAAACCAGAGGACACACATCAAAAAGGAGCTGGGAGTGAGGCAGGCAGGAGGAGCCTCAAAACAGCGGGACCATAGAATAAAAAAGGTGAGGAATCCCACAGTTGGAACCTCCCAGCAGGCAGCCAGGAGCAGCGAGGCTATGGGATCCAGTCCTGACTGAACTCACAACAGAGGGCCCTCATCATGAAACTGTGAGCAACCCAGCCGTTAGGACCTCAGAGCAGAAGGCCCACATTTCCATGGGGTTGGGAACCTGTCAGCAGTGTACTCACACCACAGGGCACACATCAGAGAATTTTGGGAGCCCAGAAGTTAGGGCCTGACGCCAGAGGGCCCTCATTACCAAGGGGAGGAGACTCCAAGAAGGCACCAACTCCCAATTGAGGGCCCAGGTCACCAAGGTAACGTGTGACAGCCAGGCAGGAGTGAGCTCACAGCACAGGGCCTACCTCACAGAAGGGTGAGGAACAAAGCCAGGATAAGACTCTCACCAGAGGGCCCACATTACCAAGGGAATCAGAACCAGGCAGGAGTGTCCTCACGCCAGTGTGGCAATATCATAGAAAGGTGAGGAACCCAGCAAATGTGGCCTAAACCAGAGAACCCACATCTCCAAGGGGCTCGGAGTGAGGCAGGCAGGAGTAGCCTCACAACACAGGGCCCATAGAATAAAAAAGCTGAGGAATCCAGCAGTGGGAACCTCCCAACAGACGGCCCAGAGCACCCAGTCTATGCGATCCAGGCCTCAGTGAACTCACAGCAGAGGACCCATATCATGAAACTGTGAGCAACCCAGACGTTGGGACCTCAGAGCAGAAGGCCCACATCCTCATGGGGTTGGGAACAGGGTAAGAGTGTCCTCGCACCACTTAGAACGTATCAGAAAATGTGGGTACCCAGCAGTTAGGGCCTGACACCAGAGGGCCCTCATCACCAAGGGGAGGAGGCTCACAGCAGGCTCCAACTGCCACAAAAGGGCCGACGTCACCAAGGCGGGGTGTGCCAACTGGGCAGGAGTGACCTCAGAGCAGAGGGCCCACCTCAAAGAAGTGTGAGGAACCCAACCAGGATCAGACTCTCACCAGAGGGCCCACATCACCAAGGGGATGGGAACCAGGCAGGAGTGTCCTCACACCAGTGGGGCCACATCAGCGAAAGGTGAGGAACCCAGAACACGTGGCCTCAAAGCAGAGGACCCACATCACCAAGAGGCTCAGAGTGAGGCAGGCAGGAGTTGTCTCACAACACAGGGCCCATAGAATAAAAAAGGTGAGGAATCCAGCAGTTGGAAGCTCCAAGCAGGTGGCCCAGAGCACCGAGGCTATGGGATCAATGCCGGAGTGAACTCACAGCTGAGGGCCCACATCCTGACACTGTGAGCAACCCAGGCGTTGGGACTTCAGAGTAGAAGGCCCAAATCCCCATGGGGATGGGAACCTGGCAGGAGTGTCATCGCACCAGTGGGCACACATCAGAAAATGTGGGGATACCAGCAGTTAGGGCCTAACGCCAGACGGCCCTCATCACAGAGGGGAGGAGGCTCCCAGCATGCTCCAACTGCAACCAGAGGCCCCATGTGGCCAAGGCCATGTGTGCCAGCCAGGCAGGAGTGACCTCACAGCACAGGGCCTTCCTCCCAGAAGTGTGAGGAATCCAGCCAGGATCAGACTCTCAGCAGAGGGCCCACATCACCAAGGGGATGGGAACCAGGCAGGAGTGTCCTCACACCAGTGGGGCCACATCAATAAAATGTGAGGAAACCGGCACATGTGGCCTCAAACCAGAGGACCTACATCACAAAGGGGCTGGGAGTGAGGCAGGCAGGATGAGCCTCACAACACAGGGTCCAAAGAATAAAAAAGGTGAGGAATCCAGCAGTTGGAACCTCCCAGCAGGCAGCCCACAGCACAGAGGCTATGGGATCTAGGCCTGAGTTAACTAACACCAGAGAGCCAACATCAGGAAACTGTGAGTAACCCAGGCGTTGGGACCTCAGACCAGAAGACCCACATCCGCATGGGGATGGGAACCTTACAGGATTGTCCTGGCATCACTGGACTCACATCAGAAAACGTGGGGAGCTCAGGAGTTAGAGCCTGACGCCAGAGGGCCCTCATCACCGAGGAGAGGAGGCTCCAGGCAGGCTCCAACTGCCACCAGAGGGCCAAAGTCACCAGGCAATGGGAGAAAGCCAGGCAGGAGTTACCTCACAGCAGAGGGCCTACCTCAAAGAAGGGTGAGGAACCCAGCCAGGATAAGACTCTCACCAGAGAGCCCACATCACCAAGGGGATCGGAAGAAGGCAGGAGTGTCCTCACACCAGTGTGGCCACATTATAGAAAGGTGAGGAACCCAGCACATGTGGCCTAAACCAGAGGACCCACATGTCCAAGGTGCTTAGAGTGAGGCAGGCAGGAGTAGCCTCACAACACAGGGCCCATAGAATAAAAAATGTGAGGAATCCCGCAGTTGGAACCTCCCAGCAGGCGGCCAGAAGCAGTGAGGCTATGGGATCTAGGCCTGACTGAACTCACAACAGAGGACCCTCATCATGAAACTGTGAGCAACCCAGACGATGGGACCTCAGAGCAGAAGGCCCACATTCCCATGGGGTTGGGAACCTGGCAGGAGTGTACTCGCACCACAGGGCGCACATCAGAAAATTTTGGGAGCCCAGGAGTTAGGGCCTGACGCCAGAGGGCCCTCATTACCCAGGGGCGGAGACTCCCAGCAGGCACCAACTCCCAACTGAGGGCCCACGTCGCCAAGGTAACGTGTGCCAACCAGGCAGGAGTGACCTCACCGCAGAGGGCCTACCTCACAGAAGGGTGAGGAAACCAGCCAGGATAAGACTCTCACCAGATTGTCCACCTCACCAAGGGGATCAGAACCAGGCAGAAGGGTCCTCACGCCAGGGTGGCCACATCATAGAAAGGTGAGGAACCCAGAACGTGTGGCCTAAATCAGAGGACCCACATCTCCAAGGGGCTAGGAGTGAGGCAGGCAGGAGTAGCCTCACAACACAGAGCCCATAGAATAAAAAATGTGAGGAATCCAGCAGTTGGAACCTGCCAGCAGGCGGCCCACAGCATGGAGTCTATGGGATCCAGGTCACAGAGAACTCACAACAGAGGGCCCACATCATGAAACTGTGAGCAACTGAGCCGTTGGGACTTCAGAACAGAAGGCCCACATCCCCATAGGGATGGGAACCTGACAGGAGTGTCCTCGCACCACTTAGCACGAATCAGAAAATGTGGGAACCCAGCAGTTAAGGCCTGAGGGCAGAGGGCCCTCATCACTGAGGGGAGGAGGCTCCCAGCAGTCTCCAATTGCCACCATAGGGCTGACGTCGCCAAGGAGGGGTGTGCCAGCCAGACAGGAATGACCTCAGAGCAGAGGGCCCACCTCAAAGAAGTGTGAAGAAACTCAACAAGGATCAGACTCTCACCAGAGGGCCCACATCACCAAGGGGATGGGAACCAGGCAGGAGTGTCCTCACACCAGTGGGGCCACATCAGCAACAGGTGAGGAGCCCAGCACATGTGACCTAAAACCAGAGGACCCACATCACCAAGGGGCTCAGAGTGAGGCAGGCAGGAGTTGTCTAACAACACAGGGCCCATAGAATAAAAAAGGTGAGGAATCCAGCAGTTTGAACCTCCCAGCAGGTGGCCCAGAGCACCCAGTCTATGGGATCCAGGCCACAGTGAACTCACAGCAGAGGGCCCACATCATGAAACTGTGAGCAACCCAGCCGGTGGGACCTCAGAGCAGAAGGCCCACATCACCATGGTGATGGGAACCTCGCAGGAGTGTCCTCGCACCACTTAGCATGTATCAGAAAATGTGGGAACCCAGCAGTTAGGGCCTGACACCAGAGGGCCCTCATCACCAAGGGGAGGAGGCTCCCAGCAGGCTCCAACTGCCACCAGCCGGCCGACGTTGCCAAGGCAGTGTGTGCAAGCCAGGCAGGAGTGACCACAGAGCAGAGGGCCCACCTCACAGAAGTGTGAGGATCCCAACCAGGATCAGACTCTCACCAGAAGGTCCACATCGCCAAGGGGATGGAAACCAGGCAGGAGTGCCCTCACACCAGTGGGGCCACATCAGCGAAAGATGAGGAACACAGTACATGTGGCCTCAAACAAGGGGACACACATCACGAAGGGGCTGGGACTGAGGCATGCAGGAGGAGACTCACAACAGAGGGCACATAGAATAAAAAAGGTGAGGAATCCAGGAGTTGGAAACTCCAGGCAGGCGGCCCAGAGCACCGACGCTATGGGATACAGGCCAGAGTGAACTCACAGCAAAGGGCCCACATCATGAAACTGTGAGCAACCCAGCCGTTGGGACCACAGAACAGAAGTCCCACATGCCCATGGGGATGGGAACCTGGCAGGAGTGTCCTCGCACCACTGGGCACACATCAGAAAATGTGTGGAGCCTAGCACTTAGGGCCTGACACCAGAGGGCCCTCATCACTGAGGGGAGGAGGCCCCAGCACGCTCCAACTGCCACCAGAGTGCCCACGTCACCAAGGCGATGTGTGCCAGCCAGGCACGATTGACCTCACAGCAGAGGGCCCACATCATGAAAGTGTGAGCAACCCAGTCGTTGGGACCTCAGAATAGAAGGCCCACAGCCCCATGTGGATGGGAACCTGGCAGGAGTGTCATCGCACAACTGGGCACACATCAGAAAATGTGGGGAGCCCAGCAGTTAGGCCCTGACGCCACTGGGCCCTCATCACCGAGGGGAGGAGGCTCCCAGCACGCTCCATCTGCAACCAGTGGGCCCATGTGGCCAAGGCGGGTTGTGCCAGCCAGGCAGGAGTGACCTCAGAGAAGAGGGCCCACCTCAAAGAAGTGTGAGGAACCCAGCCATGATCAGACTCTCACCAGAGGGCCCACATCACCAAGGGGATGGGAACCAGGCAGGAGTGTCCTCACACCAGTGGGGTCACATCATCAAAAGATGAGGAACCCAGCACATGTGGCCTCAAACCAGAGGACACACATCACCAAGGGGCTGGGAGTGAGGCAGGTGTCTGGACGGGCACATTTAACTATAATTTCCCACCAGGAAGAGGAATTAACCAAAGGGTCAGAGTGCCGTGCTGGACCCTGATTACGGCCTGAAGCAAACCTGTGGTTTTGTGGCCAGCTTACAAGGAAGCGAGTTAAGAAAGGAACTCAGGGGCACTGTCATTCACAAACCTGCAGTTATAAATGACAGCTATCGTCCAAAAATATATTGAAGTAAGGCAGCGAAGAAGACCTGAAAGTGGGGCAGAATTGCAGGAAACCGATTTCATGATGTAGACAGTAATTGCTTTTAAAGCATAGGAAAAGAGGCAGAACGTCTACAGTGATGCACTTGGCCAAGAAGGGCATATGCGTTTTATAGAGGGCCCTCATTAATGAGGGGAGGAGGCTCCCAGCACACACCAAAGGCCAACAGACGGCCCATGTCATCAAGGCGACGTGTGCCAGCCAGGCAGGAGAGACCTCATATCACAGGGTCTACCTCACAGAAGGGTGAGGTACCCAGCGAGGATCAGACTCTCACCAGAGGGCCCACATCACCAAGGGGATGGGAACCAGTCAGGAGTGTCCTCACACCAGTGGGGCCACATCATCCAAAGTTGAGGAACACAGCACATGTGACCTCAAACCAGAGGACACACATCACCAAGGGACTGGGAGTGAGGCAGGCAGGAGGAGCCTCAAAACAGAGGGCCCATAGAATAAAAAAGGTGAGGAATCGCGCAGTTGGATCCTCCCAGCAGGCGGCCAGGAGCAGCGAGGCTATGGGATCCAGGCCAGAATGAACTCACACCAGAGGGCCCTCATCATTATACTGTGAGCAACCCAGCCGTTGGGACGTCAGAGCAGAAGGCCCACATCCACATGGGTATGGGAAACTGGCAGGAGTGCCATCACACCAGTGGGCACACATCAGAAAATATGGGTACCCAGCAGTTAGTGACTGACGCCACAGGGCCCTCATCACCGAGGGGAGGAGGCTCCCAGCAAGCTCCAACTGCCACCAGAGGGCCGACGTCACCAAGGCAACGGGAGCAAGCCAGGCAGGAGTGACCTCACAGCAGAGGGCCCACCTCCCAGAAGTGTGACGAAACCAGTCAGGATCAGACTCTCACCAGGCGGCCCACATCACCAAGGGGATGGGAACCAGGCAGGAGTGTCCTCACACCAGTGGGTCCACATCACTAAAAGGTGAGTAAACCGGCACATGTGGCCTGAAACCACAGGACCCACATCACCAAGGGGCTGGGAGTGAGGCAGGCAGGAGGAGCCTCACAACACAGGGCCCAAAGAATAAAAAAGGTGAGGTATCCAGCAGTTGGAACCTCGCAGCAGGCGGCCCAGAGCACAGAGACTATGGGATCCTGGCCTGAGTGAACTAACACCAGAGAGCCTATATCATGGAACTGTGAGCAACCCAGACGTTGGAACCACAGAGCAGAAGGCCCACATCCCCATGGGGATGGGAAACTTACAGGAGTGTCCTGTTATCACTGGGCTCACATCAGATAACATGGGGAGCCCAGCAGTGATGGCCTCACGCCAGAGGGCCCTCATCACCGAGGGGAGGAGGCTCCCAGTAGGTTCCAACTGCCACCAGAGGGCCGATGTCACCAAGGCAATGGGAAGCCAGGCAGGAGTTACCTCACAGCAGAGGGCCCACCTCACAGAAGGGTGAGGAACCCAGCCAGGATCAGACTCTCACCAGAGGGCTCATATCACCAAGGGGATGGGAACCAGGCACAAGTATCCTCACACCAGTGGGGCCACATCATCGAAAGGTGAGGGACCCAGCACACGTGGCTTCTAATCAGAGGACACACATAAACAAGGGGCTGGGAATGAGGCAGGCAGGAGGAGCCTCAAAACAGAGGGCCCATAGAATAAAAAAGGTGAGGAATCCCGCAGTTGGAACCTCCCAGCAGGCGGCCTGGAGTAGCGAGGCTATGGGATCCAGGGTGAGTGAACTCACACCAGAGGGCCCTCATCATGAAACTGTGAGAAATCCAGACGTTGGGACCTCACAGCAGAAGGCCCACATTCCCATGGGCTTGGGAACCTGACAGGAGTGTACTCGCACCACAGGGCGCACATCAGAAAATTTTGAGAGCCCAGGAGTTAGGGCCTGACGCCAGAGAGCCCTCATTACCGAGGGAAGGAGACTCCCAGCAGGCACCAACACACAATTGAGGGCCCACGTCGCCAAGGTGACGTGTGCCAGTCAGGCAGGAGTGACCTCACAGCACAGGGCCTACCTAACAGAAGGGTGAGGAAACCAACCAGGATAAGACTCTCGCCAGAGGGCCCACATCACCAAGGGGATCGGAACCACGCAGGAGTGTCCTAACACCAATGTGGCCACATCATAGAAAGGTGAGGAACCCAACACATGTGGCCTCAAAGCAGAGGACCCACATCTCCAAGGGACTCGGAGTGAGGTAGGCAGGAGTAGCCTTACAACACAGGGCCCATAGAATAAAAAGGTGAGGAATCCAGTAATTGGAAGCTCCCAGCAGGCGGCCCAGGGCACCCAGTCTATGAGATCTAGGCCGCAGTGAACTCACAGCAGAGGGCCCACATCATGATACTGTGAGCAACCCAGCCATTGGGACCTCAGAGCAGAAGGTCCACATCCCCATGGGGATGGGAAACTGGCAGGAGTGTCATCGCACCAGTGGGCACACATCAGAAAATGTGGGGAGCCCAGCAGTTAGGGCCTGATGCCAGAGGGCCCTCATCACCGAGGGGAGGAGGCTCCCATCCCGCTCCAACTGCAACCAGAGGGCCCACTTGGCCAAGGCGACGTGTGCCATCCAGGCACGAGTGACCTCACAGCAGAGAGCCCACCTCCCAGAAGTGTGAGGTATCCAGCCAGGATCAGACTCTCACCAGAGGGCCCACATCACCAAGGGGATGGGAACCAGGCAGGAGTGTCCTCACACCAGTGGGGCCACATCAATAAAAGGTGAGGAAACCGGCACATGTAGCCTCAAACCACAGGACCTACATCACCAATGGGGGGAGTGAGGAAGGCAGGAGGAGCCTCACAACACAGGGCACAAAGAATAAAAAAGGTGAGGAATCCAGCAGTTGGAACCTCGCAGCAGGCGGCCCAGAACACAGGGGCTATGGGATCTAGGCCTGAGTGAACTAACATCACAGAGCCAACACCATGAAACTGTAAGGAACCCAGGCGTTGGGACCTCAGAGCAGAAGGCCCACATCCCAATGGGGATGGGAACCTGGCAGGAGTGTCCTGGCATCACTGGGCTCACATCAGAAAACGTGGGGAGCACAGCAGTTAGAACCTGACGCCAGAGGGCACTCATCACTGAGGAGAGGAGGCTCCCAGCAGGCTCCAACTGTCACCAGAGGGCCTACGTCTCCAAGGCAATGGGAGCAAGCCAGGCAGGATTTACCTAAGAGCAGAGGGCCCACCACACAGAAGGGTGAGGAACGCAGCCAGTGTCAGACTCTCACCAGAGGGCCCACATCACCAAGGGGATGGGAACCAGGCAGGTGTTTCCTCACACCATTGGGGCCACATCATTGAAAGGTGAGGAACCCAGCACATGTGGTCTCGAACCAGAGGACACACATCACCAAGGGGCTGGGAATGAGGCAGGTGTCTGGACGGGCACATTTAACTCTCATTTCCCACCAGGAAGAGGAATTAACCAAACGCTGAGCATGCCATGCCAGAACCAGATTACAGCCTGAAGCAAACCTGCGGTTTTGTGGCCAGCTCACAAGGAAGCGAGTTAAGAAAGGAAATCAGGGGCACTGTAATTCTCAAACCTGCAGAGTTATAAATGACAGCTATTGTCAAAAATATATTGAAGTAAGGCTGCAAAGAGGACTTGAAAACGAGGCAGAATTGCAGGAATCAGATTTCAGGAGGTAGATTTGAATTGCATTTAAAGCATATGAAAAGCAGCAGATCTTTGACAGTGATGCACTTGGACAAAAAGTGCATATACATTTTTTCCTGAATACATTCAGGAAAAAACGCATATGCTCTTTTTTGTCAACCAAGCACTCGAGCAATGGAAATCTGCACTACAATGAAGTCTCTTTTCCCATTCATCAAAATGGCCATCTGAAAAAAGTGTAAAAACAAGAAACACAGGACAGGCCATGGAGAACAGGGAGCCTTGTTATGCTGATGGGTGGGATGTCAATTGCCAACAGACACTCTGGAGATGTTTATGATGTATCCTGAAACATCTAAAAAACAAAGCTACAGAGCCTAGGTCACTTCCACTTATGGCCCTATAGCTTAGGAATATTAAAATCAACAAGACACAGCCAACACAAAATTTAGGGCTGCTGTGTTTACAAGAACCTTGAGTCCTGTGCACATTAAATATCCCAGAAAGAAACAAATGGATAAAGAAGTTGTGCTACTTATGTACAATGGAATATCACTCAGCAATGAGATCAATGTCATCAGGCCTGTAGCAGCAAATTGAGTGGATTTAAGCACGATGATTCTAAGAGAAATATGTCACACAGAGAAAGATAGTTATCATAAGATATCACTAATAGAGGGAGTGTAAACTTGGCTCCACATGAACTGGATTACAAAACCGAACAGAGTCTCACATTTAGATAAAAAACTTATGCTTGCTTAAGGGGAAAGTTGAGTTGGGGTGCTGTATAAAACCAGAGATTGAAATTAGCACAGATACCTTTCCATAAGCCAAAAATGTAATAGACAAGACCTACTCCTTGCTCAACGAAATAGACTCATCCATGGTGTATCACCTCACACTGGTTAGAATGGGCATCATCAGAAAAATCTACAAACAACAAATGCTGGAAAGGGTGTGGAGATATGGAACCCTCTTCCAGTATTGTTGGGAATGTAAATTGATACAGTCACTGTGGAGAACATTATGGAGTTTCTTATAAAACTAACAATAGAATTACCATATGATACAGCAATCCCACTACTGGTCATATACCCAGACAAAACCATAAATTAAAAAACAACATTCAGCGCAATGTTCATTGCATCACTATTTACAATATCCAGGTAATGGAAGCAACCTAAATGCCCACAGACAGACGAATGCATAAAGATGTGGTACATATATAAAATGGAATATTACTAAGCCATAAAAAGGAATGAAATTGGGTCACCTGTAGAGACGTTGATGAATCTAGAGACTGTCATACACAGTGAAGTAAGTCAGAAAGAGAAAAACAAAACAAATCTTGTATATTAATGCATATATGTGGAACCTAGAAAAATTGTACAGATGAACCGTTTTGCAAGGCAGAAATAGAGCAACAGATGTAGACAATGAACGTATGGACACCAAGGGGGGAAAGCTGTTGGGGGGATGGTGGTGGGAGGTGTTGAGAGATTGGGATTGGCATGTATACATTTATATGTATAAAACAGATAACCAAAAAGAACCTGCTGTATAAAAAATAAAATTAAATTAAAAATTAAAAAAAGTAAAACAGAAAAAATATTCTTCCCTTCACATACATGTATTTATATGAATAAATTATTTCCATGCATATATCTGTAAATACAGAGGAGGAGAATAAAATCTACCTTGAACCAAAAACGAAAAAAAGAAAAAGAAAAACAGAACCCACCAGTTACACAGAGGAAAACCCTATCAGGTCACTTGCTCCAGTTGTAAACAATTCTGAAGTTGGTCAGTGGTGGGGAATCATCTCCCATTCAGCCAGCAGGCCCCACGCAACAAGCGTCCTCATTGCAAAGCTGGGGGACCATGCCGAGGCATCTGTGAGTAAACGTGGGCCGAGCCCCAGGCCAGCTGCTGCTGAAATGTTCCCACCCTTCCCAGGTAAAACACCTGAATATGTACAAGGACTTGAAAGCCTAGAGGAAGGGCCATGGAGCCACACGAGCGACAGCATGCCGGCCGACTTGATGCCTGCAGGCCAGCCAGGATGGTCCTGGCCCTGGGTGCTCTTCTGGAAGCTTTCCATTTCCCTGCCTGAGATACCCCTCCTGTCCTGGCCCCCACTGCTTTCTTCCTTCCTCACCTCTCCCCAGGAAGAAATTCCAGCGGCAGGTATGGGTGACACATCCTCTTCCTTAGCAGGTGGCATCTTGGCAACTGCTGCAGAAAGTCCAGCAGAGCCCCACTCACACTGGACCACCCACAAAGCCGTGGCCTCTCACTCCCTCCCACCAGCCCAGCCCCGAGACTGTTGACAGGGCAGAGAAAATGGCGTCAGGCACAGCTGCAGGGGCTCTTGCTGCCTGGAGCGGTGTTTATATCGATCTCAACCCAGGCACACCTGGGGAGGTCTGGCCGGCACGGTCAGGCTGCCCAGGTCAGCCAATCATCACCCCTCAGGGTCTCACAGTTGCAGAAAATGGAACTTGCTGAATCGGCCAGGTCCAAGGAACAGGTGTGGGCTCTTGAGAGTCAGGATAGACAAGGGGCTGTAGTTCTGGCTTGTTTTCTAATCATTTTATCTGGCCCATGAGTGGGAGACAACTTCAAGAAAACCCTCTCCTAATGAGAGGATCCCAGGAGTCAGGGAGAGGAGGGGAGGGTGGTGGGTGGAGACAGAGGCCTGGTGCCCCGGGTGCAGTGGAAGTCTCTGGAAGACCAGGTGGAGGGAGGCCGCACAGAGTGATCCCCAAGATCACAGACCTTTTGGAGCTGCTGTTTGTTAGTTCAAGTACTGCTCTGAGATGCTCTGTGTCAGATCTGAGCGACAGGTGAGCTGGGAGTGCTTTGCAATGTGCGCTATGTGCACGGTTCCTGTTTGCCCAGACTTGCCACGGAACATGCAAGGGTAGCTCTGTATCCTGGTAGGGACGTGACAACGAGAGCCCCATGGGCTGCAGGTGACCTGCCCAGGGAACACCATATCCTGGGAGGGGCCTGAACACGAGGGCCCTGTGGGCTGTGGTGGGGGTGGGGTACCTGCCTGGGTGAGCTCCATATCCTGGGATTGGCCTGACTTTGAGAGCCCCATGGGCTGCAGCAGTCAAGGTAACGGACGTCAGGAGAGTCAGTGAAGCCACCGAGGATATACCTCCAGTAGTTCCTAAATCCTATACCCTGCTGGTTATTCTACCAACGACCAGGACTTGGTATTCTGTATTAGTCTTCAATGATGCCTTCTTTTACACTTTTTTCACATGGCCCTTTTGACGGGGGGCAGTGAGACTTCATTGTAGTGCAGATTTCCTTTAAACACTTGCTTGGTTGGCCAAAAAGTGCGTATGCGTTTTTTCCTGAATATATTCAGGAAAAAAATCATATGCTCTTTTTGGCCAAGTGCATCATTGTCGACATTCTGCCTCTTTTCCTATGCTTTAAGTGCAATTCCAGTTTACCCCCTGAAATCGTTTTCCTGAAATTCTGCACCGCTTTAAAGCCCTCTTCACAGACTTACTTGAATATATTTTGGACGATAGCTATCATTCATAACTCTGCAGCTTTGTGAATTAGAGTGCCCTTGAGCTCTTTTCTTCAACTCGCTTTCTTGTGAGCTGCCCGCAAAACCGCAGGATTGCTTCAGGCCCTAATCTGTTTCCGGCAGGGCACGCTGAGCCTTTGGTTAATTCCTCTTCCTGGTGGGAAATAAGCGTTCCATTTGCCCGTGGAGACACCTACAGCTAGTCTCTCATTGGATCTCCAAATTCCTGTTCATGTTGCGCAGAAATTGCAAAGTGTGCCAAACACGACGTTAAAGGCACTGACTCTCCAAGTGGGGAGAGTGTTAGTAAAGCGTCTGGACTGGTGAACCCGAGTACCAGGGGACGAAAACTGAGATGCATTTGAAAACGTTTCCCAATGACACGGAGGAACGTACTCTGGGTTTCCCATGCATGTTTTAGCTGAAGGAAGAATCCCTTAAACCTGGAGAGTTCGGACCCATGGAATGGGTACCATGCAGTATGACTTCAAAGGGTCTGCATTTGCTCATCGAACCTCACCAATGCCATCAGCCCGAAGTGTCCAGCCTTATGTCTCAACCTAACCCTTACCCGAAGCCTTACCCTTATCCGTCCCCTAATCATAGGCTAACACTAACCCGTATCCTAACACGTACGCTCATCTTAAACCGTTGTCGTACCCTAACCTGTACCCTAAACAGTCCCCGTCCCCAAACCCTAACAAACCCTAACCCTAACTCTTACCCAAAGCCTTACCCTAAACCGTCCCCTAATTGTAACACGTACGCTAACACTAACCTGTACCCTAACATGTACTCTCAACCTAAACCGTGGTCGTACCCTAAGCTGTACCATAAAACGTCCCCATCCAGTAACCGTAAACCTAACCCTAACCCTAATGATAACCCTTACCCGAAACCTTACCCTAACCCGTCCCCTAATCCTAAACCGTACGCTAACACTAACCCGTAACCTAACATGTATGCTCACCCTAAACCGTTTTTGTACCCTAACCTGTACCCTAAACCATCCGTGTCCCAGTCCCCTAACCCAAACCCTAACCCTAATCCTTACCCGAAGCCTTACCCTAACCCTTCCTTTAATCCTAACCCGTACGCTAACACTAACCCATACCCTAAAACGTACGCTCACCCTAAACCGTTGTCGTACCCTAACCTGTAACCTAAACCGTCCCCGTCCCCTAACCCTAACCCTACCCTTAACCCTTACCCGAAGCCTTACACTAACCCGTCCCCTAATCCTAACCCGTGCGCTAACACTAACCCGTACCCTAACATGTACGCTCACCCTAAACCATTGGCGAATCCTAACCTGTACTCTAAATTGTCCCCGACCCCGTCCCCTAATCCTAACCCTGACCCTTACTCGAAGCCTTACCCTAACACGTCCCCTAATCCTAATCCGTACGCTAACACTAACCCATACCCTAACACGTATGCTCAACCTAAACCGTTGTCGTACCCTAACCGGAAACCTAAACCATCCCAGTCCCCTAACCGTAACCCTAACCCTAACCCTAACCCTAACACTAACCCTTACCCGAAGCCTTACCCTCACCCGTCCCCTAATCCTAACCCGTACGCTAACACTAACCCATACCCTAACACGTATGCTCACCCTAATCCTTTGTCATACCCTAACCTGTACCCTAAACAGTCCCCGTCCCCTTCCCCTAAACCTATCCCGAACCCTAACCCTAACCGTTACCCGAAGCCTTACTCTAATCCGTCCCTTAATCCTAACCCGTACACTAACACTGACCAATACCCTAACACGTACCCTCACCCTAAACCGTTGTCGTACCCTAACCTGTAACCTAAACCGCCACGTCCCCTAACCCTAACCCTAGCCCTAACCTTAACCCTTACCCGAAGCCTTACACTAACCCGTTCCCTAACCCTAACCCATGCGCTAACACTAACCCGTACCCCAACACGTACGCTCACCCTAAACCGTTGGTGAACCCTAACCTGTACCCTAAACCGTCCCTGGCCCTGTCCCCTAACCCTAACCCTTACCCGAAATGTTACGCTAACCCGTCCCCTAATCCTAACCCGTATGCT